>NW_028135860.1:0-334265 GCF_964662115.1 Mustela nivalis
CTTTCCCAGCTAGTAATCCTCTCCATCAGAAAGCCCACTCTCAACCGTTTCCTCTTTCAAAGGCAGTTGCTCCTAGAGTCTGCACATGGCACTTGGGGCCTGCTGGTCGTTGGCTACTGCCCTCTGTACCTTGGGTCTAACAGCTGCGGGGCATCAAGATGAGCACGTCTCTTGTTCTAGGACTTAATATAGTTTGGGGCACATGGTAAGCAATAATCACTTCTTTAGTTGATCCAAGTGTTGGATCTTCTTAATTATTCTACTACCACAATTTACTTGTTCTAAGTATTGTCCCCTCCCCCCATTTTAATATCTCTTAAGGTGGCACTCACCTTGCACTTGATGACATATCCTACTTTAACTGACAGCATTTCTCTTTCTTAGTCGAACATAAACTATAGTGCATCTTACCCTTGATGAAAGCTAGGATGCAATTAAATACTCTATTACGGTTACGATTCTGATATTTGAAATCCTCCGGTAGCTCCCTGGGCCCCCAGAGTGTAGTACCTCACCTCCTCGCCATAGTATACAAACCTTCTCACCCCCAGTGTTAACCCCGGGGCTCAGCCTCCATCCCCAGGTGATGCTGCCAGATCAGCTGTCGGTTGTCATGAACTTGCTGTAGTATCCCGAATGCACTGTGCTGTCTCCTGGCACTTTGAAACTTGACACACTCATCCTCATTCTTCGCTTTGCCCTTGTCTATCACCTCCCCTGAAAATCTGTTCCTAAGTCGCTTTTCCCAGCTCCCACCTACCCTTGGCAGTCTTTTATCTCCCTGTGGTAAAGCCTGTCACACTGCATCATGGACATGCCCGTTGTCCCCCTGAGAAGAGAAAAGGGACAATGAGGGACCCAGCATTTGCAGCTCTAGTGCAGAGCCCCATGCCTGGCTTGCAGGAAATGCCAGATCATGAAGACAAACGGAGATCATCTTCTGGCTAAAACCAGCTCTTCTTTGCCTATCGCAGGATCTGGTCAATAAAGAGCAGCCCGTTATTATTGCTGTTTTTCTAGGGATATTTACCCCATATATTTCCCAGGTCTTTACTCTTTTTGTAGCACTTTAATTCAGGCTTCAACCACTTCCTAGTCAGATCAGGTGAAATCATTTTCCTTCCCATACCCTCGATGTATTTCACATCTAGTAATTCTTTTTTTTAAGATCTTATTTACCCATTTGACAGACAGATCACAAGTAGGTAGAGAGGGAGGCAGAGAGAGAGGGGGGGATGCAGGCTCCCCGCTGAGCAGAGATCCCAATGTGGGGCTCCATCCCAGGACCCTGAAATCATGACCTGAGCCGAAGGCAGACGCCTAAACCACTGAGCCACCCAGGAGCCCCCATATCTGGTAATTTTTAACCAACGTGGATTTGCTGCATCAAATAGTTCCTTCTTCTTCAAATATAAATATATAAATAAAGTGATCAAGTCACTCGCATGTCTTAGGAGAATGTCATACCTTTAGTAGCAATCTTGAAATCGTGGCCATTGGTTTTGATTTTTGTTTTGGTTAGATGTGGTTCGGTTTTTGTCATTTAAAAAATCCCTCTAGCCCTTGGCTCTGTCTGACCTGATTGCTTTCAGCTGTTTCTGCAACAAAATTGTCCCTGCAGCGAAAACTCTCATTGTTTACAGAGGCGCCCCCTTCTGAACACTTTGTTAATAAAAAGCTTTTTTTTTTTTTTTTCCGGCTATGGTAAATGTGGAACAATCATGAGGTATTTCAAAGAGGTGAACCACAGATAAATTTCTCTAAGGGTGGGGTGAGGGTTACTCAAAAAGGAACTTGACAAGGCTTTTAAAGATATCGACAATCATTATAACATAACGTGAATGATTGTTACCGTGCTCTTAACTGGGCAACCACTTGTTGTCTTCCAAGAAAGACTAATATAGTTGAGATGGTTCTAGCGGCCTTCTAGCACAGGGTCTCATGAGGCAGGGATTCTAGCCACTGGCTGTGCAAGGCATGATGCCTGTTAGTGATTCTATTTTTTCCTCTGCAGAATAGGTCTTTCTACATTCCAGGTCCTTTCTACCCCAATAAATAATGTGGCGATTCTCTCAGTGAGTTGTACTATTGGTTTAAACAGCCAACTGTCTCTTTAAAAGGACTTTTGTTTAAATTCCTTTAAAAAAAAGTCCTTTCAAAAAAATCTTTTTTCTTTATTTTTTATTTTTTATCCCATATGTTTACTCTGATCGTGGAACTTTGTCATTTTGACCTTCTCTGCTGGTTAAAATATTCTTCATCATCAGTACCTACTGCTCTCCTCTCCTGGTGGTCTCTCCGGAAGGGTTCTTCTCTAGCTCTTCTAGCAGGTGATGGGCACTTCCCCTCTACCCCTGTTGCCAGACAAGCCTTACCTATCCTGCAGGGTCAGGTCGGCCTGGCCCTTTATCTGTTGTTCTCCTCTGAGTGGTTAGATTTTCATAGATCCCGTGCTTTGCTTTTGTCAGGATTTACCTGGATTATCAAAACCCTTTTCTTGTGCCAGTGAAGCCTAAGAAACAGTCCTAATGAGAGAACCAGGAACTCAAACAGATCATATTTATCCTGAATGTTCTGTCCAAAATGAAAAATTCATTTCAGAGGAGCCTCAAGATCTCTGAGAAGGGAAGTTTCACCAACTCTGTCATGTAGGGGCATCAATTCCGATTCGGTGTCAATTTTCCTACTTTCCCAGCTAGTAATTCTCTCCATCAGAAAGCCCACTCTCAACCGTTTCCTCTTTCAAAGGCAGTTGCTCCTAGAGTCTGCACATGGCACTTGGGGCCTGCTGGTCGTTGGCTACTGCCCTCTGTACCTTGGGTCTAACAGCTGCGGGGCATCAAGATGAGCACGTCTCTTGTTCTAGGACTTAATATAGTTTGGGGCACATGGTAAGCAATAATCACTTCTTTAGTTGATCCAAGTGTTGGATCTTCTTAATTATTCTACTACCACAATTTACTTGTTCTAAGTATTGTCCCCTCCCCCCATTTTAATATCTCTTAAGGTGGCACTCACCTTGCACTTGATGACATATCCTACTTTAACTGACAGCATTTCTCTTTCTTAGTCGAACATAAACTATAGTGCATCTTACCCTTGATGAAAGCTAGGATGCAATTAAATACTCTATTACGGTTACGATTCTGATATTTGAAATCCTCCGGTAGCTCCCTGGGCCCCCAGAGTGTAGTTACCTCACCTCCTCGCCATAGTATACAAACCTTCTCACCCCCAGTGTTAACCCCGGGGCTCAGCCTCCATCCCCAGGTGATGCTGCCAGATCAGCTGTCGGTTGTCATGAACTTGCTGTAGTATCCCGAATGCACTGTGCTGTCTCCTGGCACTTTGAAACTTGACACACTCATCCTCATTCTTCGCTTTGCCCTTGTCTATCACCTCCCCTGAAAATCTGTTCCTAAGTCGCTTTTCCCAGCTCCCACCTACCCTTGGCAGTCTTTTATCTCCCTGTGGTAAAGCCTGTCACACTGCATCATGGACATGCCCGTTGTCCCCCTGAGAAGAGAAAAGGGACAATGAGGGACCCAGCATTTGCAGCTCTAGTGCAGAGCCCCATGCCTGGCTTGCAGGAAATGCCAGATCATGAAGACAAACGGAGATCATCTTCTGGCTAAAACCAGCTCTTCTTTGCCTATCGCAGGATCTGGTCAATAAAGAGCAGCCCGTTATTATTGCTGTTTTTCTAGGGATATTTACCCCATATATTTCCCAGGTCTTTACTCTTTTTGTAGCACTTTAATTCAGGCTTCAACCACTTCCTAGTCAGATCAGGTGAAATCATTTTCCTTCCCATACCCTCGATGTATTTCACATCTAGTAATTCTTTTTTTTAAGATCTTATTTACCCATTTGACAGACAGATCACAAGTAGGTAGAGAGGGAGGCAGAGAGAGAGGGGGGGATGCAGGCTCCCCGCTGAGCAGAGATCCCAATGTGGGGCTCCATCCCAGGACCCTGAAATCATGACCTGAGCCGAAGGCAGACGCCTAAACCACTGAGCCACCCAGGAGCCCCCATATCTGGTAATTTTTAACCAACGTGGATTTGCTGCATCAAATAGTTCCTTCTTCTTCAAATATAAATATATAAATAAAGTGATCAAGTCACTCGCATGTCTTAGGAGAATGTCATACCTTTAGTAGCAATCTTGAAATCGTGGCCATTGGTTTTGATTTTAGTTTTGATTAGATGTGGTTCGGTTTTTGTCATTTTAAAAATCCCTCTAGCCCTTGGCTCTGTCTGACCTGATTGCTTTCAGCTGTTTCTGCAACAAAATTGTCCCTGCAGCGAAAACTCTCATTGTTTACAGAGGCGCCCCCTTCTAAACACTTTGTTAATAAAAAGCTTTTTTTTTTTATTCCGGCTATGGTAAATGTGGAACAATCATGAGGTATTTCAAAGAGGTGAACCACAGATAAATTTCTCTAAGGGTGGGTGAGGGTTACTCAAAAAGGAACTTGACAAGGCTTTTAAAGATATCGACAATCATTATAACATAACGTGAATGATTGTTACCGTGCTCTTAACTGGGCAACCACTTGTTGGCTTCCAAGAAAGACTAATATAGTTGAGGTGGTTCTAGCGGCCTACTAGCACAGGGTCTCATGAGGCAGGGATTCTAGCCACTGGCTGTGCAAGGCATGAGGCCTGTTAGTGATTCTATTTTTTCCTCTGCAGAATAGGTCTTTCTACATTGCAGGTCCTTTCTCCCCCAATAAATAATGTGGCGATTCTCTCAGTGAGTTGTACTATTGGTTTAAACAGCCAACTGTCTCTTTAAAAGGACTTTTGTTTAAATTCCTTTAAAAAAAAGTCCTTTCAATAAAATCTTTTTTCTTTATTTTTTATTTTTTATCCCATATGTTTACTCTGATCGTGGAACTTTGTCATTTTGACCTTCTCTGCTGGTTAAAATATTCTTCATCATCAGTACCTACTGCTCTCCTCTCCTGGTGGTCTCTCCGGAAGTGTTCTTCTCTAGCTCTTCTAGCAGGTGATGGGCACTTCCCCTCTACCCCTGTTGCCAGACCAGCCTTACCTATCCTGCAGGGTCAGGTCGGCCTGGCCCTTTATCTGTTGTTCTCCTCTGAGTGGTTAGATTTTCATAGATCCCGTGCTTTGCTTTTGTCAGGATTTACCTGGATTATCAAAACCCTTTTCTTGTGCCAGTGAAGCCTAAGAAACAGTCCTAATGAGAGAACCAGGAACTCAAACAGATCATATTTATCCTGAATGTTCTGTCCAAAATGAAAAATTCATTTCAGAGGAGCCTCAAGATCTCTGAGAAGGGAAGTTTCACCAACTCTGTCATGTAGGGGCATCAATTCCGATTCGGTGTCAATTTTCCTACTTTCCCAGCTAGTAATTCTCTCCATCAGAAAGCCCACTCTCAACCGTTTCCTCTTTCAAAGGCAGTTGCTCCTAGAGTCTGCACATGGCACTTGGGGCCTGCTGGTCGTTGGCTACTGCCCTCTGTACCTTGGGTCTAACAGCTGCGGGGCATCAAGATGAGCACGTCTCTTGTTCTAGGACTTAATATAGTTTGGGGCACATGGTAAGCAATAATCACTTCTTTAGTTGATCCAAGTGTTGGATCTTCTTAATTATTCTACTACCACAATTTACTTGTTCTAAGTATTGTCCCCTCCCCCCATTTTAATATCTCTTAAGGTGGCACTCACCTTGCACTTGATGACATATCCTACTTTAACTGACAGCATTTCTCTTTCTTAGTCGAACATAAACTATAGTGCATCTTACCCTTGATGAAAGCTAGGATGCAATTAAATACTCTATTACGGTTACGATTCTGATATTTGAAATCCTCCGGTAGCTCCCTGGGCCCCCACAGTGTAGTACCTCACCTCCTCGCCATAGTATACAAACCTTCTCACCCCCAGTGTTAACCCCGGGGCTCAGCCTCCATCCCCAGGTGATGCTGCCAGATCAGCTGTCGGTTGTCATGAACTTGCTGTAGTTTCCCGAATGCACTGTGCTGTCCCCTGGCACTTTGAAACTTGACACACTCATCCTCATTCTTCGCTTTGCCCTTGTCTATCACCTCCACTGAAAATCTGTTCCTAAGTGGCTTTTCCCAGCTCCCACCTACCCTTGGCAGTCTTTTATCTCCCTGTGGTAAAGCCTGTCACACTGCATCATGGACATGCCCGTTGTCCCCCTGAGAAGAGAAAAGGGACAATGAGGGACCCAGCATTTGCAGCTCTAGTGCAGATCCCCATGCCTGGCTTGCAGGAAATGCCAGATCATGAAGACAAACGGAGATCATCTTCTGGCTAAAACCAGCTCTTCTTTGCCTATCGCAGGATCTGGTCAATAAAGAGCAGCCCGTTATTATTGCTGTTTTTCTAGGGATTTTTACCCCATATATTTCCCAGGTCTTTACTCTTTTTGTAGCACTTTAATTCAGGCTTCAACCACTTCCTAGTCAGATCAGGTGAAATCATTTTCCTTCCCATACCCTCGATGTATTTCACATCTAGTAATTCTTTTTTTTAAGATCTTATTTACCCATTTGACAGACAGATCACAAGTAGGTAGAGAGGGAGGCAGAGAGAGAGGGGGGAAGCAGGCTCCCCGCTGAGCAGAGATCCCAATGTGGGGCTCCATCCCAGGACCCTGAAATCATGACCTGAGCCGAAGGCAGACGCCTAAACCACTGAGCCACCCAGGAGCCCCCATATCTGGTAATTTTTAACCAACGTGGATTTGCTGCATCAAATAGTTCCTTCTTCTTCAAATATAAATATATAAATAAAGTGATCAAGTCACTCGCATGTCTTAGGAGAATGTCATACCTTTAGTAGCAATCTTGAAATCGTGGCCATTGGTTTTGATTTTTGTTTTGGTTAGATGTGGTTCGGTTTTTGTCATTTAAAAAATCCCTCTAGCCCTTGGCTCTGTCTGACCTGATTGCTTTCAGCTGTTTCTGCAACAAAATTGTCCCTGCAGCGAAAACTCTCATTGTTTACAGAGGCGCCCCCTTCTGAACACTTTGTTAATAAAAAGCTTTTTTTTTTTTTTTCCGGCTATGGTAAATGTGGAACAATCATGAGGTATTTCAAAGAGGTGAACCACAGATAAATTTCTCTAAGGGTGGGGTGAGGGTTACTCAAAAAGGAACTTGACAAGGCTTTTAAAGATATCGACAATCATTATAACATAACGTGAATGATTGTTACCGTGCTCTTAACTGGGCAACCACTTGTTGTCTTCCAAGAAAGACTAATATAGTTGAGATGGTTCTAGCGGCCTTCTAGCACAGGGTCTCATGAGGCAGGGATTCTAGCCACTGGCTGTGCAAGGCATGATGCCTGTTAGTGATTCTATTTTTTCCTCTGCAGAATAGGTCTTTCTACATTCCAGGTCCTTTCTACCCCAATAAATAATGTGGCGATTCTCTCAGTGAGTTGTACTATTGGTTTAAACAGCCAACTGTCTCTTTAAAAGGACTTTTGTTTAAATTCCTTTAAAAAAAAGTCCTTTCAAAAAAATCTTTTTTCTTTATTTTTTATTTTTTATCCCATATGTTTACTCTGATCGTGGAACTTTGTCATTTTGACCTTCTCTGCTGGTTAAAATATTCTTCATCATCAGCACCTACTGCTCTCCTCTCCTGGTGGTCTCTCCGGAAGGGGTCTTCTCTAGCTCTTCTAGCAGGTGATGGGCACTTCCCCTCTACTCCTGTTGCCAGACCAGCCTTACCTATCCTGCAGGGTCAGGTCGGCCTGGCCCTTTATCTGTTGTTCTCCTCTGAGTGGTTAGATTTTCATAGATCCCGTGCTTTGCTTTTGTCAGGATTTACCTGGATTATCAAAACCCTTTTCTTGTGCCAGTGAAGCCTAAGAAACAGTCCTAATGAGAGAACCAGGAACTCAAACAGATCATATTTATCCTGAATGTTCTGTCCAATATGAAAAATTCATTTCAGAGGAGCCTCAAGATCTCTGAGAAGGGAAGTTTCACCAACTCTGTCATGTAGGGGCATCAATTCCGATTCTGTGTCAATTTTCCTACTTTCCCAGCTAGTAATCCTCTCCATCAGAAAGCCCACTCTCAACCGTTTCCTCTTTCAAAGGCAGTTGCTCCTAGAGTCTGCACATGGCACTTGGGGCCTGCTGGTCGTTGGCTACTGCCCTCTGTACCTTGGGTCTAACAGCTGCGGGGCATCAAGATGAGCACGTCTCTTGTTCTAGGACTTAATATAGTTTGGGGCACATGGTAAGCAATAATCACTTCTTTAGTTGATCCAAGTGTTGGATCTTCTTAATTATTCTACTACCACAATTTACTTGTTCTAAGTATTGTCCCCTCCCCCCATTTTAATATCTCTTAAGGTGGCACTCACCTTGCACTTGATGACATATCCTACTTTAACTGACAGCATTTCTCTTTCTTAGTCGAACATAAACTATAGTGCATCTTACCCTTGATGAAAGCTAGGATGCAATTAAATACTCTATTACGGTTACGATTCTGATATTTGAAATCCTCCGGTAGCTCCCTGGGCCCCCAGAGTGTAGTACCTCACCTCCTCGCCATAGTATACAAACCTTCTCACCCCCAGTGTTAACCCCGGGGCTCAGCCTCCATCCCCAGGTGATGCTGCCAGATCAGCTGTCGGTTGTCATGAACTTGCTGTAGTATCCCGAATGCACTGTGCTGTCTCCTGGCACTTTGAAACTTGACACACTCATCCTCATTCTTCGCTTTGCCCTTGTCTATCACCTCCCCTGAAAATCTGTTCCTAAGTCGCTTTTCCCAGCTCCCACCTACCCTTGGCAGTCTTTTATCTCCCTGTGGTAAAGCCTGTCACACTGCATCATGGACATGCCCGTTGTCCCCCTGAGAAGAGAAAAGGGACAATGAGGGACCCAGCATTTGCAGCTCTAGTGCAGAGCCCCATGCCTGGCTTGCAGGAAATGCCAGATCATGAAGACAAACGGAGATCATCTTCTGGCTAAAACCAGCTCTTCTTTGCCTATCGCAGGATCTGGTCAATAAAGAGCAGCCCGTTATTATTGCTGTTTTTCTAGGGATTTTTACCCCATATATTTCCCAGGTCTTTACTCTTTTTGTAGCACTTTAATTCAGGCTTCAACCACTTCCTAGTCAGATCAGGTGAAATCATTTTCCTTCCCATACCCTCGATGTATTTCACATCTAGTAATTCTTTTTTTTAAGATCTTATTTACCCATTTGACAGACAGATCACAAGTAGGTAGAGAGGGAGGCAGAGAGAGAGGGGGGGATGCAGGCTCCCCGCTGAGCAGAGATCCCAATGTGGGGCTCCATCCCAGGACCCTGAAATCATGACCTGAGCCGAAGGCAGACGCCTAAACCACTGAGCCACCCAGGAGCCCCCATATCTGGTAATTTTTAACCAACGTGGATTTGCTGCATCAAATAGTTCCTTCTTCTTCAAATATAAATATATAAATAAAGTGATCAAGTCACTCGCATGTCTTAGGAGAATGTCATACCTTTAGTAGCAATCTTGAAATCGTGGCCATTGGTTTTGATTTTTGTTTTGGTTAGATGTGGTTCGGTTTTTGTCATTTAAAAAATCCCTCTAGCCCTTGGCTCTGTCTGACCTGATTGCTTTCAGCTGTTTCTGCAACAAAATTGTCCCTGCAGCGAAAACTCTCATTGTTTACAGAGGCGCCCCCTTCTGAACACTTTGTTAATAAAAAGCTTTTTTTTTTTTTTTCCGGCTATGGTAAATGTGGAACAATCATGAGGTATTTCAAAGAGGTGAACCACAGATAAATTTCTCTAAGGGTGGGGTGAGGGTTACTCAAAAAGGAACTTGACAAGGCTTTTAAAGATATCGACAATCATTATAACATAACGTGAATGATTGTTACCGTGCTCTTAACTGGGCAACCACTTGTTGTCTTCCAAGAAAGACTAATATAGTTGAGATGGTTCTAGCGGCCTTCTAGCACAGGGTCTCATGAGGCAGGGATTCTAGCCACTGGCTGTGCAAGGCATGATGCCTGTTAGTGATTCTATTTTTTCCTCTGCAGAATAGGTCTTTCTACATTCCAGGTCCTTTCTACCCCAATAAATAATGTGGCGATTCTCTCAGTGAGTTGTACTATTGGTTTAAACAGCCAACTGTCTCTTTAAAAGGACTTTTGTTTAAATTCCTTTAAAAAAAAGTCCTTTCAAAAAAATCTTTTTTCTTTATTTTTTATTTTTTATCCCATATGTTTACTCTGATCGTGGAACTTTGTCATTTTGACCTTCTCTGCTGGTTAAAATATTCTTCATCATCAGTACCTACTGCTCTCCTCTCCTGGTGGTCTCTCCGGAAGGGTTCTTCTCTAGCTCTTCTAGCAGGTGATGGGCACTTCCCCTCTACCCCTGTTGCCAGACAAGCCTTACCTATCCTGCAGGGTCAGGTCGGCCTGGCCCTTTATCTGTTGTTCTCCTCTGAGTGGTTAGATTTTCATAGATCCCGTGCTTTGCTTTTGTCAGGATTTACCTGGATTATCAAAACCCTTTTCTTGTGCCAGTGAAGCCTAAGAAACAGTCCTAATGAGAGAACCAGGAACTCAAACAGATCATATTTATCCTGAATGTTCTGTCCAAAATGAAAAATTCATTTCAGAGGAGCCTCAAGATCTCTGAGAAGGGAAGTTTCACCAACTCTGTCATGTAGGGGCATCAATTCCGATTCGGTGTCAATTTTCCTACTTTCCCAGCTAGTAATTCTCTCCATCAGAAAGCCCACTCTCAACCGTTTCCTCTTTCAAAGGCAGTTGCTCCTAGAGTCTGCACATGGCACTTGGGGCCTGCTGGTCGTTGGCTACTGCCCTCTGTACCTTGGGTCTAACAGCTGCGGGGCATCAAGATGAGCACGTCTCTTGTTCTAGGACTTAATATAGTTTGGGGCACATGGTAAGCAATAATCACTTCTTTAGTTGATCCAAGTGTTGGATCTTCTTAATTATTCTACTACCACAATTTACTTGTTCTAAGTATTGTCCCCTCCCCCCATTTTAATATCTCTTAAGGTGGCACTCACCTTGCACTTGATGACATATCCTACTTTAACTGACAGCATTTCTCTTTCTTAGTCGAACATAAACTATAGTGCATCTTACCCTTGATGAAAGCTAGGATGCAATTAAATACTCTATTACGGTTACGATTCTGATATTTGAAATCCTCCGGTAGCTCCCTGGGCCCCCAGAGTGTAGTTACCTCACCTCCTCGCCATAGTATACAAACCTTCTCACCCCCAGTGTTAACCCCGGGGCTCAGCCTCCATCCCCAGGTGATGCTGCCAGATCAGCTGTCGGTTGTCATGAACTTGCTGTAGTATCCCGAATGCACTGTGCTGTCTCCTGGCACTTTGAAACTTGACACACTCATCCTCATTCTTCGCTTTGCCCTTGTCTATCACCTCCCCTGAAAATCTGTTCCTAAGTCGCTTTTCCCAGCTCCCACCTACCCTTGGCAGTCTTTTATCTCCCTGTGGTAAAGCCTGTCACACTGCATCATGGACATGCCCGTTGTCCCCCTGAGAAGAGAAAAGGGACAATGAGGGACCCAGCATTTGCAGCTCTAGTGCAGAGCCCCATGCCTGGCTTGCAGGAAATGCCAGATCATGAAGACAAACGGAGATCATCTTCTGGCTAAAACCAGCTCTTCTTTGCCTATCGCAGGATCTGGTCAATAAAGAGCAGCCCGTTATTATTGCTGTTTTTCTAGGGATATTTACCCCATATATTTCCCAGGTCTTTACTCTTTTTGTAGCACTTTAATTCAGGCTTCAACCACTTCCTAGTCAGATCAGGTGAAATCATTTTCCTTCCCATACCCTCGATGTATTTCACATCTAGTAATTCTTTTTTTTAAGATCTTATTTACCCATTTGACAGACAGATCACAAGTAGGTAGAGAGGGAGGCAGAGAGAGAGGGGGGGATGCAGGCTCCCCGCTGAGCAGAGATCCCAATGTGGGGCTCCATCCCAGGACCCTGAAATCATGACCTGAGCCGAAGGCAGACGCCTAAACCACTGAGCCACCCAGGAGCCCCCATATCTGGTAATTTTTAACCAACGTGGATTTGCTGCATCAAATAGTTCCTTCTTCTTCAAATATAAATATATAAATAAAGTGATCAAGTCACTCGCATGTCTTAGGAGAATGTCATACCTTTAGTAGCAATCTTGAAATCGTGGCCATTGGTTTTGATTTTAGTTTTGATTAGATGTGGTTCGGTTTTTGTCATTTTAAAAATCCCTCTAGCCCTTGGCTCTGTCTGACCTGATTGCTTTCAGCTGTTTCTGCAACAAAATTGTCCCTGCAGCGAAAACTCTCATTGTTTACAGAGGCGCCCCCTTCTAAACACTTTGTTAATAAAAAGCTTTTTTTTTTTTTTCCGGCTATGGTAAATGTGGAACAATCATGAGGTATTTCAAAGAGGTGAACCACAGATAAATTTCTCTAAGGGTGGGTGAGGGTTACTCAAAAAGGAACTTGACAAGGCTTTTAAAGATATCGACAATCATTATAACATAACGTGAATGATTGTTACCGTGCTCTTAACTGGGCAACCACTTGTTGGCTTCCAAGAAAGACTAATATAGTTGAGGTGGTTCTAGCGGCCTACTAG
The DNA here is from genome assembly GCF_964662115.1 of Mustela nivalis. NCBI lineage: Eukaryota > Metazoa > Chordata > Mammalia > Carnivora > Mustelidae > Mustela > Mustela nivalis. Next base: position 12,668 of record NW_028135860.1, read on the forward strand.
CACAGGGTCTCATGAGGCAGGGATTCTAGCCACTGGCTGTGCAAGGCATGAGGCCTGTTAGTGATTCTATTTTTTCCTCTGCAGAATAGGTCTTTCTACATTGCAGGTCCTTTCTCCCCCAATAAATAATGTGGCGATTCTCTCAGTGAGTTGTACTATTGGTTTAAACAGCCAACTGTCTCTTTAAAAGGACTTTTGTTTAAATTCCTTTAAAAAAAAGTCCTTTCAATAAAATCTTTTTTCTTTATTTTTTATTTTTTATCCCATATGTTTACTCTGATCGTGGAACTTTGTCATTTTGACCTTCTCTGCTGGTTAAAATATTCTTCATCATCAGTACCTACTGCTCTCCTCTCCTGGTGGTCTCTCCGGAAGGGTTCTTCTCTAGCTCTTCTAGCAGGTGATGGGCACTTCCCCTCTACCCCTGTTGCCAGACCAGCCTTACCTATCCTGCAGGGTCAGGTCGGCCTGGCCCTTTATCTGTTGTTCTCCTCTGAGTGGTTAGATTTTCATAGATCCCGTGCTTTGCTTTTGTCAGGATTTACCTGGATTATCAAAACCCTTTTCTTGTGCCAGTGAAGCCTAAGAAACAGTCCTAATGAGAGAACCAGGAACTCAAACAGATCATATTTATCCTGAATGTTCTGTCCAAAATGAAAAATTCATTTCAGAGGAGCCTCAAGATCTCTGAGAAGGGAAGTTTCACCAACTCTGTCATGTAGGGGCATCAATTCCGATTCGGTGTCAATTTTCCTACTTTCCCAGCTAGTAATTCTCTCCATCAGAAAGCCCACTCTCAACCGTTTCCTCTTTCAAAGGCAGTTGCTCCTAGAGTCTGCACATGGCACTTGGGGCCTGCTGGTCGTTGGCTACTGCCCTCTGTACCTTGGGTCTAACAGCTGCGGGGCATCAAGATGAGCACGTCTCTTGTTCTAGGACTTAATATAGTTTGGGGCACATGGTAAGCAATAATCACTTCTTTAGTTGATCCAAGTGTTGGATCTTCTTAATTATTCTACTACCACAATTTACTTGTTCTAAGTATTGTCCCCTCCCCCCATTTTAATATCTCTTAAGGTGGCACTCACCTTGCACTTGATGACATATCCTACTTTAACTGACAGCATTTCTCTTTCTTAGTCGAACATAAACTATAGTGCATCTTACCCTTGATGAAAGCTAGGATGCAATTAAATACTCTATTACGGTTACGATTCTGATATTTGAAATCCTCCGGTAGCTCCCTGGGCCCCCAGAGTGTAGTTACCTCACCTCCTCGCCATAGTATACAAACCTTCTCACCCCCAGTGTTAACCCCGGGGCTCAGCCTCCATCCCCAGGTGATGCTGCCAGATCAGCTGTCGGTTGTCATGAACTTGCTGTAGTATCCCGAATGCACTGTGCTGTCTCCTGGCACTTTGAAACTTGACACACTCATCCTCATTCTTCGCTTTGCCCTTGTCTATCACCTCCCCTGAAAATCTGTTCCTAAGTCGCTTTTCCCAGCTCCCACCTACCCTTGGCAGTCTTTTATCTCCCTGTGGTAAAGCCTGTCACACTGCATCATGGACATGCCCGTTGTCCCCCTGAGAAGAGAAAAGGGACAATGAGGGACCCAGCATTTGCAGCTCTAGTGCAGAGCCCCATGCCTGGCTTGCAGGAAATGCCAGATCATGAAGACAAACGGAGATCATCTTCTGGCTAAAACCAGCTCTTCTTTGCCTATCGCAGGATCTGGTCAATAAAGAGCAGCCCGTTATTATTGCTGTTTTTCTAGGGATATTTACCCCATATATTTCCCAGGTCTTTACTCTTTTTGTAGCACTTTAATTCAGGCTTCAACCACTTCCTAGTCAGATCAGGTGAAATCATTTTCCTTCCCATACCCTCGATGTATTTCACATCTAGTAATTCTTTTTTTTAAGATCTTATTTACCCATTTGACAGACAGATCACAAGTAGGTAGAGAGGGAGGCAGAGAGAGAGGGGGGGATGCAGGCTCCCCGCTGAGCAGAGATCCCAATGTGGGGCTCCATCCCAGGACCCTGAAATCATGACCTGAGCCGAAGGCAGACGCCTAAACCACTGAGCCACCCAGGAGCCCCCATATCTGGTAATTTTTAACCAACGTGGATTTGCTGCATCAAATAGTTCCTTCTTCTTCAAATATAAATATATAAATAAAGTGATCAAGTCACTCGCATGTCTTAGGAGAATGTCATACCTTTAGTAGCAATCTTGAAATCGTGGCCATTGGTTTTGATTTTAGTTTTGATTAGATGTGGTTCGGTTTTTGTCATTTTAAAAATCCCTCTAGCCCTTGGCTCTGTCTGACCTGATTGCTTTCAGCTGTTTCTGCAACAAAATTGTCCCTGCAGCGAAAACTCTCATTGTTTACAGAGGCGCCCCCTTCTAAACACTTTGTTAATAAAAAGCTTTTTTTTTTTTTTCCGGCTATGGTAAATGTGGAACAATCATGAGGTATTTCAAAGAGGTGAACCACAGATAAATTTCTCTAAGGGTGGGTGAGGGTTACTCAAAAAGGAACTTGACAAGGCTTTTAAAGATATCGACAATCATTATAACATAACGTGAATGATTGTTACCGTGCTCTTAACTGGGCAACCACTTGTTGGCTTCCAAGAAAGACTAATATAGTTGAGGTGGTTCTAGCGGCCTACTAGCACAGGGTCTCATGAGGCAGGGATTCTAGCCACTGGCTGTGCAAGGCATGAGGCCTGTTAGTGATTCTATTTTTTCCTCTGCAGAATAGGTCTTTCTACATTGCAGGTCCTTTCTCCCCCAATAAATAATGTGGCGATTCTCTCAGTGAGTTGTACTATTGGTTTAAACAGCCAACTGTCTCTTTAAAAGGACTTTTGTTTAAATTCCTTTAAAAAAAAGTCCTTTCAATAAAATCTTTTTTCTTTATTTTTTATTTTTTATCCCATATGTTTACTCTGATCGTGGAACTTTGTCATTTTGACCTTCTCTGCTGGTTAAAATATTCTTCATCATCAGTACCTACTGCTCTCCTCTCCTGGTGGTCTCTCCGGAAGGGTTCTTCTCTAGCTCTTCTAGCAGGTGATGGGCACTTCCCCTCTACCCCTGTTGCCAGACCAGCCTTACCTATCCTGCAGGGTCAGGTCGGCCTGGCCCTTTATCTGTTGTTCTCCTCTGAGTGGTTAGATTTTCATAGATCCCGTGCTTTGCTTTTGTCAGGATTTACCTGGATTATCAAAACCCTTTTCTTGTGCCAGTGAAGCCTAAGAAACAGTCCTAATGAGAGAACCAGGAACTCAAACAGATCATATTTATCCTGAATGTTCTGTCCAAAATGAAAAATTCATTTCAGAGGAGCCTCAAGATCTCTGAGAAGGGAAGTTTCACCAACTCTGTCATGTAGGGGCATCAATTCCGATTCGGTGTCAATTTTCCTACTTTCCCAGCTAGTAATTCTCTCCATCAGAAAGCCCACTCTCAACCGTTTCCTCTTTCAAAGGCAGTTGCTCCTAGAGTCTGCACATGGCACTTGGGGCCTGCTGGTCGTTGGCTACTGCCCTCTGTACCTTGGGTCTAACAGCTGCGGGGCATCAAGATGAGCACGTCTCTTGTTCTAGGACTTAATATAGTTTGGGGCACATGGTAAGCAATAATCACTTCTTTAGTTGATCCAAGTGTTGGATCTTTCTTAATTATTCTACTACCACAATTTACTTGTTCTAAGTATTGTCCCCTCCCCCCATTTTAATATCTCTTAAGGTGGCACTCACCTTGCACTTGATGACATATCCTACTTTAACTGACAGCATTTCTCTTTCTTAGTCGAACATAAACTATAGTGCATCTTACCCTTGATGAAAGCTAGGATGCAATTAAATACTCTATTACGGTTACGATTCTGATATTTGAAATCCTCCGGTAGCTCCCTGTGCCCCCACAGTGTAGTACCTCACCTCCTCGCCATAGTATACAAACCTTCTCACCCCCAGTGTTAACCCCGGGGCTCAGCCTCCATCCCCAGGTGATGCTGCCAGATCAGCTGTCGGTTGTCATGAACTTGCTGTAGTTTCCCGAATGCACTGTGCTGTCCCCTGGCACTTTGAAACTTGACACACTCATCCTCATTCTTCGCTTTGCCCTTGTCTATCACCTCCACTGAAAATCTGTTCCTAAGTGGCTTTTCCCAGCTCCCACCTACCCTTGGCAGTCTTTTATCTCCCTGTGGTAAAGCCTGTCACACTGCATCATGGACATGCCCGTTGTCCCCCTGAGAAGAGAAAAGGGACAATGAGGGCCCCCCACATTTGCAGCTCTAGTGCAGATCCCCATGCCTGGCTTGCAGGAAATGCCAGATCATGAAGACAAACGGAGATCATCTTCTGGCTAAAACCAGCTCTTCTTTGCCTATCGCAGGATCTGGTCAATAAAGAGCAGCCCGTTATTATTGCTGTTTTTCTAGGGATTTTTACCCCATATATTTCCCAGGTCTTTACTCTTTTTGTAGCACTTTAATTCAGGCTTCAACCACTTCCTAGTCAGATCAGGTGAAATCATTTTCCTTCCCATACCCTCGATGTATTTCACATCTAGTAATTCTTTTTTTTAAGATCTTATTTACCCATTTGACAGACAGATCACAAGTAGGTAGAGAGGGAGGCAGAGAGAGAGGGGGGAAGCAGGCTCCCCGCTGAGCAGAGATCCCAATGTGGGGCTCCATCCCAGGACCCTGAAATCATGACCTGAGCCAAAGGCAGACGCCTAAACCACTGAGCCACCCAGGAGCCCCCATATCTGGTAATTTTTAACCAACGTGGATTTGCTGCATCAAATAGTTCCTTCTTCTTCAAATATAAATATATAAATAAAGTGATCAAGTCACTCGCATGTCTTAGGAGAATGTCATACCTTTAGTAGCAATCTTGAAATCGTGGCCATTGGTTTTGATTTTTGTTTTGGTTAGATGTGGTTCGGTTTTTGTCATTTAAAAAATCCCTCTAGCCCTTGGCTCTGTCTGACCTGATTGCTTTCAGCTGTTTCTGCAACAAAATTGTCCCTGCAGCGAAAACTCTCATTGTTTACAGAGGCGCCCCCTTCTGAACACTTTGTTAATAAAAAGCTTTTTTTTTTTTTTTCCGGCTATGGTAAATGTGGAACAATCATGAGGTATTTCAAAGAGGTGAACCACAGATAAATTTCTCTAAGGGTGGGGTGAGGGTTACTCAAAAAGGAACTTGACAAGGCTTTTAAAGATATCGACAATCATTATAACATAACGTGAATGATTGTTACCGTGCTCTTAACTGGGCAACCACTTGTTGTCTTCCAAGAAAGACTAATATAGTTGAGATGGTTCTAGCGGCCTTCTAGCACAGGGTCTCATGAGGCAGGGATTCTAGCCACTGGCTGTGCAAGGCATGATGCCTGTTAGTGATTCTATTTTTTCCTCTGCAGAATAGGTCTTTCTACATTCCAGGTCCTTTCTACCCCAATAAATAATGTGGCGATTCTCTCAGTGAGTTGTACTATTGGTTTAAACAGCCAACTGTCTCTTTAAAAGGACTTTTGTTTAAATTCCTTTAAAAAAAAGTCCTTTCAAAAAAATCTTTTTTCTTTATTTTTTATTTTTTATCCCATATGTTTACTCTGATCGTGGAACTTTGTCATTTTGACCTTCTCTGCTGGTTAAAATATTCTTCATCATCAGCACCTACTGCTCTCCTCTCCTGGTGGTCTCTCCGGAAGGGGTCTTCTCTAGCTCTTCTAGCAGGTGATGGGCACTTCCCCTCTACTCCTGTTGCCAGACCAGCCTTACCTATCCTGCAGGGTCAGGTCGGCCTGGCCCTTTATCTGTTGTTCTCCTCTGAGTGGTTAGATTTTCATAGATCCCGTGCTTTGCTTTTGTCAGGATTTACCTGGATTATCAAAACCCTTTTCTTGTGCCAGTGAAGCCTAAGAAACAGTCCTAATGAGAGAACCAGGAACTCAAACAGATCATATTTATCCTGAATGTTCTGTCCAATATGAAAAATTCATTTCAGAGGAGCCTCAAGATCTCTGAGAAGGGAAGTTTCACCAACTCTGTCATGTAGGGGCATCAATTCCGATTCTGTGTCAATTTTCCTACTTTCCCAGCTAGTAATCCTCTCCATCAGAAAGCCCACTCTCAACCGTTTCCTCTTTCAAAGGCAGTTGCTCCTAGAGTCTGCACATGGCACTTGGGGCCTGCTGGTCGTTGGCTACTGCCCTCTGTACCTTGGGTCTAACAGCTGCGGGGCATCAAGATGAGCACGTCTCTTGTTCTAGGACTTAATATAGTTTGGGGCACATGGTAAGCAATAATCACTTCTTTAGTTGATCCAAGTGTTGGATCTTCTTAATTATTCTACTACCACAATTTACTTGTTCTAAGTATTGTCCCCTCCCCCCATTTTAATATCTCTTAAGGTGGCACTCACCTTGCACTTGATGACATATCCTACTTTAACTGACAGCATTTCTCTTTCTTAGTCGAACATAAACTATAGTGCATCTTACCCTTGATGAAAGCTAGGATGCAATTAAATACTCTATTACGGTTACGATTCTGATATTTGAAATCCTCCGGTAGCTCCCTGAGCCCCCAGAGTGTAGTACCTCACCTCCTCGCCATAGTATACAAACCTTCTCACCCCCAGTGTTAACCCCGGGGCTCAGCCTCCATCCCCAGGTGATGCTGCCAGATCAGCTGTCGGTTGTCATGAACTTGCTGTAGTATCCCGAATGCACTGTGCTGTCTCCTGGCACTTTGAAACTTGACACACTCATCCTCATTCTTCGCTTTGCCCTTGTCTATCACCTCCCCTGAAAATCTGTTCCTAAGTCGCTTTTCCCAGCTCCCACCTACCCTTGGCAGTCTTTTATCTCCCTGTGGTAAAGCCTGTCACACTGCATCATGGACATGCCCGTTGTCCCCCTGAGAAGAGAAAAGGGACAATGAGGGACCCAGCATTTGCAGCTCTAGTGCAGAGCCCCATGCCTGGCTTGCAGGAAATGCCAGATCATGAAGACAAACGGAGATCATCTTCTGGCTAAAACCAGCTCTTCTTTGCCTATCGCAGGATCTGGTCAATAAAGAGCAGCCCGTTATTATTGCTGTTTTTCTAGGGATATTTACCCCATATATTTCCCAGGTCTTTACTCTTTTTGTAGCACTTTAATTCAGGCTTCAACCACTTCCTAGTCAGATCAGGTGAAATCATTTTCCTTCCCATACCCTCGATGTATTTCACATCTAGTAATTCTTTTTTTTAAGATCTTATTTACCCATTTGACAGACAGATCACAAGTAGGTAGAGAGGGAGGCAGAGAGAGAGGGGGGGATGCAGGCTCCCCGCTGAGCAGAGATCCCAATGTGGGGCTCCATCCCAGGACCCTGAAATCATGACCTGAGCCGAAGGCAGACGCCTAAACCACTGAGCCACCCAGGAGCCCCCATATCTGGTAATTTTTAACCAACGTGGATTTGCTGCATCAAATAGTTCCTTCTTCTTCAAATATAAATATATAAATAAAGTGATCAAGTCACTCGCATGTCTTAGGAGAATGTCATACCTTTAGTAGCAATCTTGAAATCGTGGCCATTGGTTTTGATTTTAGTTTTGATTAGATGTGGTTCGGTTTTTGTCATTTTAAAAATCCCTCTAGCCCTTGGCTCTGTCTGACCTGATTGCTTTCAGCTGTTTCTGCAACAAAATTGTCCCTGCAGCGAAAACTCTCATTGTTTACAGAGGCGCCCCCTTCTAAACACTTTGTTAATAAAAAGCTTTTTTTTTTTTTTCCGGCTATGGTAAATGTGGAACAATCATGAGGTATTTCAAAGAGGTGAACCACAGATAAATTTCTCTAAGGGTGGGTGAGGGTTACTCAAAAAGGAACTTGACAAGGCTTTTAAAGATATCGACAATCATTATAACATAACGTGAATGATTGTTACGGTGCTCTTAACTGGGCAACCACTTGTTGGCTTCCAAGAAAGACTAATATAGTTGAGGTGGTTCTAGCGGCCTTCTAGCACAGGGTCTCATGAGGCAGGGATTCTAGCCACTGGCTGTGCAAGGCATGAGGCCTGTTAGTGATTCTATTTTTTCCTCTGCAGAATAGGTCTTTCTACATTCCAGGTCCTTTCTACCCCAATAAATAATGTGGCGATTCTCTCAGTGAGTTGTACTATTGGTTTAAACAGCCAACTGTCTCTTTAAAAGGACTTTTGTTTAAATTCCTTTAAAAAAAAGTCCTTTCAATAAAATCTTTTTTCTTTATTTTTTATTTTTTATCCCATATGTTTACTCTGATCGTGGAACTTTGTCATTTTGACCTTCTCTGCTGGTTAAAATATTCTTCATCATCAGTACCTACTGCTCTCCTCTCCTGGTGGTCTCTCCGGAAGGGTTCTTCTCTAGCTCTTCTAGCAGGTGATGGGCACTTCCCCTCTACCCCTGTTGCCAGACCAGCCTTACCTATCCTGCAGGGTCAGGTCGGCCTGGCCCTTTATCTGTTGTTCTCCTCTGAGTGGTTAGATTTTCATAGATCCCGTGCTTTGCTTTTGTCAGGATTTACCTGGATTATCAAAACCCTTTTCTTGTGCCAGTGAAGCCTAAGAAACAGTCCTAATGAGAGAACCAGGAACTCAAACAGATCATATTTATCCTGAATGTTCTGTCCAAAATGAAAAATTCATTTCAGAGGAGCCTCAAGATCTCTGAGAAGGGAAGTTTCACCAACTCTGTCATGTAGGGGCATCAATTCCGATTCGGTGTCAATTTTCCTACTTTCCCAGCTAGTAATTCTCTCCATCAGAAAGCCCACTCTCAACCGTTTCCTCTTTCAAAGGCAGTTGCTCCTAGAGTCTGCACATGGCACTTGGGGCCTGCTGGTCGTTGGCTACTGCCCTCTGTACCTTGGGTCTAACAGCTGCGGGGCATCAAGATGAGCACGTCTCTTGTTCTAGGACTTAATATAGTTTGGGGCACATGGTAAGCAATAATCACTTCTTTAGTTGATCCAAGTGTTGGATCTTTCTTAATTATTCTACTACCACAATTTACTTGTTCTAAGTATTGTCCCCTCCCCCCATTTTAATATCTCTTAAGGTGGCACTCACCTTGCACTTGATGACATATCCTACTTTAACTGACAGCATTTCTCTTTCTTAGTCGAACATAAACTATAGTGCATCTTACCCTTGATGAAAGCTAGGATGCAATTAAATACTCTATTACGGTTACGATTCTGATATTTGAAATCCTCCGGTAGCTCCCTGTGCCCCCACAGTGTAGTACCTCACCTCCTCGCCATAGTATACAAACCTTCTCACCCCCAGTGTTAACCCCGGGGCTCAGCCTCCATCCCCAGGTGATGCTGCCAGATCAGCTGTCGGTTGTCATGAACTTGCTGTAGTTTCCCGAATGCACTGTGCTGTCCCCTGGCACTTTGAAACTTGACACACTCATCCTCATTCTTCGCTTTGCCCTTGTCTATCACCTCCACTGAAAATCTGTTCCTAAGTGGCTTTTCCCAGCTCCCACCTACCCTTGGCAGTCTTTTATCTCCCTGTGGTAAAGCCTGTCACACTGCATCATGGACATGCCCGTTGTCCCCCTGAGAAGAGAAAAGGGACAATGAGGGACCCAGCATTTGCAGCTCTAGTGCAGAGCCCCATGCCTGGCTTGCAGGAAATGCCAGATCATGAAGACAAACGGAGATCATCTTCTGGCTAAAACCAGCTCTTCTTTGCCTATCGCAGGATCTGGTCAATAAAGAGCAGCCCGTTATTATTGCTGTTTTTCTAGGGATTTTTACCCCATATATTTCCCAGGTCTTTACTCTTTTTGTAGCACTTTAATTCAGGCTTCAACCACTTCCTAGTCAGATCAGGTGAAATCATTTTCCTTCCCATACCCTCGATGTATTTCACATCTAGTAATTCTTTTTTTTAAGATCTTATTTACCCATTTGACAGACAGATCACAAGTAGGTAGAGAGGGAGGCAGAGAGAGAGGGGGGAAGCAGGCTCCCCGCTGAGCAGAGATCCCAATGTGGGGCTCCATCCCAGGACCCTGAAATCATGACCTGAGCCGAAGGCAGACGCCTAAACCACTGAGCCACCCAGGAGCCCCCATATCTGGTAATTTTTAACCAACGTGGATTTGCTGCATCAAATAGTTCCTTCTTCTTCAAATATAAATATATAAATAAAGTGATCAAGTCACTCGCATGTCTTAGGAGAATGTCATACCTTTAGTAGCAATCTTGAAATCGTGGCCATTGGTTTTGATTTTTGTTTTGGTTAGATGTGGTTCGGTTTTTGTCATTTAAAAAATCCCTCTAGCCCTTGGCTCTGTCTGACCTGATTGCTTTCAGCTGTTTCTGCAACAAAATTGTCCCTGCAGCGAAAACTCTCATTGTTTACAGAGGCGCCCCCTTCTGAACACTTTGTTAATAAAAAGCTTTTTTTTTTTTTTTCCGGCTATGGTAAATGTGGAACAATCATGAGGTATTTCAAAGAGGTGAACCACAGATAAATTTCTCTAAGGGTGGGGTGAGGGTTACTCAAAAAGGAACTTGACAAGGCTTTTAAAGATATCGACAATCATTATAACATAACGTGAATGATTGTTACCGTGCTCTTAACTGGGCAACCACTTGTTGTCTTCCAAGAAAGACTAATATAGTTGAGATGGTTCTAGCGGCCTTCTAGCACAGGGTCTCATGAGGCAGGGATTCTAGCCACTGGCTGTGCAAGGCATGATGCCTGTTAGTGATTCTATTTTTTCCTCTGCAGAATAGGTCTTTCTACATTCCAGGTCCTTTCTACCCCAATAAATAATGTGGCGATTCTCTCAGTGAGTTGTACTATTGGTTTAAACAGCCAACTGTCTCTTTAAAAGGACTTTTGTTTAAATTCCTTTAAAAAAAAGTCCTTTCAAAAAAATCTTTTTTCTTTATTTTTTATTTTTTATCCCATATGTTTACTCTGATCGTGGAACTTTGTCATTTTGACCTTCTCTGCTGGTTAAAATATTCTTCATCATCAGCACCTACTGCTCTCCTCTCCTGGTGGTCTCTCCGGAAGGGGTCTTCTCTAGCTCTTCTAGCAGGTGATGGGCACTTCCCCTCTACTCCTGTTGCCAGACCAGCCTTACCTATCCTGCAGGGTCAGGTCGGCCTGGCCCTTTATCTGTTGTTCTCCTCTGAGTGGTTAGATTTTCATAGATCCCGTGCTTTGCTTTTGTCAGGATTTACCTGGATTATCAAAACCCTTTTCTTGTGCCAGTGAAGCCTAAGAAACAGTCCTAATGAGAGAACCAGGAACTCAAACAGATCATATTTATCCTGAATGTTCTGTCCAATATGAAAAATTCATTTCAGAGGAGCCTCAAGATCTCTGAGAAGGGAAGTTTCACCAACTCTGTCATGTAGGGGCATCAATTCCGATTCTGTGTCAATTTTCCTACTTTCCCAGCTAGTAATCCTCTCCATCAGAAAGCCCACTCTCAACCGTTTCCTCTTTCAAAGGCAGTTGCTCCTAGAGTCTGCACATGGCACTTGGGGCCTGCTGGTCGTTGGCTACTGCCCTCTGTACCTTGGGTCTAACAGCTGCGGGGCATCAAGATGAGCACGTCTCTTGTTCTAGGACTTAATATAGTTTGGGGCACATGGTAAGCAATAATCACTTCTTTAGTTGATCCAAGTGTTGGATCTTCTTAATTATTCTACTACCACAATTTACTTGTTCTAAGTATTGTCCCCTCCCCCCATTTTAATATCTCTTAAGGTGGCACTCACCTTGCACTTGATGACATATCCTACTTTAACTGACAGCATTTCTCTTTCTTAGTCGAACATAAACTATAGTGCATCTTACCCTTGATGAAAGCTAGGATGCAATTAAATACTCTATTACGGTAACGATTCTGATATTTGAAATCCTCCGGTAGCTCCCTGGGCCCCCAGAGTGTAGTACCTCACCTCCTCGCCATAGTATACAAACCTTCTCACCCCCAGTGTTAACCCCGGGGCTCAGCCTCCATCCCCAGGTGATGCTGCCAGATCAGCTGTCGGTTGTCATGAACTTGCTGTAGTATCCCGAATGCACTGTGCTGTCTCCTGGCACTTTGAAACTTGACACACTCATCCTCATTCTTCGCTTTGCCCTTGTCTATCACCTCCCCTGAAAATCTGTTCCTAAGTCGCTTTTCCCAGCTCCCACCTACCCTTGGCAGTCTTTTATCTCCCTGTGGTAAAGCCTGTCACACTGCATCATGGACATGCCCGTTGTCCCCCTGAGAAGAGAAAAGGGACAATGAGGGACCCAGCATTTGCAGCTCTAGTGCAGAGCCCCATGCCTGGCTTGCAGGAAATGCCAGATCATGAAGAGAAAACGGAGATCATCTTCTGGCTAAAACCAGCTCTTCTTTGCCTATCGCAGGATCTGGTCAATAAAGAGCAGCCCGTTATTATTGCTGTTTTTCTAGGGATATTTACCCCATATATTTCCCAGGTCTTTACTCTTTTTGTAGCACTTTAATTCAGGCTTCAACCACTTCCTAGTCAGATCAGGTGAAATCATTTTCCTTCCCATACCCTCGATGTATTTCACATCTAGTAATTCTTTTTTTTAAGATCTTATTTACCCATTTGACAGACAGATCACAAGTAGGTAGAGAGGGAGGCAGAGAGAGAGGGGGGGATGCAGGCTCCCCGCTGAGCAGAGATCCCAATGTGGGGCTCCATCCCAGGACCCTGAAATCATGACCTGAGCCGAAGGCAGACGCCTAAACCACTGAGCCACCCAGGAGCCCCCATATCTGGTAATTTTTAACCAACGTGGATTTGCTGCATCAAATAGTTCCTTCTTCTTCAAATATAAATATATAAATAAAGTGATCAAGTCACTCGCATGTCTTAGGAGAATGTCATACCTTTAGTAGCAATCTTGAAATCGTGGCCATTGGTTTTGATTTTAGTTTTGATTAGATGTGGTTCGGTTTTTGTCATTTTAAAAATCCCTCTAGCCCTTGGCTCTGTCTGACCTGATTGCTTTCAGCTGTTTCTGCAACAAAATTGTCCCTGCAGCGAAAACTCTCATTGTTTACAGAGGCGCCCCCTTCTAAACACTTTGTTAATAAAAAGCTTTTTTTTTTTTTTCCGGCTATGGTAAATGTGGAACAATCATGAGGTATTTCAAAGAGGTGAACCACAGATAAATTTCTCGAAGGGTGGGTGAGGGTTACTCAAAAAGGAACTTGACAAGGCTTTTAAAGATATCGACAATCATTATAACATAACGTGAATGATTGTTACGGTGCTCTTAACTGGGCAACCACTTGTTGGCTTCCAAGAAAGACTAATATAGTTGAGGTGGTTCTAGCGGCCTTCTAGCACAGGGTCTCATGAGGCAGGGATTCTAGCCACTGGCTGTGCAAGGCATGAGGCCTGTTAGTGATTCTATTTTTTCCTCTGCAGAATAGGTCTTTCTACATTCCAGGTCCTTTCTACCCCAATAAATAATGTGGCGATTCTCTCAGTGAGTTGTACTATTGGTTTAAACAGCCAACTGTCTCTTTAAAAGGACTTTTGTTTAAATTCCTTTAAAAAAAAGTCCTTTCAATAAAATCTTTTTTCTTTATTTTTTATTTTTTATCCCATATGTTTACTCTGATCGTGGAACTTTGTCATTTTGACCTTCTCTGCTGGTTAAAATATTCTTCATCATCAGTACCTACTGCTCTCCTCTCCTGGTGGTCTCTCCGGAAGGGTTCTTCTCTAGCTCTTCTAGCAGGTGATGGGCACTTCCCCTCTACCCCTGTTGCCAGACCAGCCTTACCTATCCTGCAGGGTCAGGTCGGCCTGGCCCTTTATCTGTTGTTCTCCTCTGAGTGGTTAGATTTTCATAGATCCCGTGCTTTGCTTTTGTCAGGATTGACCTGGATTATCAAAACCCTTTTCTTGTGCCAGTGAAGCCTAAGAAACAGTCCTAATGAGAGAACCAGGAACTCAAACAGATCATATTTATCCTGAATGTTCTGTCCAAAATGAAAAATTCATTTCAGAGGAGCCTCAAGATCTCTGAGAAGGGAAGTTTCACCAACTCTGTCATGTAGGGGCATCAATTCCGATTCGGTGTCAATTTTCCTACTTTCCCAGCTAGTAATTCTCTCCATCAGAAAGCCCACTCTCAACCGTTTCCTCTTTCAAAGGCAGTTGCTCCTAGAGTCTGCACATGGCACTTGGGGCCTGCTGGTCGTTGGCTACTGCCCTCTGTACCTTGGGTCTAACAGCTGCGGGGCATCAAGATGAGCACGTCTCTTGTTCTAGGACTTAATATAGTTTGGGGCACATGGTAAGCAATAAGCACTTCTTTAGTTGATCCAAGTGTTGGATCTTTCTTAATTATTCTACTACCACAATTTACTTGTTCTAAGTATTGTCCCCTCCCCCCATTTTAATATCTCTTAAGGTGGCACTCACCTTGCACTTGATGACATATCCTACTTTAACTGACAGCATTTCTCTTTCTTAGTCGAACATAAACTATAGTGCATCTTACCCTTGATGAAAGCTAGGATGCAATTAAATACTCTATTACGGTTACGATTCTGATATTTGAAATCCTCCGGTAGCTCCCTGTGCCCCCACAGTGTAGTACCTCACCTCCTCGCCATAGTATACAAACCTTCTCACCCCCAGTGTTAACCCCGGGGCTCAGCCTCCATCCCCAGGTGATGCTGCCAGATCAGCTGTCGGTTGTCATGAACTTGCTGTAGTTTCCCGAATGCACTGTGCTGTCCCCTGGCACTTTGAAACTTGACACACTCATCCTCATTCTTCGCTTTGCCCTTGTCTATCACCTCCACTGAAAATCTGTTCCTAAGTGGCTTTTCCCAGCTCCCACCTACCCTTGGCAGTCTTTTATCTCCCTGTGGTAAAGCCTGTCACACTGCATCATGGACATGCCCGTTGTCCCCCTGAGAAGAGAAAAGGGACAATGAGGGACCCAGCATTTGCAGCTCTAGTGCAGAGCCCCATGCCTGGCTTGCAGGAAATGCCAGATCATGAAGACAAACGGAGATCATCTTCTGGCTAAAACCAGCTCTTCTTTGCCTATCGCAGGATCTGGTCAATAAAGAGCAGCCCGTTATTATTGCTGTTTTTCTAGGGATTTTTACCCCATATATTTCCCAGGTCTTTACTCTTTTTGTAGCACTTTAATTCAGGCTTCAACCACTTCCTAGTCAGATCAGGTGAAATCATTTTCCTTCCCATACCCTCGATGTATTTCACATCTAGTAATTCTTTTTTTTAAGATCTTATTTACCCATTTGACAGACAGATCACAAGTAGGTAGAGAGGGAGGCAGAGAGAGAGGGGGGAAGCAGGCTCCCCGCTGAGCAGAGATCCCAATGTGGGGCTCCATCCCAGGACCCTGAAATCATGACCTGAGCCGAAGGCAGACGCCTAAACCACTGAGCCACCCAGGAGCCCCCATATCTGGTAATTTTTAACCAACGTGGATTTGCTGCATCAAATAGTTCCTTCTTCTTCAAATATAAATATATAAATAAAGTGATCAAGTCACTCGCATGTCTTAGGAGAATGTCATACCTTTAGTAGCAATCTTGAAATCGTGGCCATTGGTTTTGATTTTTGTTTTGGTTAGATGTGGTTCGGTTTTTGTCATTTTAAAAATCCCTCTAGCCCTTGGCTCTGTCTGACCTGATTGCTTTCAGCTGTTTCTGCAACAAAATTGTCCCTGCAGCGAAAACTCTCATTGTTTACAGAGGCGCCCCCTTCTGAACACTTTGTTAATAAAAAGCTTTTTTTTTTTTTTTCCGGCTATGGTAAATGTGGAACAATCATGAGGTATTTCAAAGAGGTGAACCACAGATAAATTTCTCTAAGGGTGGGGTGAGGGTTACTCAAAAAGGAACTTGACAAGGCTTTTAAAGATATCGACAATCATTATAACATAACGTGAATGATTGTTTCCGTGCTCTTAACTGGGCAACCACTTGTTGTCTTCCAAGAAAGACTAATATAGTTGAGATGGTTCTAGCGGCCTTCTAGCACAGGGTCTCATGAGGCAGGGATTCTAGCCACTGGCTGTGCAAGGCATGATGCCTGTTAGTGATTCTATTTTTTCCTCTGCAGAATAGGTCTTTCTACATTCCAGGTCCTTTCTACCCCAATAAATAATGTGGCGATTCTCTCAGTGAGTTGTACTATTGGTTTAAACAGCCAACTGTCTCTTTAAAAGGACTTTTGTTTAAATTCCTTTAAAAAAAAGTCCTTTCAAAAAAATCTTTTTTCTTTATTTTTTATTTTTTATCCCATATGTTTACTCTGATCGTGGAACTTTGTCATTTTGACCTTCTCTGCTGGTTAAAATATTCTTCATCATCAGTACCTACTGCTCTCCTCTCCTGGTGGTCTCTCCGGAAGGGGTCTTCTCTAGCTCTTCTAGCAGGTGATGGGCACTTCCCCTCTACCCCTGTTGCCAGACCAGCCTTACCTATCCTGCAGGGTCATGTCGGCCTGGCCCTTTATCTGTTGTTCTCCTCTGAGTGGTTAGATTTTCATAGATCCCGTGCTTTGCTTTTGTCAGGATTGACCTGGATTATCAAAACCCTTTTCTTGTGCCAGTGAAGCCTAAGAAACAGTCCTAATGAGAGAACCAGGAACTCAAACAGATCATATTTATCCTGAATGTTCTGTCCAAAATGAAAAATTCATTTCAGAGGAGCCTCAAGATCTCTGAGAAGGGAAGTTTCACCAACTCTGTCATGTAGGGGCATCAATTCCGATTCGGTGTCAATTTTCCTAATTTCCCAGCTAGTAATTCTCTCCATCAGAAAGCCCACTCTCTACCTTTTCCTCTTTCAAAGGCAGTTGCTCCTAGAGTCTGCACATGGCACTTGGGGCCTGCTGGTCGTTGGCTACTGCCCTCTGTACCTTGGGTCTAACAGCTGCGGGGCATCAAGATGAGCACGTCTCTTGTTCTAGGACTTAATATAGTTTGGGGCACATGGTAAGCAATAATCACTACTTTAGTTGATCCAAGTGTTGGATCTTTCTTAATTATTCTACTACCACAATTTACTTGTTCTAAGTATTGTCCCCTCCCCCCATTTTAATATCTCTTAAGGTGGCACTCACCTTGCACTTGATGACATATCCTACTTTAACTGACAGCATTTCTCTTTCTTAGTCGAACATAAACTATAGTGCATCTTACCCTTGATGAAAGCTAGGATGCAATTAAATACTCTATTACGGTTACGATTCTGATATTTGAAATCCTCCGGTAGCTCCCTGTGCCCCCACAGTGTAGTACCTCACCTCCTCGCCATAGTATACAAACCTTCTCACCCCCAGTGTTAACCCCGGGGCTCAGCCTCCATCCCCAGGTGATGCTGCCAGATCACCTGTCGATTTTCATGAACTTGCTGTAGTTTCCCGAATGCACTGTGCTGTCCCCTGGCACTTTGAAACTTGACACACTCATCCTCATTCTTCGCTTTGCCCTTGTCTATCACCTCCCCTGAAAATCTGTTCCTAAGTGGCTTTTCCCAGCTCCCACCTACCCTTGGCAGTCTTTTATCTCCCTGTGGTAAAGCCTGTCACACTGCATCATGGACATGCCCGTTGTCCCCCTGAGAAGAGAAAAGGGACAATGAGGGACCCAGCATTTGCAGCTCTAGTGCAGAGCCCCATGCCTGGCTTGCAGGAAATGCCAGATCATGAAGACAAACGGAGATCATCTTCTGGCTAAAACCAGCTCTTCTTTGCCTATCGCAGGATCTGGTCAATAAAGAGCAGCCCGTTATTATTGCTGTTTTTCTAGGGATTTTTACCCCATATATTTCCCAGGTCTTTACTCTTTTTGTAGCACTTTAATTCAGGCTTCAACCACTTCCTAGTCAGATCAGGTGAAATCATTTTCCTTCCCATACCCTCGATGTATTTCACATCTAGTAATTCTTTTTTTTAAGATCTTATTTACCCATTTGACAGACAGATCACAAGTAGGTAGAGAGGGAGGCAGAGAGAGAGGGGGGAAGCAGGCTCCCCGCTGAGCAGAGATCCCAATGTGGGGCTCCATCCCAGGACCCTGAAATCATGACCTGAGCCGAAGGCAGACGCCTAAACCACTGAGCCACCCAGGAGCCCCCATATCTGGTAATTTTTAACCAACGTGGATTTGCTGCATCAAATAGTTCCTTCTTCTTCAAATATAAATATATAAATAAAGTGATCAAGTCACTCGCATGTCTTAGGAGAATGTCATACCTTTAGTAGCAATCTTGAAATCGTGGCCATTGGTTTTGATTTTTGTTTTGATTAGATGTGGTTCGGTTTTTGTCATTTTAAAAATCCCTCTAGCCTTTGGCTCTGTCTGACCTGATTGCTTTCAGCTGTTTCTGCAACAAAATTGTCCCTGCAGCGAAAACTCTCATTGTTTACAGAGGCGCCCCCTTCTGAACACTTTGTTAATAAAAAGCTTTTTTTTTTTTTTTCCGGCTATGGTAAATGTGGAACAATCATGAGGTATTTCAAAGAGGTGAACCACAGATAAATTTCTCTAAGGGTGGGGTGAGGGTTACTCAAAGAGGAACTTGACAAGGCTTTTAAAGATATCGACAATCATTATAACATAACGTGAATGATTGTTACCGTGCTCTTAACTGGGCAACCACTTGTTGGCTTCCAAGAAAGACTAATATAGTTGAGATGGTTCTAGCGGCCTTCTAGCACAGGGTCTCATGAGGCAGGGATTCTAGCCACTGGCTGTGCAAGGCATGAGGCCTGTTAGTGATTCTATTTTTTACTCTGCAGAATAGGTCTTTCTACATTCCAGGTCCTTTCTCCACCAATAAATAATGTGGCGATTCTCTCAGTGAGTTGTTCTATTGGTTTAAACAGCCAACTGTCTCTTTAAAAGGACTTTTGTTTTAATTCCTTTAAAAAAAAGTCCTTTCAAAAAAATCTTTTTTCTTTATTTTTTATTTTTTATCCCATATGTTTACTCTGATCGTGGAACTTTGTCATTTTGACCTTCTCTGCTGGTTAAAACATTCTTCATCATCAGCACCTACTGCTCTCCTCTCCTGGTGGTCTCTCCGGAAGGGGTTTTCTCTAGCTCTTCTAGCAGGTGATGGGCACTTCCCCTCTACCCCTGTTGCCAGACCAGCCTTACCTATCCTGCAGGGTCAGGTCGGCCTGGCCCTTTATCTGTTGTTCTCCTCTGAGTGGTTAGATTTTCATAGATCCCGTGCTTTGCTTTTGTCAGGATTTACCTGGATTATCAAAACCCTTTTCTTGTGCCAGTGAAGCCTAAGAAACAGTCCTAATGAGAGAACCAGGAACTCAAACAGATCACATTTATCCTGAATGTTCTGTCCAAAATGAAAAATTCATTTCAGAGGAGCCTCAAGATCTCTGAGAAGGGAAGTTTCACCAACTCTGTCATGTAGGGGCATCAATTCCGATTCTGTGTCAATTTTCCTACTTTCCCAGCTAGTAATCCTCTCCATCAGAAAGCCCACTCTCAACCGTTTCCTCTTTCAAAGGCAGTTGCTCCTAGAGTCTGCACATGGCACTTGGGGCCTGCTGGTCGTTGGCTACTGCCCTCTGTACCTTGGGTCTAACAGCTGCGGGGCATCAAGATGAGCACGTCTCTTGTTCTAGGACTTAATATAGTTTGGGGCACATGGTAAGCAATAATCACTACTTTAGTTGATCCAAGTGTTGGATCTTTCTTAATTATTCTACTACCACAATTTACTTGTTCTAAGATTTGTCCCCTCCCCCCATTTTAATATCTCTTAAGGTGGCACTCACCTTGCACTTGATGACATATCCTACTTTAACTGACAGCATTTCTCTTTCTTAGTCGAACATAAACTATAGTGCATCTTACCCTTGATGAAAGCTAGGATGCAATTAAATACTCTATTGCGGTTACGATTCTGATATTTGAAATCCTCCGGTAGCTCCCTGTGCCCCCACAGTGTAGTACCTCACCTCCTCACCATAGTATACAAACCTTCTCACCCCCAGTGTTAACCCCGGGGCTCAGCCTCCATCCCCAGGTGATGCTGCCAGATCACCTGTCGATTTTCATGAACTTGCTGTAGTTTCCCGAATGCACTGTGCTGTCCCCTGGCACTTTGAAACTTGACACACTCATCCTCATTCTTCGCTTTGCCCTTGTCTATCACCTCCCCTGAAAATCTGTTCCTAAGTGGCTTTTCCCAGCTCCCACCTACCCTTGGCAGTCTTTTATCTCCCTGTGGTAAAGCCTGTCACACTGCATCATGGACATGCCCGTTGTCCCCCTGAGAAGAGAAAAGGGACAATGAGGGACCCAGCATTTGCAGCTCTAGTGCAGAGCCCCATGCCTGGCTTGCAGGAAATGCCAGATCATGAAGACAAACGGAGATCATCTTCTGGCTAAAACCAGCTCTTCTTTGCCTATCGCAGGATCTGGTCAATAAAGAGCAGCCCGTTATTATTGCTGTTTTTCTAGGGATTTTTACCCCATATATTTCCCAGGTCTTTACTCTTTTTGTAGCACTTTAATTCAGGCTTCAACCACTTCCTAGTCAGATCAGGTGAAATCATTTTCCTTCCCATACCCTCGATGTATTTCACATCTAGTAATTCTTTTTTTTAAGATCTTATTTACCCATTTGACAGACAAATCACAAGTAGGTAGAGAGGGAGGCAGAGAGAGAGGGGGGAAGCAGGCTCCCAGCTGAGCAGAGATCCCAATGTGGGGCTCCATCCCAGGACCCTGAAATCATGACCTGAGCCAAAGGCAGACGCCTAAACCACTGAGCCACCCAGGAGCCCCCATATCTGGTAATTTTTAACCAACGTGGATTTGCTGCATCAAATAGTTCCTTCTTCTTCAAATATAAATATATAGATGAAGTGATCAAGTCACTCGCATGTCTTAGGAGAATATCATACCTTTAGTAGCAATCTTGAAATCGTGGCCATTGGTCTTGATTTTTGTTTTGGTTAGATGTGGTTCGGTTTTTGTCATTTTAAAAATCACTCTAGCCCTTGGCTCTGTCTGACCTGATTGCTTTCAGCTGTTTCTGCAACAAAATTGTCCCTGCAGCGAAAACTCTCATTGTTTACAGTGGCGCCCCCTTCTGAACACTTTGTTAATAAAAAGCTTTTTTTTTTTTTTTCCGGCTATGGTAAATGTGGAACAATCATGAGGTATTTCAAAGAGGTGAACCACAGATAAATTTCTCTAAGGGTGGGGTGAGGGTTACTCAAAAAGGAACTTGACAAGGCTTTTAAAGATATCGACAATCATTATAACATAACGTGAATGATTGTTACCGTGCTCTTAACTGGGCAAACACTTGTTGGCTTCCAAGAAAGACTAACATAGTTGAGATGGTTCTAGCGGCCTTTTAGCACAGGGTCTCATGAGGCAGGGATTCTAGCCACTGGCTGTGCAAGGCATGAGGCCTGTTAGTGATTCTATTTTTTACTCTGCAGAATAGGTCTTTCTACATTCCAGGTCCTTTCTCCACCAATAAATAATGTGGCGATTCTCTCAGTGAGTTGTACTATTGGTTTAAACAGCCAACTGTCTCTTTAAAAGGACTTTTGTTTAAATTCCTTTAAAAAAAAGTCCTTTCAAAAAAATCTTTTTTCTTTATTTTTTATTTTTTATCCCATATGTTTACTCTGATCGTGGAACTTTGTCATTTTGACCTTCTCTGCTGGTTAAAACATTCTTCATCATCAGCACCTACTGCTCTCCTCTCCTGGTGGTCTCTCCGGAAGGGGTTTTCTCTAGCTCTTCTAGCAGGTGATGGGCACTTCCCCTCTACCCCTGTTGCCAGACCAGCCTAACCTATCCTGCAGGGTCAGGTCGGCCTGGCCCTTTATCTGTTGTTCTCCTCTGAGTGGTTAGATTTTCATAGATCCCGTGCTTTGCTTTTGTCAGGATTTACCTGGATTATCAAAACCCTATTCTTGTGCCAGTGAAGCCTAAGAAACAGTCCTAATGAGAGAACCAGGAACTCAAACAGATCACATTTATCCTGAATGTTCTGTCCAAAATGAAAAATTCATTTCAGAGGAGCCTCAAGATCTCTGAGAAGGGAAGTTTCACCAACTCTGTCATGTAGGGGCATCAATTCCGATTCTGTGTCAATTTTCCTACTTTCCCAGCTAGTAATCCTCTCCATCAGAAAGCCCACTCTCAACCGTTTCCTCTTTCAAAGGCAGTTGCTCCTAGAGTCTGCACATGGCACTTGGGGCCTGCTGGTCGTTGGCTACTGCCCTCTGTACCTTGGGTCTAACAGCTGCGGGGCATCAAGATGAGCACGTCTCTTGTTCTAGGACTTAATATAGTTTGGGGCACATGGTAAGCAATAATCACTACTTTAGTTGATCCAAGTGTTGGATCTTTCTTAATTATTCTACTACCACAATTTACTTGTTCTAAGATTTGTCCCCTCCCCCCATTTTAATATCTCTTAAGGTGGCACTCACCTTGCACTTGATGACATATCCTACTTTAACTGACAGCATTTCTCTTTCTTAGTCGAACATAAACTATAGTGCATCTTACCCTTGATGAAAGCTAGGATGCAATTAAATACTCTATTGCGGTTACGATTCTGATATTTGAAATCCTCCGGTAGCTCCCTGTGCCCCCACCGTGTAGTACCTCACCTCCTCACCATAGTATACAAACCTTCTCACCCCCAGTGTTAACCCCGGGGCTCAGCCTCCATCCCCAGGTGATGCTGCCAGATCACCTGTCGATTTTCATGAACTTGCTGTAGTATCCCGAATGCACTGTGCTGTCTCCTGGCACTTTGAATCTTGACACACTCATCCTCATTCTTCGCTTTGCCCTTGTCTATCACCTCCCCTGAAAATCTGTTCCTAAGTGGCTTTTCCCAGCTCCCACCTACCCTTGGCAGTCTTTTATCTCCCTGTGGTAAAGCCTGTCACACTGCATCATGGACATGCCCGTTGGCCCCCTGAGAATAGAAAAGGGACAATGAGGGACCCAGCATTTGCAGCTCTAGTGCAGAGCCCCATGCCTGGCTTGCAGAAAATGCCAGATCATGAAGACAAACGGAGATCATCTTCTGGCTAAAACCAGCTCTTCTTTGCCTATCGCAGGATCTGGTCTATAAAGATCAGCCAGTTATTATTGCTGTTTTTCTAGGGATTTTTACCCCATATATTTCCCAGGTCTTTACTCTTTTTGTAGCACTTTAATTCAGGCTTCAACCACTTCCTAGTCAGATCAGGTGAAATCATTTTCCTTCCCATACCCTCGATGTATTTCACATCTAGTAATTCTTTTTTTTAAGATCTTATTTACCCATTTGACAGACAGATCACAAGTAGGTAGAGAGGGAGGCAGAGAGAGAGGGGGGAAGCAGGCTCCCCGCTGAGCAGAGATCCCAATGTGGGGCTCCATCCCAGGACCCTGAATTCATGACCTGAGCCGAAGGCAGAGGCCTAAACCACTGAGCCACCCAGGAGCCCCCATATCTGGTAATTTTTAACCAACGTGGATTTGCTGCATCAAATAGTTCCTTCTTCTTCAAATATAAATATATAAATAAAGTGTTCAAGTCACTTGCATGTCTTAGGAGAATGTCATACATTTAGTAGCAATCTTGAAATCGTGGCCATTGGTTTTGATTTTTGTTTTGATTAGATGTGGTTCGGTTTTTGTCATTTTAAAAATCCCTCTAGCCTTTGGCTCTGTCTGACCTGATTGCTTTCAGCTGTTTCTGCAACAAAATTTCCCTGCAGCGAAAACTCTCATTGTTTACAGTGGCGCCCCCTTCTGAACACTTTGTTAATAAAAAGCTTTTTTTTTTTTTCCCGGCTATGGTAAATGTGGAACAACCATGAGGTATTTCAAAGAGGTGAACCACAGATAAATTTCTCTAAGGGTGGGGTGAGGGTTACTCAAAAAGGAACTTGACAAGGCTTTTAAAGATATTGACAATCATTATAACATAACGTGAATGATTGTTACCGTGCTCTTAACTGGGCAAACACTTGTTGGCTTCCAAGAAAGACTAACATAGTTGAGATGGTTCTAGCGGCCTTCTAGCACAGGGTCTCATGAGGCAGGGATTCTAGCCACTGGCTTGCAAGGCATGAGGCTTGTTAGTGATTATATTTTTTCCTCTGCAGAATAGGTCTTTCTACATTCCAGGTCCTTTCTACCCCAATAAATAATGTGGCGATTCTCTCAGTGAGTTGTACTATTGGTTTAAACAGCCAACTGTCTCTTTAAAAGGACTTTTGTTTAAATTCCTTTAAAAAAAAGTCCTTTCAAAAAAATCTTTTTTCTTTATTTTTTATTTGTTATCCCATATGTTTACTCTGATCGTGGAACTTTGTCATTTTGACCTTCTCTGCTGGTTAAAATATTCTTCATCATCAGCACCTACTGCTCTCCTCTCCTGGTGGTCTCTCCGGAAGGGGTCTTCTCTAGCTCTTCTAGCAGGTGATGGGCACTTCCCCTCTACCCCTGTTGCCAGACCAGCCTTACCTATCCTGCAGGGTCAGGTCGGCCTGGCCCTTTATCTGTTGTTCTCCTCTGAGTGGTTAGATTTTCATAGATCCCGTGCTTTGCTTTTGTCAGGATTTACCTGGATTATCAAAACCCTTTTCTTGTGCCAGTGAAGCCTAAGAAACAGTCCTAATGAGAGAACCAGGAACTCAAACAGATCATATTTATCCTGAATGTTCTGTCCAAAATGAAAAATTCATTTCAGAGGAGCCTCAAGATCTCTGAGAAGGGAAGTTTCACCATCTCTGTCATGTAGGGGCATCAATTCCGATTCTGTGTCAATTTTCCTACTTTCCCAGCTAGTAATCCTCTCCATCAGAAAGCCCACTCTCAACCGTTTCCTCATTCAAAGGCAGTTGCTCCTAGAGTCTGCACATGGCACTTGGGGCCTGCTGGTCGTTGGCTACTGCCCTCTGTACCTTGGGTCTAACAGCTGCGGGGCATCAAGATGAGCACGTCTCTTGTTCTAGGACTTAATATAGTTTGGGGCACATGGTAAGCAATAATCACTACTTTAGTTGATCCAAGTGTTGGATCTTTCTTATTATTCTACTACCACAATTTACTTGTTCTAAGATTTGTCCCCTCCCCCCATTTTAATATCTCTTAAGGTGGCACTCACCTTGCACTTGATGACATATCCTACTTTAACTGACAGCATTTCTCTTTCTTAGTCGAACATAAACTATAGTGCATCTTACCCTTGATGAAAGCTAGGATGCAATTAAATACTCTATTGCGGTTACGATTCTGATATTTGAAATCCTCCGGTAGCTCCCTGTGCCCCCACAGTGTAGTACCTCACCTCCTCACCATAGTATACAAACCTTCTCACCCCCAGTGTTAACCCCGGGGCTCAGCCTCCATCCCCAGGTGATGCTGCCAGATCACCTGTCGATTTTCATGAACTTGCTGTAGTTTCCCGAATGCACTGTGCTGTCTCCTGGCACTTTGAAACTTGACACACTCATCCTCATTCTTCGCTTTGCCCTTGTCTATCACCTCCCCTGAAAATCTGTTCCTAAGTGGCTTTTCCCAGCTCCCACCTACCCTTGGCAGTCTTTTATCTCCCTGTGGTAAAGCCTGTCACACTGCATCATGGACATGCCAGTTGTCCCCATGAAAATAGAAAAGGGACAATGAGGGACCCAGCATTTGCAGCTCTAGTGCAGAGCCCCATGCCTGGCTTGCAGAAAATGCCAGATCATGAAGACAAATGGAGATCATCTTCTGGCTAAAACCAGCTATTCTTTGCCTATCGCAGGATCTGGTCTATAAAGAGCAGCCAGTTATTATTGCTGTTTTTCTAGGGATTTTTACCCCATATATTTCCCAGGTCTTTACTCTTTTTGTAGCACTTTAATTCAGGCTTCAACCACTTCCTAGTCAGATCAGGTGAAATCATTTTCCTTCCCATACCCTCGATGTATTTCACATCTAGTAATTCTTTTTTTTAAGATCTTATTTACCCATTTGACAGACAGATCACAAGTAGGTAGAGAGGGGGGCAGAGAGAGAGGGGGGAAGTAGGCTCCCCGCTGAGCAGAGATCCCAATGTGGGGCTCCATCCCAGGACCCTGAATTCATGACCTGAGCCGAAGGCAGACGCCTAAACCACTGAGCCACCCAGGAGGCCCCATATCTGGTAATTTTTAACCAACGTGGATTTGCTGCATCAAATAGTTCCTTCTTCTTCAAATATAAATATATAGATGAAGTGATCAAGTCACTCGCATGTCTTAGGAGAATGTCATACCTTTAGTAGCAATCTTGAAATCGTGGCCATTGGTTTTGATTTTTGTTTTGGTTAGATTTGGTTCGGTTTTTGTCATTTTAAAAATCCCTCCAGCCCTTGGCTCTGTCTGACCTGATTGCTTTCAGCTGTTTCTGCAAGAAAATTGTCCCGGCAGCGAAAACTCTCATTGTTTACAGTGGCACCCCCTTCTGAACACTTTGTTAATAAAAAGCTTTTTTTTTTTTTTTTCCGGCTATGGTAAATGTGGAACAACCATGAGGTATTTCAAAGAGGTGAACCACAGATAAATTTCTCTAAGGGTGGGGTGAGGGTTACTCAAAAAGGAACTTGACAAGGCTTTTAAAGATATCGACAATCATTATAACATAACGTGAATGATTGTTACCGTGCTCTTAACTGGGCAAACACTTGTTGGCTTCCAAGAAAGACTAACATAGTTGAGATGGTTCTAGCGGCCTTCTAGCACAGGGTCTCATGAGGCAGGGATTCTAGCCACTGGCTGTGCAAGGCATGAGGCCTGTTAGTGATTCTATTTTTTCCTCTGCAGAATAGGTCTTTCTACATTCCAGGTCCTTTCTACCCCAATAAATAATGTGGCGATTCTCTCAGTGAGTTGTACTATTGGTTTAAACAGCCAACTGTCTCTTTAAAAGGACTTTTGTTTAAATTCCTTTAAAAAAAAGTCCTTTCAAAAAAATCTTTTTTCTTTATTTTTTATTTTTTATCCCATATGTTTACTCTGATCGTGGAACTTTGTCATTTTGACCTTCTCTGCTGGTTAAAATATTCTTCATCATCAGCACCTACTGCTCTCCTCTCCTGGTGGTCTCTACAAAAGGGGTCTTCTCTAGCTCTTCTAGCAGGTGATGGGCACTTCCCCTCTACCCCTGTTGCCAGACCAGCCTTACCTATCCTGCAGGGTCAGGTCGGCCTGGCCCTTTATCTGCTGTTCTCCTCTGAGTGGTTAGATTTTCATAGATCCCGTGCTTTGCTTTTGTCAGGATTTACCTGGATTATCAAAACCCTTTTCTTGTGCCAGTGAAGCCTAAGAAACAGTCCTAATGAGAAAACCAGGAACTCAAACAGATCATATTTATCCTGAATGTTCTGTCCAAAATGAAAAATTCATTTCAGAGGAGCCTCAAGATCTCTGAGAAGGGAAGTTTCACCAACTCTGTCATGTAGGGGCATCAATTCCTATTCTGTGTCAATTTTCCTACTTTCCCAGCTAGTAATCCTCTCCATCAGAAAGCCCACTCTCAACCGTTTCCTCTTTCAAAGGCAGTTGCTCCTAGAGTCTGCACATGGCACTTGGGGCCTGCTAGTCGTTGGCTACTGCCCTCTGTACCTTGGGTCTAACAGCTGCGGGGCATCAAGATGAGCACGTCTCTTGTTCTAGGACTTAATATAGTTTGGGGCACATGGTAAGCAATAATCACTACTTTAGTTGATCCAAGTGTTGGATCTTTCTTAATTATTCTACTACCACAATTTACTTGTTCTAAGATTTGTCCCCTCCCCCCATTTTAATATCTCTTAAGGTGGCACTCACCTTGCACTTGATGACATATCCTACTTTAACTGACAGCATTTCTCTTTCTTAGTCGAACATAAACTATAGTGCATCTTACCCTTGATGAAAGCTAGGATGCAATTAAATACTCTATTACGGTTACGATTCTGATATTTGAAATCCTCCGGTAGCTACCTGGGCCCCCACAGTGTAGTACCTCACCTCCTCGCCATAGTATACAAACCTTCTCACCCCCAGTGTTAACCCCGGGACTCAGCCTCCATCCCCAGGTGATGCTGCCAGATTAGCTGTCGGTTGTCATGAACTTGCTGTAGTATCCCGAATGCACTGTGCTGTCTCCTGGCACTTTGAAACTTGACACACTCATCCTCATTCTTCGCTTTGCCCTTGTCTATCACCTCCCCTGAAAATATGTTCCTAAGTGGCTTTTCCCAGCTCCCACCTACCCTTGGCAGTCTTTTATCTCCCTGTGGTAAAGCCTGTCACACTGCATCATGGACATGCCCGTTGTCCCCCTGAGAAGAGAAAAGGGACAATGAGGGACCCAGCATTTGCAGCTCTAGTGCAGAGCCCCATGCCTGGCTTGCAGGAAATGCCAGATCATGAAGACAAACGGAGATCATCTTCTGGCTAAAACCAGCTCTTCTTTGCCTATCGCAGGATCTGGTCTATAAAGAGCAGCCAGTTATTATTGCTGTTTTTCTAGGGATTTTTACCCCATATATTTCCCAGGTCTTTACTCTTTTTGTAGCACTTTAATTCAGGCTTCAACCACTTCCTAGTCAGATCAGGTGAAATCATTTTCCTTCCCATACCCTCGATGTATTTCACATCTAGTAATTCTTTTTTTTTAAGATCTTATTTACCCATTTGACAGACAGATCACAAGTAGGTAGAGAGGGAGGCAGAGAGAGAGGGGGGAAGCAGGCTCCCCGCTGAGCAGAGATCCCAATGTGGGGCTCCATCCCAGGACCCTGAATTCATGACCTGAGCCGAAGGCAGACGCCTAAACCACTGAGCCACCCAGGAGGCCCCATATCTGGTAATTTTTAACCAACGTGGATTTGCTGCATCAAATAGTTCCTTCTTCTTCAAATATAAATATATAGATGAAGTGATCAAGTCACTCGCATGTCTTAAGAGAATGTCATACCTTTAGTAGCAATCTTGAAATCGTGGCCATTGGTTTTGATTTTTGTTTTGGTTAGATTTGGTTCGGTTTTTGTCATTTTAAAAATCCCTCCAGCCCTTGGCTCTGTCTGACCTGATTGCTTTCAGCTGTTGCTGCAACAAAATTGTCCCGGCAGCGAAAACTCTCATTGTTTACAGTGGCGCCCCCTTCTGAACACTTTGTTAATAAAAAGCTTTTTTTTTTTTTTTTTCCGGCTATGGTAAATGTGGAACAAACATGAGGTATTTCAAAGAGGTGAACCACAGATAAATTTCTCTAAGGGTGGGGTGAGGGTTACTCAAAAAGGAACTTGACAAGGCTTTTAAAGATATCGACAATCATTATAACATAACGTGAATGATTGTTACCGTGCTCTTAACTGGGCAAACACTTGTTGGCTTCCAAGAAAGACTAACATAGTTGAGATGGTTCTAGCGGCCTTCTAGCACAAGGTCTCATGAGGCAGGGATTCTAGCCACTGGCTGTGCAAGGCATGAGGCCTGTTAGTGATTCTATTTTTTCCTCTGCAGAATAGGTCTTTCTACATTCCAGGTCCTTTCTACCCCAATAAATAATGTGGCGATTCTCTCAGTGAGTTGTACTATTGGTTTAAACAGCCAACTGTCTCTTTAAAAGGACTTTTGTTTAAATTCCTTTAAAAAAAAGTCCTTTCAAAAAAATCTTTTTTCTTTATTTTTTATGTTTTATCCCATATGTTTACTCTGATCGTGGAACTTTGTCATTTTGACCTTCTCTGCTGGTTAAAATATTCTTCATCATCAGCACCTACTGCTCTCCTCTCCTGGTGGTCTCTACAAAAGGGGTCTTCTCTAGCTCTTCTAGCAGGTGATGGGCACTTCCCCTCTACCCCTGTTGCCAGACCAGCCTTACCTATCCTGCAGGGTCAGGTCGGCCTGGCCCTTTATCTGCTGTTCTCCTCTGAGTGGTTAGATTTTCATAGATCCCGTGCTTTGCTTTTGTCAGGATTTACCTGGATTATCAAAACCCTTTTCTTGTGCCAGTGAAGCCTAAGAAACAGTCCTAATGAGAGAACCAGGAACTCAAACAGATCATATTTATCCTGAATGTTCTGTCCAAAATGAAAAATTCATTTCAGAGGAGCCTCAAGATCTCTGAGAAGGGAAGTTTCACCAACTCTGTCATGTAGGGGCATCAATTCCGATTCTGTGTCAATTTTCCTACTTTCCCAGCTAGTAATCCTCTCCATCAGAAAGCCCACTCTCAACCGTTTCCTCTTTCAAAGGCAGTTGCTCCTAGAGTCTGCACATGGCACTTGGGGCCTGCTGGTCGTTGGCTACTGCCCTCTGTACCTTGGGTCTAACAGCTGCGGGGCATCAAGATGAGCACGTCTCTTGTTCTAGGACTTAATATAGTTTGGGGCACATGGTAAGCAATAATCACTACTTTAGTTGATCCAAGTGTTGGATCTTTCTTAATTATTCTACTACCACAATTTACTTGTTCTAAGATTTGTCCCCTCCCCCCATTTTAATATCTCTTAAGGTGGCACTCACCTTGCACTTGATGACATATCCTACTTTAACTGACAGCATTTCTCTTTCTTAGTCGAACATAAACTATAGTGCATCTTACCCTTGATGAAAGCTAGGATGCAATTAAATACTCTATTGCGGTTACGATTCTGATATTTGAAATCCTCCGGTAGCTTCCTGGGCCCCCACAGTGTAGTACCTCACCTCCTCGCCATAGTATACAAACCTTCTCACCCCCAGTGTTAACCCCGGGGCTCAGCCTCCATCCCCAGGTGATGCTGCCAGATCAGCTGTCGATTTTCATGAACTTGCTGTAGTTTCCCGAATGCACTGTGCTGTCTCCTGGCACTTTGAAACTTGACACACTCATCCTCATTCTTCGCTTTGCCCTTGTCTATCACCTCCCCTGAAAATCTGTTCCTAAGTGGCTTTTCCCAGCTCCCACCTACCCTTGGCAGTCTTTTATCTCCCTGTGGTAAAGCCTGTCACACTGCATCATGGACATGCCCGTTGTCCCCCTGAGAATAGAAAAGGGACAATGAGGGACCCAGCATTTGCAGCTCTAGTGCAGAGCCCCATGCCTGGCTTGCAGGAAATGCCAGATCATGAAGACAAACGGTGATCATCTTCTGGCTAAAACCAGCTCTTCTTTGCCTATCGCAGGATCTGGTCTATAAAGATCAGCCAGTTATTATTGCTGTTTTTCTAGGGATTTTTACCCCATATATTTCCCAGGTCTTTACTCTTTTTGTAGCACTTTAATTCAGGCTTTAACCACTTCCTAGTCAGATCAGGTGAAATCATTTTCCTTCCCATACCCTCGATGTATTTCACATCTAGTAATTCTTTTTTTTAAGATCTTATTTACCCATTTGACAGACAGATCACAAGTAGGTAGAGAGGGAGGCAGAGAGAGAGGAAGGAAGCAGGCTCCCCGCTGAGCAGAGATCCCAATGTGGGGCTCCATCCCAGGACCCTGAATTCATGACCTGAGCCGAAGGCAGACGCCTAAACCACTGAGCCACCCAGGAGGCCCCATATCTGGTAATTTTTAACCAACGTGGATTTGCTGCATCAAATAGTTCCTTCTTCTTCAAATATAAATATATAGATGAAATGATCAAGTCACTCGCATGTCTTAGGAGAATGTCATACCTTTAGTAGCAATCTTGAAATCGTGGCCATTGGTTTTGATTTTTGTTTTGGTTAGATGTGGTTCGGTTTTTGTCATTTTAAAAATCCCTCCAGCCCTTGGCTCTGTCTGACCTGATTGCTTTCAGCTGTTTCTGCAAAAAATTGTCCCGGCTGCGAAAACTCTCATTGTTTACAGTGGCGCCCTCTTCTGAACACTTTGTTAATAAAAAGCTTTTTTTTTTTTTTCGGGCTATGGTAAATGTGGAACAACCATGAGGTATTTCAAAGAGGTGATCCACAGATAAATTTCTGTAAGAGTGGGGTGAGGGTTACTCAAAAAGGAACTTGACAAGGCTTTTAAAGATATCGACAATCATTATAACATAACGTGAATGATTGTTACCGGGCTCTTAACTGGGCAAACACTTGTTGGCTTCCAAGAAAGACTAACATAGTTGAGATGGTTCTAGCGGCCTTCTAGCACAGGGTCTCATGAGGCAGGGATTCTAGCCACTGGCTGTGCAAGGCATGAGGCCTGTTAGTGATTCTATTTTTTCCTCTGCAGAATAGGTCTTTCTACATTCCAGGTCCTTTCTACCCCAATAAATAATGTGGCGATTCTCTCAGTGAGTTGTACTATTGGTTTAAACAGCCAACTGTCTCTTTAAAAGGACTTTTGTTTAAATTCCTTTAAAAAAAAGTCCTTTCAAAAAAATCTTTTTTCTTTATTTTTTTATTTTTTATCCCATATGTTTACTCTGATCGTGGAACTTTGTCATTTTGACCTTCTCTGCAGGTTAAAATATTCTTCATCATCAGCACCTACTGCTCTCCTCTCCTGGTGGTCTCTCCGGAAGGGGTCTTCTCTAGCTCTTCTAGCAGGTGATGGGCACTTCCCTCTACCCCTGTTGCCAGACCAGCCTTACCTATCCTGCAGGGTCAGGTCGGCCTGGCCCTTTATCTGTTGTTCTCCTCTGAGTGGTTAGATTTTCATAGATCCCGTGCTTTGCTTTTGTCAGGATTTACCTGGATTATCAAAACCTTTTTCTTGTGCCAGTGAAGCCTAAGAAACAGTCCTAATGAGAGAACCAGGAACTCAAACAGATCATATTTATCCCGAATGTTCTGTCCAAAATGAAAAATTCATTTCAGAAGAGCCTCAAGATCTCTGAGAAGGGAAGTTTCACCAACTCTGTCATGTAGGGGCATCAATTCCGATTCTGTGTCAATTTTCCTACTTTCCCAGCTAGTAATCCTCTCCATCAGAAAGCCCACTCTCAACCGTTTCCTCTTTCAAAGGCAGTTGCTCCTAGAGTCTGCACATGGCACTTGGGGCCTGCTGGTCGTTGGCTACTGCCCTCTGTACCTTGGGTCTAACAGCTGCGGGGCATCAAGATGAGCACGTCTCTTGTTCTAGGACTTAATATAGTTTGGGGCACATGGTAAGCAATAATCACTACCTTAGTTGATCCAAGTGTTGGATCTTTCTTAATTATTCTACTACCACAATTTACTTGTTCTAAGATTTGTCCCCTCCCCCCATTTTAATATCTCTTAAGGTGGCACTCACCTTGCACTTGATGACATATCCTACTTTAACTGACAGCATTTCTCTTTCTTAGTCGAACATAAACTATAGTGCATCTTACCCTTGATGAAAGCTAGGATGCAATTAAATACTCTATTACGGTTATGATTCTGATATTTGAAATCCTACGGTAGCTACCTGGGCCCCCACAGTGTAGTACCTCACCTCCTCGCCATAGTATACAAACCTTCTCACCCCCAGTGTTAACCCCGGGGCTCAGCCTCCATCCCCAGGTGATGCTGCCAGATCAGCTGTCGGTTGTCATGAACTTGCTGTAGTTTCCCGAATGCACTGTGCTGTCTCCTGGCACTTTGAAACTTGACACACTCATCCTCATTCTTCGCATTGCCCTTGTCTATCACCTCCCCTGAAAATCTGTTCCTAAGTGGCTTTTCCCAGCTCCCACCTACCCTTGGCAGTCTTTTATCTCCCTGTGGTAAAGCCTGTCACACTGCATCATGGACATGCCCGTTGTCCCCCTGAGAAGAGAAAAGGGACAATGAGGGACCCAGCATTTGCAGCTCTAGTGCAGAGCCGAATGCCTGGCTTGCAGGAAATGCCAGATCATGAAGACAAACGGAGATCATCTTCTGGCTAAAACCAGCTCTTCTTTGCCTATCGCAGGATCTGGTCTATAAAGATCAGCCAGTTATTATTGCTGTTTTTCTAGGGATTTTTACCCCATATATTTCCCAGGTCTTACTCTTTTTGTAGCACTTTAATTCAGGCTTCAACCACTTCCTAGTCAGATCAGGTGAAATTATTTTCCTTCCCATACCCTCGATGTATTTCACATCTAGTAATTCTTTTTTTTAAGATCTTATTTACCCATTTGACAGACAGATCACAAGTAGGTAGAGAGGGAGGCAGAGAGAGAGGGGGGAAGCAGGCTCCCCGCTGAGCAGAGATCCCAATGTGGGGCTCCATCCCAGGACCCTGAATTCATGACCTGAGCCGAAGGCAGACGCCTAAACCACTGAGGCACCCAGGAGGCCCCATATCTGGTAATTTTTAACCAACGTGGATTTGCTGCAACAAATAGTTCCTTCTTCTTCAAATATAAATATATAGATGAAATGATCAAGTCACTCGCATGTCTTAGGAGAATGTCATACCTTCAGTAGCAATCTTGAAATCTTGGGCATTGGTTTTGATTTTTGTTTTGGTTAAATTTGGTTCGGTTTTTGTCATTTTAAAAATCCCTCCAGCCCTTGGCTCTGTCTGACCTGATTGCTTTCAGCTGTTTCTGCAACAAAATTGTCCCGGCAGCGAAAACTCTCATTGTTTACAGTGGCGTTCCCTTCTGAACACTTTGTTAATAAAAAGCTTTTTTTTTTTTTTCGGGCTATGGTAAATGTGGAACAACCATGAGGTATTTCAAAGAGGTGAACCACAGATAAATTTCTCTAAGGGTGGGGTGAGGGTTACTCAAAAAGGAACTTGACAAGGCTTTTAAAGATATCGACAATCATTATAACATAACGTGAATGATTGTTACCGTGCTCTTAACTGGGCAAACACTTGTTGGCTTCCAAGAAAGACTAACATAGTTGAGATGGTTCTAGCGGCCTTCAAGCACAGGGTCTCATGAGGCAGGGATTCTAGCCACTGGCTGTGCAAGGCATGAGGCCTGTTAGTGATTCTATTTTTTCCTCTGCAGAATAGGTCTTTCTACATTCCAGGTCCTTTCTACCCCAATAAATAATGTGGCGATTCTCTCAGTGAGTTGTACTATTGGTTTAAACAGCCAACTGTCTCTTTAAAAGGACTTTTGTTTAAATTCCTTTAAAAAAAAGTCCTTTCAAAAAAATCATTTTTTTTTATTTTTTATTTTTATCCCATATGTTTACTCTGATCGTCATTTTGACCTTCTCTGCTGGTTAAAATATTCTTCATCATCAGCACCTACTGCTCTCCTCTCCTGGTGGTCTCTCCGGAAGGGGTCTTCTCTAGCTCTTCTAGCAGGTGATGGGCACTTCCCTCTACCCCTGTTGCCAGACCACCTTACCTATCCTGCAGGGTCAGGTCGGCCTGGCCCTTTATCTGTTGTTCTCCTCTGAGTGGTTAGATTTTCATAGATCCCGTGCTTTGCTTTTGTCACGATTTACCTGGATTATCAAAACCCTTTTCTTGTGCCAGTGAAGCCTAAGAAACCGTCCTAATGAGAGAACCAGGAATTCAAACAGATCATATTTATCCTGAATGTTCTGTCCAAAATGAAAAATTCATTTCAGAGGAGTCTCAATATCTCTGAGAAGGGAAGTTTCACCAACTCTGTCATGTAGGGGCATCAATTTGACCCCTCCCCCCATTTTAATATCTCTTAAGGTGGCACTCACCTTGCACTTGATGACATATCCTACTTTAACTGACAGCATTTCTCTTTCTTAGTCGAACATAAACTATAGTGCATCTTACCCTTGATGAAAGCTAGGATGCAATTAAATACTCTATTACGGTAACAAATCTGATATTTGAAATCCTCCGGTAGCTCCCTGTGCCCCCACAGGGTAGTACCTCACCTCCTCGCCATAGTATACAAACCTTCTCACCCCCAGTGTTAACCCCGGGGCTCAGCCTCCATCCCCAGGTGATGCTGCCAGATCAGCTGTCGGTTGTCATGAACTTGCTGTAGATTCCCGAATGCACTGTGCTGTCTCCTGGCACTTTGAAGCTTGACACACTCATCCTCATTCTTCGCATTGCCCTTGTCTATCACCTCCCCTGAAAATCTGTTCCTAAGTGGCTTTTCTCAGCTCCCACCTATCCTTGGCAGTCTTTTATCTCCCTGTGGTAAAGCCTGTCACACTGCATCATGGACATGCCCGTTGTCCCCCTGAGAAGAGAAAAGGGACAATGAGGGACCCAGCATTTGCAGCTCTAGTGCAGAGCCCCATGCCTGGCTTGCAGCAAATGCCAGATCATGAAGACAAACGGAGATCATCTTCTGCCTAAAACCAGCTCTACTTTGCCTATCGCAGGATCTGGTCTATAAAGAGCAGCCAGTTATTATTGCTGTTTTTCTAGGAATTTTTAACCCATATATTTCCCAGGTCTTTACTCTTTTTGTAGCACTTTAATTCAGGCTTCCACCACTTCCTAGTCAGATCAGGTGAAATCATTTTCCTTCCCATACCCTCGATGTATTTCACATCTAGTAATTCGTTTTTTAAGATCTTATTTACCCATTCGACAGAGAGATCACAAGTAGGTAGAGAGGGAGGCAGAGAGAGAGGGGGGAAGCAGGCTCCCCGCTGAGCAGAGATCCCAATGTGGGGCTCCATCCCAGGACCCTGAATTCATGACCTGAGCCAAAGGCAGACGCCTAAACCACTGAGCCACACAGGATGCCCCCTATTTGGTAATTTTTAACCAACGTGGATTTGCTGCATCAAATAGTTCCTTCTTCTTCAAATATAAATATATAGATAAAGTGATCAAGTCACTCGCATGTCTTAGGAGAATATCATACCTTTAGTAGCAATCTTGAAATCGTGGCCATTGGTTTTGATTTTTGTTTTGGTTAGATTTGGTTCGGTTTTTGTCATTTTAAAAATCCCTCCAGCCCTTGGCTCTGTCTGACCTGATTGCTTTCAGCTGTTTCTGCAACAAAATTGTCACGACAGCGAAAACTCTCATTGTTTACAGTGGCGCCCCCTTCTGAACACTTTGTTAATAAAAAGCTTTTTTTTTTTTTTTTCCGGCTATGGTAAATGTGGAACAACCATGAGATATTTCAAAGAGGTGAACCACAGATAAATTTCTCTAAGGGTGAGGTGAGGGTTACTCAAAAAGGAACTTGACAAGGCTTTTAAAGATATCGACAATCATTATAACATAACGTGAATGATTGTTACCGTGCTCTTAACTGGGCAAACACTTGTTGGCTTCCAAGAAAGACTAACATAGTTGAGATGGTTCTAGTGGCCTTCTAGCACAGGGTCTCATGAGGCAGGGATTCTAGCCACTGGCTGTGCAAGGCATGAGGCCTGTTAGTGATTCTATTTTTTCCTCTGCAGAATAGGTCTTTCTACATTCCAGGTCCTTTCTACCCCAATAAATAATGTGGCGATTCTCTCAGTGAGTTGTACTATTGGTTTAAACAGCCAACTGTCTCTTTAAAATGACTTTTGTTTAAATTCCTTTAAAAAAAAGTCCTTTCAAAAAAATCTTTTTTCTTTATTTTTTATTTTTTATCCCATATGTTTACTCTGATCGTGGAACTTTGTCATTTTGACCTTCTCTGCTGGTTAAAATATTCTTCATCATCAGCACCTACTGCTCTCCTCTCCTGGTGGTCTCTCCGGAAGGGGTCTTCTCTAGCTCTTCTAGCAGGTGATGGGCACTTCCCCTCTACCCCTGTTGCCAGACCAGCCTTACCTATCCTGCAGGGTCAGGTCGGCCTGGCCCTTTATCTGTTGTTCTCCTCTGAGTGGTTAGATTTTCATAGATCCCGTGCTTTGCTTTTGTCAGGATTTACCTGGATTATCAAAACCCTTTTCTTGTGCCAGTGAAGCCTAAGAAACAGTCCTAATGAGAGAACCAGGAACTCAAACAGATCATATTTATCCTGAATGTTCTGTCCAAAATGAAAAATTCATTTCAGAGGAGCCTCAAGATCTCTGAGAAGGGAAGTTTCACCAACTCTGTCATGTAGGGGCATCAATTCCGATTCTGTGTCAGTTTTCCTACTTTCCCAGCTAGTAATCCTCTCCATCAGAAAGCCCACTCTCAACCGTTTCCTCTTTCAAAGGCAGTTGCTCCTAGAGTCTGCACATGGCACTTGGGGCCTGCTGGTCGTTGGCTACTGCCCTCTGTACCTTAGGTCTAAAAGCTGCGGGGCATCAAGATGAGCACGTCTCTTGTTCTAGGACTTAATATAGTTTGGGGCACATGGTAAGCAATAATCACTACTTTTGTTGATCCAAGTGTTGGATCTTTCTTAATTATTCTACTACCACAATTTACTTGTTCTAAGATTTGTCCCCTCCCCCCATTTTAATATCTCTTAAGGTGGCACTCACCTTGCACTTGATGACATATCCTACTTTAACTGACAGCATTTCTCTTTCTTAGTCGAACATAAACTATAGTGCATCTTACCCTTGATGAAAGCTAGGATGCAATTAAATACTCTATTGCGGTTACGATTCTGATATTTGAAATCCTCCGGTAGCTCCCTGTGCCCCCACAGTGTAGTACCTCACCTCCTCGCCATAGTATACAAACCTTCTCACCCCCAGTGTTAACCCCGGGGCTCAGCCTCCATCCCCAGGTGATGCTGCCAGATCAGTTGTCAGTTGTCATGAACTTGCTGTTGTTTCCCGAATGCACTGTGCTGTCTCCTGGCACTTTGAAACTTGACACACTCATCCTCATTCTTCGCTTTGCCCTTGTCTATCACCTCCCCTGAAAATCTGTTCCTAAGTGGCTTTTCCCAGCTCCCACCTACCCTTGGCAGTCTTTTATCTCCCTGTGGTAAAGCCTGTCACACTGCATCATGGACATGCCCGTTGTACCCCTGAGAAGAGAAATGGGACAATGAGGGCCCACCGCATTTGCAGCTCTAGTGCAGAGCCCCATGCCTGGCTTGCAGGAAATGCCAGATCATGAAGACAAACGGAGATCATCTTCTGGCTAAAACCAGCTCTTCTTTGCCTATCGCAGGATCTGGTCAATAAAGAGCAGCCCGTTATTATTGCTGTTTTTCTAGGGATTTTTACCCCATATATTTCCCAGGTCTTTACTCTTTTTGTAGCACTTTAATTCAGGCTTCAACCACTTCCTAGTCAGATCAGGTGAAATCATTTTCCTTCCCATACCCTCGATGTATTTCAGATCAGGTAATTCTGTTTTTTAAGATCTTATTTACCCATTTGACAGACAGATCACAAGTAGGTAGAGAGGGAGGCAGAGAGAGAGGGGGGAAGCAGGCTCCCCGCTGAGCAGAGTTCCCAATGTGGGGCTCCATCCCAGGACCCTGAAATCATGACCTGAGCCGAAGGCAGAGGCCTAAACCACTGAGCCACCCAGGAGCCCCCATATCTGGTAATTTTTAACCAACGTGGATTTGCTGCATCAAATAGTTCCTTCTTCTTCAAATATAAATATATAAATAAAGTGATCAAGTCACTCGCATGTCTTAGGGGAATGTCATAACTTTAGTAGCAATCTTGAAATCGTGGCCATTGGTTTTGATTTTTGTTTTGGTTAGATGTGGTTCGGTTTTTGTCATTTTAAAAATCCCTCCAGCCCTTGGCTCTGTCTGACCTGATTGCTTTCAGCTGTTTCTGCAACAAAATTGTCCCGGCAGCGAAAACTCTCATTGTTTACAGTGGCGCCCCCTTCTGAACACTTTGTTAATAAAAAGCTTTTTTTTTTTTTTTTTTTTTTTCGGGCTATGGTAAATGTGGAACAACCATGAGGTATTTCAAAGAGGTGAACCACAGATAAATTTCTCTAAGGGTGGGGTGAGGGTTACTCAAAAAGGAACTTGACAAGGCTTTTAAAGATATCGACAATCATTATAACATAACGTGAATGTTTGTTACCGTGCTCTTAACTGGGCAAACACTTGTTGGCTTCCAAGAAAGACTAACATAGTTGAGATGGTTCTAGCGGCCTTCTAGCACAGGGTCTCATGAGGCAGGGATTCTAGCCACTGGCTGTGCAAGGCATGAGGCCTGTTAGTGATTCTATTTTTTCCTCTGCAGAATAGGTCTTTCTACATTCCAGGTCCTTTCTACCCCAATAAATAATGTGGCGATTCTCTCAGTGAGTTGTACTATTGGTTTAAACAGCCAACTGTCTCTTTAAAAAGACTTTTGTTTAAATTCCTTTAAAAAAAAGTCCTTTCAAAAAAATCTTTTTTCTTTATTTTTTATTTTTTATCCCATATGTTTACTCTGATCGTGGAACTTTGTCATTTTGACCTTCTCTGCTGGTTAAAATATTCTTCATCATCAGCACCTACTGCTCTCCTCTCCTGGTGGTCTCTCCGGAAGAGGTCTTCTCTAGCTCTTCTAGCAGGTGATGGGCACTTCCCCTCTACCCCTGTTGCCAGACCAGCCTTACCTATCCTGCAGGGTCAGGTCGGCCTGGCCCTTTATCTGTTGTTCTCCTCTGAGTGGTTAGATTTTCATAGATCCCGTGCTTTGCTTTTGTCAGGATTTACCTGGATTATCAAAACCCTTTTCTTGTGCCAGTGAAGCGTAAGAAACAGTCCTAATGAGAGAACCAGGAACTCAAACAGATCATATTTATCCTGAATGTTCTGTCCAAAATGAAAAATTCATTTCAGAGGAGCCTCAAGATCTCTGAGAAGGGAAGTTTCACCAACTCTGTCATGTAGGGGCATCAATTTGTCCCCTCCCCCCATTTTAATATCTCTTAAGGTGGCACTCACTTTGCACTTGATGACATATCCTACTTTAACTGACAGCATTTCTCTTTCTTAGTCGAACATAAACTATAGTGCATCTTACCCTTGATGAAAGCTAGGATGCAATTATATACTCTATTGCGGTTACGATTCTGATATTTGAAATCCTCCGGTAGCTCCCTGTGCCCCCACAGTGTAGTACCTCACCTCCTCGCCATAGTATACAAACCTTCTCACCCCCAGTGTTAACCCCGGGACTCAGCCTCCATCCCCAGGTGATGCTGCCAGATCAGCTGTCGGTTGTCATGAACTTATTGTAGTTTCCCGAATGCACTGTGCTGTCTCCTGGCACTTTGAAACTTGACACACTCATCCTCATTCTTCGCATTGCCCTTGTCTATCACCTCCCCTGAAAATCTGTTCCTAAGTGGCTTTTCCCAGCTCCCACCTGCCCTTGGCAGTCTTTTATCTCCCTGTGGTAAAGCCTGTCACACTGCATCATGGACATGCCCGTTGTCCCCCTGAGAAGAGAAAAGGGACAATGAGGGCCCCCCGCATTTGCAGCTCTAGTGCAGAGCCCCATGCCTGGCTTGCAGGAAATGCCAGATCATGAAGACAAACGGAGATATCTTCTGGCTAAAACCAGCTCTTCTTTGCCTATCGCAGGATCTGGTCAATAAAGAGCAGCCAGTTTTATTGCTGTTTTTCTAGGGATTTTTACCCCATATATTTCCCAGGTCTTTACTCTTTTTGTAGCACTTTAATTCAGGCTTCAACCACTTCCTAGTCAGATCAGGTGAAATCATTTTCCTTCCCATACCCTCGATGTATTTCAGATCGGGTAATTCTGTTTTTTAAGATCTTATTTACCCATTTGACAGACAGATCACAAGTAGGTAGAGAGGGAGGCAGAGAGAGAGGGGGGAAGCAGGCTCCCCGCTGAGCAGAGATCCCAATGTGGGGCTCTATCCCAGGACCCTGAAATCATGACCTGAGCCGAAGGCAGAGGCCTAAACCACTGAGCCACCCAGGAGCCCCCATATCTGGTAATTTTTAACCAACGTGGATTTGCTGCATCAAATAGTTCCTTCTTCTTCAAATATAAATATATAAATAAAGTGATCAAGTCACTCGCATGTCTTAGGGGAATGTCATAACTTTAGTAGCAATCTTGAAATCGTGGCCATTGGTTTTGATTTTTGTTTTGGTTAGATGTGGTTCGGTTTTGTCATTTTAAAAATCCCTCCAGCCCTTGGCTCTGTCTGACCTGATTGCTTTCAGCTGTTTCTGCAACAAAATTGTCCCGGCAGCGAAAACTCTCATTGTTTACAGTGGCGCCCCCTTCTGAACACTTTGTTAATAAAAAGCTTTTTTTTTTTTTTTTTTCGGGCTATGGTAAATGTGGAACAACCATGAGGTATTTCAAAGAGGTGAACCACAGATAAATTTCTCTAAGGGTGGGGTGAGTGTTACTCAAAAAGGAACTTGACAAGGCTTTTAAAGATATCGACAATCATTATATCATAACGTGAATGTTTGTTACCGTGCTCTTAACTGGGCAAACACTTGTTGGATTCCAAGAAAGACTAACATAGTTGAATTGGTTCTAGCGGCCTTCTAGCACAGGATCTCATGAGGCAGGGATTCTAGCCACTGGCTGTGCAAGGCATGAGGCCTGTTAGTGATTCTATTTTTTCCTCTGCAGAATAGGTCTTTCTACATTCCAGGTCCTTTCTACCCCAATAAATAATGTGGCGATTCTCTCAGTGAGTTGTACTATTGGTTTAAACAGCCAACTGTCTCTTTAAAAGGACTTTTGTTTAAATTCTTTTAAAAAAAAGTCCTTTCAAAAAAATCTTTTTTTTTTTATTTTTTATGTTTTATTCCATATGTTTACTCTGATCGTGGAACTTTGTCATTTTGACCTTCTCTGCTGGTTAAAATATTCTTCATCATCAGCACCTACTGCTCTCCTCTCCTGGTGGTCTCTCCGGAAGGGGTCTTCTCTAGCTCTTCTAGCAGGTGATGGGCACTTCCCCTCTACCCCTGTTGCCAGACCAGCCTTACCTATCCTGCAGGGTCAGGTCGGCCTGGCCCTTTATCTGTTGTTCTCCTCTGAGTGGTTAGATTTTCATAGATCCCGTGCTTTGCTTTTGTCAGGATTTACCTGGATTATCAAAACCCTTTTCTTGTGCCAGTGAAGCCTAAGAAACAGTCCTAATGAGAGAACCAGGAACTCAAACAGATCATATTTATCCTGAATGTTCTGTCCAAAATGAAAAATTCATTTCAGAGGAGCCTCAAGATCTCTGAGAAGGGAAGTTTCACCAACTCTGTCATGTAGGGGCATCAATTTGTCCCCTCCCCCCATTTTAATATCTCTTAAGGTGGCACTCACCTTGCACTTGATGACATATCCTACTTTAACTGACAGCATTTCTCTTTCTTAGTCGAACATAAACTATAGTGCATCTTACCCTTGATGAAAGCTAGGATGCAATTAAATACTCTATTGCGGTTACGATTCTGATATTTGAAATCCTCCGGTAGCTCCCTGTGCCCCCACAGTGTAGTACCTCACCTCCTCGCCATAGTATACAAACCTTCTCACCCCCAGTGTTAACCCCGGGGCTCAGCCTCCATCCCCAGGTGATGCTGCCAGATCAGTTGTCAGTTGTCATGAACTTGCTGTTGTTTCCCGAATGCACTGTGCTGTCTCCTGGCACTTTGAAACTTGACACACTCATCCTCATTCTTCGCTTTGCCCTTGTCTATCACCTCCCCTGAAAATCTGTTCCTAAGTGGCTTTTCCCAGCTCCCACCTACCCTTGGCAGTCTTTTATCTCCCTGTGGTAAAGCCTGTCACACTGCATCATGGACATGCCCGTTGTACCCCTGAGAAGAGAAATGGGACAATGAGGGCCCACCGCATTTGCAGCTCTAGTGCAGAGCCCCATGCCTGGCTTGCAGGAAATGCCAGATCATGAAGACAAACGGAGATCATCTTCTGGCTAAAACCAGCTCTTCTTTGCCTATCGCAGGATCTGGTCAATAAAGAGCAGCCCGTTATTATTGCTGTTTTTCTAGGGATTTTTACCCCATATATTTCCCAGGTCTTTACTCTTTTTGTAGCACTTTAATTCAGGCTTCAACCACTTCCTAGTCAGATCAGGTGAAATCATTTTCCTTCCCATACCCTCGATGTATTTCAGATCAGGTAATTCTGTTTTTTAAGATCTTATTTACCCATTTGACAGACAGATCACAAGTAGGTAGAGAGGGAGGCAGAGAGAGAGGGGGGAAGCAGGCTCCCCGCTGAGCAGAGTTCCCAATGTGGGGCTCCATCCCAGGACCCTGAAATCATGACCTGAGCCGAAGGCAGAGGCCTAAACCACTGAGCCACCCAGGAGCCCCCATATCTGGTAATTTTTAACCAACGTGGATTTGCTGCATCAAATAGTTCCTTCTTCTTCAAATATAAATATATAAATAAAGTGATCAAGTCACTCGCATGTCTTAGGGGAATGTCATAACTTTAGTAGCAATCTTGAAATCGTGGCCATTGGTTTTGATTTTTGTTTTGGTTAGATGTGGTTCGGTTTTTGTCATTTTAAAAATCCCTCCAGCCCTTGGCTCTGTCTGACCTGATTGCTTTCAGCTGTTTCTGCAACAAAATTGTCCCGGCAGCGAAAACTCTCATTGTTTACAGTGGCGCCCCCTTCTGAACACTTTGTTAATAAAAAGCTTTTTTTTTTTTTTTTTTTTTTTTCGGGCTATGGTAAATGTGGAACAACCATGAGGTATTTCAAAGAGGTGAACCACAGATAAATTTCTCTAAGGGTGGGGTGAGGGTTACTCAAAAAGGAACTTGACAAGGCTTTTAAAGATATCGACAATCATTATAACATAACGTGAATGTTTGTTACCGTGCTCTTAACTGGGCAAACACTTGTTGGCTTCCAAGAAAGACTAACATAGTTGAGATGGTTCTAGCGGCCTTCTAGCACAGGGTCTCATGAGGCAGGGATTCTAGCCACTGGCTGTGCAAGGCATGAGGCCTGTTAGTGATTCTATTTTTTCCTCTGCAGAATAGGTCTTTCTACATTCCAGGTCCTTTCTACCCCAATAAATAATGTGGCGATTCTCTCAGTGAGTTGTACTATTGGTTTAAACAGCCAACTGTCTCTTTAAAAGGACTTTTGTTTAAATTCCTTTAAAAAAA
Source organism: Mustela nivalis (assembly GCF_964662115.1). NCBI lineage: Eukaryota > Metazoa > Chordata > Mammalia > Carnivora > Mustelidae > Mustela > Mustela nivalis. The sequence goes on from NW_028135860.1 coordinate 57,593, forward strand.
AGTCCTTTCAAAAAAATCTTTTTTCTTTATTTTTTATTTTTTATCCCATATGTTTACTCTGATCGTGGAACTTTGTCATTTTGACCTTCTCTGCTGGTTAAAATATTCTTCATCATCAGCACCTACTGCTCTCCTCTCCTGGTGGTCTCTCCGGAAGGGGTCTTCTCTAGCTCTTCTAGCAGGTGATGGGCACTTCCCCTCTACCCCTGTTGCCAGACCAGCCTTACCTATCCTGCAGGGTCAGGTCGGCCTGGCCCTTTATCTGTTGTTCTCCTCTGAGTGGTTAGATTTTCATAGATCCCGTGCTTTGCTTTTGTCAGGATTTACCTGGATTATCAAAACCCTTTTCTTGTGCCAGTGAAGCCTAAGAAACAGTCCTAATGAGAGAACCAGGAACTCAAACAGATCATATTTATCCTGAATGTTCTGTCCAAAATGAAAAATTCATTTCAGAGGAGCCTCAAGATCTCTGAGAAGGGAAGTTTCACCAACTCTGTCATGTAGGGGCATCAATTTGTCCCCTCCCCCCATTTTAATATCTCTTAAGGTGGCACTCACCTTGCACTTGATGACATATCCTACTTTAACTGACAGCATTTCTCTTTCTTAGTCGAACATAAACTATAGTGCATCTTACCCTTGATGAAAGCTAGGATGCAATTAAATACTCTATTGCGGTTACGATTCTGATATTTGAAATCCTCCGGTAGCTCCCTGTGCCCCCACAGTGTAGTACCTCACCTCCTCGCCATAGTATACAAACCTTCTCACCCCCAGTGTTAACCCCGGGGCTCAGCCTCCATCCCCAGGTGATGCTGCCAGATCAGTTGTCAGTTGTCATGAACTTGCTGTTGTTTCCCGAATGCACTGTGCTGTCTCCTGGCACTTTGAAACTTGACACACTCATCCTCATTCTTCGCTTTGCCCTTGTCTATCACCTCCCCTGAAAATCTGTTCCTAAGTGGCTTTTCCCAGCTCCCACCTACCCTTGGCAGTCTTTTATCTCCCTGTGGTAAAGCCTGTCACACTGCATCATGGACATGCCCGTTGTACCCCTGAGAAGAGAAATGGGACAATGAGGGCCCACCGCATTTGCAGCTCTAGTGCAGAGCCCCATGCCTGGCTTGCAGGAAATGCCAGATCATGAAGACAAACGGAGATCATCTTCTGGCTAAAACCAGCTCTTCTTTGCCTATCGCAGGATCTGGTCAATAAAGAGCAGCCCGTTATTATTGCTGTTTTTCTAGGGATTTTTACCCCATATATTTCCCAGGTCTTTACTCTTTTTGTAGCACTTTAATTCAGGCTTCAACCACTTCCTAGTCAGATCAGGTGAAATCATTTTCCTTCCCATACCCTCGATGTATTTCAGATCAGGTAATTCTGTTTTTTAAGATCTTATTTACCCATTTGACAGACAGATCACAAGTAGGTAGAGAGGGAGGCAGAGAGAGAGGGGGGAAGCAGGCTCCCCGCTGAGCAGAGTTCCCAATGTGGGGCTCCATCCCAGGACCCTGAAATCATGACCTGAGCCGAAGGCAGAGGCCTAAACCACTGAGCCAACCAGGAGCCCCCATATCTGGTAATTTTTAACCAACGTGGATTTGCTGCATCAAATAGTTCCTTCTTCTTCAAATATAAATATATAAATAAAGTGATCAAGTCACTCGCATGTCTTAGGGGAATGTCATAACTTTAGTAGCAATCTTGAAATCGTGGCCATTGGTTTTGATTTTTGTTTTGGTTAGATGTGGTTCGGTTTTTGTCATTTTAAAAATCCCTCCAGCCCTTGGCTCTGTCTGACCTGATTGCTTTCAGCTGTTTCTGCAACAAAATTGTCCCGGCAGCGAAAACTCTCATTGTTTACAGTGGCGCCCCCTTCTGAACACTTTGTTAATAAAAAGCTTTTTTTTTTTTTTTTTTTTTTCGGGCTATGGTAAATGTGGAACAACCATGAGGTATTTCAAAGAGGTGAACCACAGATAAATTTCTCTAAGGGTGGGGTGAGGGTTACTCAAAAAGGAACTTGACAAGGCTTTTAAAGATATCGACAATCATTATAACATAACGTGAATGTTTGTTACCGTGCTCTTAACTGGGCAAACACTTGTTGGCTTCCAAGAAAGACTAACATAGTTGAGATGGTTCTAGCGGCCTTCTAGCACAGGGTCTCATGAGGCAGGGATTCTAGCCACTGGCTGTGCAAGGCATGAGGCCTGTTAGTGATTCTATTTTTTCCTCTGCAGAATAGGTCTTTCTACATTCCAGGTCCTTTCTACCCCAATAAATAATGTGGCGATTCTCTCAGTGAGTTGTACTATTGGTTTAAACAGCCAACTGTCTCTTTAAAAAGACTTTTGTTTAAATTCCTTTAAAAAAAAGTCCTTTCAAAAAAATCTTTTTTCTTTATTTTTTATTTTTTATCCCATATGTTTACTCTGATCGTGGAACTTTGTCATTTTGACCTTCTCTGCTGGTTAAAATATTCTTCATCATCAGCACCTACTGCTCTCCTCTCCTGGTGGTCTCTCCGGAAGAGGTCTTCTCTAGCTCTTCTAGCAGGTGATGGGCACTTCCCCTCTACCCCTGTTGCCAGACCAGCCTTACCTATCCTGCAGGGTCAGGTCGGCCTGGCCCTTTATCTGTTGTTCTCCTCTGAGTGGTTAGATTTTCATAGATCCCGTGCTTTGCTTTTGTCAGGATTTACCTGGATTATCAAAACCCTTTTCTTGTGCCAGTGAAGCCTAAGAAACAGTCCTAATGAGAGAACCAGGAACTCAAACAGATCATATTTATCCTGAATGTTCTGTCCAAAATGAAAAATTCATTTCAGAGGAGCCTCAAGATCTCTGAGAAGGGAAGTTTCACCAACTCTGTCATGTAGGGGCATCAATTTGTCCCCTCCCCCCATTTTAATATCTCTTAAGGTGGCACTCACTTTGCACTTGATGACATATCCTACTTTAACTGACAGCATTTCTCTTTCTTAGTCGAACATAAACTATAGTGCATCTTACCCTTGATGAAAGCTAGGATGCAATTATATACTCTATTGCGGTTACGATTCTGATATTTGAAATCCTCCGGTAGCTCCCTGTGCCCCCACAGTGTAGTACCTCACCTCCTCGCCATAGTATACAAACCTTCTCACCCCCAGTGTTAACCCCGGGACTCAGCCTCCATCCCCAGGTGATGCTGCCAGATCAGCTGTCGGTTGTCATGAACTTATTGTAGTTTCCCGAATGCACTGTGCTGTCTCCTGGCACTTTGAAACTTGACACACTCATCCTCATTCTTCGCATTGCCCTTGTCTATCACCTCCCCTGAAAATCTGTTCCTAAGTGGCTTTTCCCAGCTCCCACCTGCCCTTGGCAGTCTTTTATCTCCCTGTGGTAAAGCCTGTCACACTGCATCATGGACATGCCCGTTGTCCCCCTGAGAAGAGAAAAGGGACAATGAGGGCCCCCCGCATTTGCAGCTCTAGTGCAGAGCCCCATGCCTGGCTTGCAGGAAATGCCAGATCATGAAGACAAACGGAGATATCTTCTGGCTAAAACCAGCTCTTCTTTGCCTATCGCAGGATCTGGTCAATAAAGAGCAGCCAGTTTTATTGCTGTTTTTCTAGGGATTTTTACCCCATATATTTCCCAGGTCTTTACTCTTTTTGTAGCACTTTAATTCAGGCTTCAACCACTTCCTAGTCAGATCAGGTGAAATCATTTTCCTTCCCATACCCTCGATGTATTTCAGATCGGGTAATTCTGTTTTTTAAGATCTTATTTACCCATTTGACAGACAGATCACAAGTAGGTAGAGAGGGAGGCAGAGAGAGAGGGGGGAAGCAGGCTCCCCGCTGAGCAGAGATCCCAATGTGGGGCTCTATCCCAGGACCCTGAAATCATGACCTGAGCCGAAGGCAGAGGCCTAAACCACTGAGCCACCCAGGAGCCCCCATATCTGGTAATTTTTAACCAACGTGGATTTGCTGCATCAAATAGTTCCTTCTTCTTCAAATATAAATATATAAATAAAGTGATCAAGTCACTCGCATGTCTTAGGGGAATGTCATAACTTTAGTAGCAATCTTGAAATCGTGGCCATTGGTTTTGATTTTTGTTTTGGTTAGATGTGGTTCGGTTTTGTCATTTTAAAAATCCCTCCAGCCCTTGGCTCTGTCTGACCTGATTGCTTTCAGCTGTTTCTGCAACAAAATTGTCCCGGCAGCGAAAACTCTCATTGTTTACAGTGGCGCCCCCTTCTGAACACTTTGTTAATAAAAAGCTTTTTTTTTTTTTTTTTTCGGGCTATGGTAAATGTGGAACAACCATGAGGTATTTCAAAGAGGTGAACCACAGATAAATTTCTCTAAGGGTGGGGTGAGTGTTACTCAAAAAGGAACTTGACAAGGCTTTTAAAGATATCGACAATCATTATATCATAACGTGAATGTTTGTTACCGTGCTCTTAACTGGGCAAACACTTGTTGGATTCCAAGAAAGACTAACATAGTTGAATTGGTTCTAGCGGCCTTCTAGCACAGGATCTCATGAGGCAGGGATTCTAGCCACTGGCTGTGCAAGGCATGAGGCCTGTTAGTGATTCTATTTTTTCCTCTGCAGAATAGGTCTTTCTACATTCCAGGTCCTTTCTACCCCAATAAATAATGTGGCGATTCTCTCAGTGAGTTGTACTATTGGTTTAAACAGCCAACTGTCTCTTTAAAAGGACTTTTGTTTAAATTCTTTTAAAAAAAAGTCCTTTCAAAAAAATCTTTTTTTTTTTATTTTTTATGTTTTATTCCATATGTTTACTCTGATCGTGGAACTTTGTCATTTTGACCTTCTCTGCTGGTTAAAATATTCTTCATCATCAGCACCTACTGCTCTCCTCTCCTGGTGGTCTCTCCGGAAGGGGTCTTCTCTAGCTCTTCTAGCAGGTGATGGGCACTTCCCCTCTACCCCTGTTGCCAGACCAGCCTTACCTATCCTGCAGGGTCAGGTCGGCCTGGCCCTTTATCTGTTGTTCTCCTCTGAGTGGTTAGATTTTCATAGATCCCGTGCTTTGCTTTTGTCAGGATTTACCTGGATTATCAAAACCCTTTTCTTGTGCCAGTGAAGCCTAAGAAACAGTCCTAATGAGAGAACCAGGAACTCAAACAGATCATATTTATCCTGAATGTTCTGTCCAAAATGAAAAATTCATTTCAGAGGAGCCTCAAGATCTCTGAGAAGGGAAGTTTCACCAACTCTGTCATGTAGGGGCATCAATTTGTCCCCTCCCCCCATTTTAATATCTCTTAAGGTGGCACTCACCTTGCACTTGATGACATATCCTACTTTAACTGACAGCATTTCTCTTTCTTAGTCGAACATAAACTATAGTGCATCTTACCCTTGATGAAAGCTAGGATGCAATTAAATACTCTATTGCGGTTACGATTCTGATATTTGAAATCCTCCGGTAGCTCCCTGTGCCCCCACAGTGTAGTACCTCACCTCCTCGCCATAGTATACAAACCTTCTCACCCCCAGTGTTAACCCCGGGGCTCAGCCTCCATCCCCAGGTGATGCTGCCAGATCAGTTGTCAGTTGTCATGAACTTGCTGTTGTTTCCCGAATGCACTGTGCTGTCTCCTGGCACTTTGAAACTTGACACACTCATCCTCATTCTTCGCTTTGCCCTTGTCTATCACCTCCCCTGAAAATCTGTTCCTAAGTGGCTTTTCCCAGCTCCCACCTACCCTTGGCAGTCTTTTATCTCCCTGTGGTAAAGCCTGTCACACTGCATCATGGACATGCCCGTTGTACCCCTGAGAAGAGAAATGGGACAATGAGGGCCCACCGCATTTGCAGCTCTAGTGCAGAGCCCCATGCCTGGCTTGCAGGAAATGCCAGATCATGAAGACAAACGGAGATCATCTTCTGGCTAAAACCAGCTCTTCTTTGCCTATCGCAGGATCTGGTCAATAAAGAGCAGCCCGTTATTATTGCTGTTTTTCTAGGGATTTTTACCCCATATATTTCCCAGGTCTTTACTCTTTTTGTAGCACTTTAATTCAGGCTTCAACCACTTCCTAGTCAGATCAGGTGAAATCATTTTCCTTCCCATACCCTCGATGTATTTCAGATCAGGTAATTCTGTTTTTTAAGATCTTATTTACCCATTTGACAGACAGATCACAAGTAGGTAGAGAGGGAGGCAGAGAGAGAGGGGGGAAGCAGGCTCCCCGCTGAGCAGAGTTCCCAATGTGGGGCTCCATCCCAGGACCCTGAAATCATGACCTGAGCCGAAGGCAGAGGCCTAAACCACTGAGCCACCCAGGAGCCCCCATATCTGGTAATTTTTAACCAACGTGGATTTGCTGCATCAAATAGTTCCTTCTTCTTCAAATATAAATATATAAATAAAGTGATCAAGTCACTCGCATGTCTTAGGGGAATGTCATAACTTTAGTAGCAATCTTGAAATCGTGGCCATTGGTTTTGATTTTTGTTTTGGTTAGATGTGGTTCGGTTTTTGTCATTTTAAAAATCCCTCCAGCCCTTGGCTCTGTCTGACCTGATTGCTTTCAGCTGTTTCTGCAACAAAATTGTCCCGGCAGCGAAAACTCTCATTGTTTACAGTGGCGCCCCCTTCTGAACACTTTGTTAATAAAAAGCTTTTTTTTTTTTTTTTTTTTTTTTCGGGCTATGGTAAATGTGGAACAACCATGAGGTATTTCAAAGAGGTGAACCACAGATAAATTTCTCTAAGGGTGGGGTGAGGGTTACTCAAAAAGGAACTTGACAAGGCTTTTAAAGATATCGACAATCATTATAACATAACGTGAATGTTTGTTACCGTGCTCTTAACTGGGCAAACACTTGTTGGCTTCCAAGAAAGACTAACATAGTTGAGATGGTTCTAGCGGCCTTCTAGCACAGGGTCTCATGAGGCAGGGATTCTAGCCACTGGCTGTGCAAGGCATGAGGCCTGTTAGTGATTCTATTTTTTCCTCTGCAGAATAGGTCTTTCTACATTCCAGGTCCTTTCTACCCCAATAAATAATGTGGCGATTCTCTCAGTGAGTTGTACTATTGGTTTAAACAGCCAACTGTCTCTTTAAAAGGACTTTTGTTTAAATTCCTTTAAAAAAAAGTCCTTTCAAAAAAATCTTTTTTCTTTATTTTTTATTTTTTATCCCATATGTTTACTCTGATCGTGGAACTTTGTCATTTTGACCTTCTCTGCTGGTTAAAATATTCTTCATCATCAGCACCTACTGCTCTCCTCTCCTGGTGGTCTCTCCGGAAGGGGTCTTCTCTAGCTCTTCTAGCAGGTGATGGGCACTTCCCCTCTACCCCTGTTGCCAGACCAGCCTTACCTATCCTGCAGGGTCAGGTCGGCCTGGCCCTTTATCTGTTGTTCTCCTCTGAGTGGTTAGATTTTCATAGATCCCGTGCTTTGCTTTTGTCAGGATTTACCTGGATTATCAAAACCCTTTTCTTGTGCCAGTGAAGCCTAAGAAACAGTCCTAATGAGAGAACCAGGAACTCAAACAGATCATATTTATCCTGAATGTTCTGTCCAAAATGAAAAATTCATTTCAGAGGAGCCTCAAGATCTCTGAGAAGGGAAGTTTCACCAACTCTGTCATGTAGGGGCATCAATTTGTCCCCTCCCCCCATTTTAATATCTCTTAAGGTGGCACTCACCTTGCACTTGATGACATATCCTACTTTAACTGACAGCATTTCTCTTTCTTAGTCGAACATAAACTATAGTGCATCTTACCCTTGATGAAAGCTAGGATGCAATTAAATACTCTATTGCGGTTACGATTCTGATATTTGAAATCCTCCGGTAGCTCCCTGTGCCCCCACAGTGTAGTACCTCACCTCCTCGCCATAGTATACAAACCTTCTCACCCCCAGTGTTAACCCCGGGGCTCAGCCTCCATCCCCAGGTGATGCTGCCAGATCAGTTGTCAGTTGTCATGAACTTGCTGTTGTTTCCCGAATGCACTGTGCTGTCTCCTGGCACTTTGAAACTTGACACACTCATCCTCATTCTTCGCTTTGCCCTTGTCTATCACCTCCCCTGAAAATCTGTTCCTAAGTGGCTTTTCCCAGCTCCCACCTACCCTTGGCAGTCTTTTATCTCCCTGTGGTAAAGCCTGTCACACTGCATCATGGACATGCCCGTTGTACCCCTGAGAAGAGAAATGGGACAATGAGGGCCCACCGCATTTGCAGCTCTAGTGCAGAGCCCCATGCCTGGCTTGCAGGAAATGCCAGATCATGAAGACAAACGGAGATCATCTTCTGGCTAAAACCAGCTCTTCTTTGCCTATCGCAGGATCTGGTCAATAAAGAGCAGCCCGTTATTATTGCTGTTTTTCTAGGGATTTTTACCCCATATATTTCCCAGGTCTTTACTCTTTTTGTAGCACTTTAATTCAGGCTTCAACCACTTCCTAGTCAGATCAGGTGAAATCATTTTCCTTCCCATACCCTCGATGTATTTCAGATCAGGTAATTCTGTTTTTTAAGATCTTATTTACCCATTTGACAGACAGATCACAAGTAGGTAGAGAGGGAGGCAGAGAGAGAGGGGGGAAGCAGGCTCCCCGCTGAGCAGAGTTCCCAATGTGGGGCTCCATCCCAGGACCCTGAAATCATGACCTGAGCCGAAGGCAGAGGCCTAAACCACTGAGCCAACCAGGAGCCCCCATATCTGGTAATTTTTAACCAACGTGGATTTGCTGCATCAAATAGTTCCTTCTTCTTCAAATATAAATATATAAATAAAGTGATCAAGTCACTCGCATGTCTTAGGGGAATGTCATAACTTTAGTAGCAATCTTGAAATCGTGGCCATTGGTTTTGATTTTTGTTTTGGTTAGATGTGGTTCGGTTTTTGTCATTTTAAAAATCCCTCCAGCCCTTGGCTCTGTCTGACCTGATTGCTTTCAGCTGTTTCTGCAACAAAATTGTCCCGGCAGCGAAAACTCTCATTGTTTACAGTGGCGCCCCCTTCTGAACACTTTGTTAATAAAAAGCTTTTTTTTTTTTTTTTTTTTTTTTCGGGCTATGGTAAATGTGGAACAACCATGAGGTATTTCAAAGAGGTGAACCACAGATAAATTTCTCTAAGGGTGGGGTGAGGGTTACTCAAAAAGGAACTTGACAAGGCTTTTAAAGATATCGACAATCATTATAACATAACGTGAATGATTGTTACCGTGCTCTTAACTGGGCAAACACTTGTTGGCTTCCAAGAAAGACTAACATAGTTGAGATGGTTCTAGCGGCCTTCTAGCACAGGGTCTCATGAGGCAGGGATTCTAGCCACTGGCTGTGCAAGGCATGAGGCCTGTTAGTGATTCTATTTTTCCTCTGCAGAATAGGTCTTTCTACATTCCAGGTCCTTTCTACCCCAATAAATAATGTGGCGATTCTCTCAGTGAGTTGTACTATTGGTTTAAACAGCCAACTGTCTCTTTAAAAAGACTTTTGTTTAAATTCCTTTAAAAAAAAGTCCTTTCAAAAAAATCTTTTTTCTTTATTTTTTATTTTTTATCCCATATGTTTACTCTGATCGTGGAACTTTGTCATTTTGACCTTCTCTGCTGATTAAAATATTCTTCATCATCAGCACCTACTGCTCTCCTCTCCTGGTGGTCTCTCCGGAAGAGGTCTTCTCTAGCTCTTCTAGCAGGTGATGGGCACTTCCCCTCTACCCCTGTTGCCAGACCAGCCTTACCTATCCTGCAGGGTCAGGTCGGCCTGGCCCTTTATCTGTTGTTCTCCTCTGAGTGGTTAGATTTTCATAGATCCCGTGCTTTGCTTTTGTCAGGATTTACCTGGATTATCAAAACCCTTTTCTTGTGCCAGTGAAGCCTAAGAAACAGTCCTAATGAGAGAACCAGGAACTCAAACAGATCATATTTATCCTGAATGTTCTGTCCAAAATGAAAAATTCATTTCAGAGGAGCCTCAAGATCTCTGAGAAGGGAAGTTTCACCAACTCTGTCATGTAGGGGCATCAATTTGTCCCCTCCCCCCATTTTAATATCTCTTAAGGTGGCACTCACCTTGCACTTGATGACATATCCTACTTTAACTGACAGCATTTCTCTTTCTTAGTCGAACATAAACTATAGTGCATCTTACCCTTGATGAAAGCTAGGATGCAATTAAATACTCTATTGCGGTTACGATTCTGATATTTGAAATCCTCCGGTAGCTCCCTGTGCCCCCACAGTGTAGTACCTCACCTCCTCGCCATAGTATACAAACCTTCTCACCCCCAGTGTTAACCCCGGGACTCAGCCTCCATCCCCAGGTGATGCTGCCAGATCAGCTGTCGGTTGTCATGAACTTATTGTAGTTTCCCGAATGCACTGTGCTGTCTCCTGGCACTTTGAAACTTGACACACTCATCCTCATTCTTCGCATTGCCCTTGTCTATCACCTCCCCTGAAAATCTGTTCCTAAGTGGCTTTTCCCAGCTCCCACCTACCCTTGGCAGTCTTTTATCTCCCTGTGGTAAAGCCTGTCACACTGCATCATGGACATGCCCGTTGTCCCCCTGAGAAGAGAAAAGGGACAATGAGGGACCCAGCATTTGCAGCTCTAGTGCAGAGCCCCATGCCTGGCTTGCAGGAAATGCCAGATCATGAAGACAAACGGAGATCACCTTCTGGCTAAAACCAGCTCTTCTTTGCCTATCGCAGCATCTGGTCAATAAAGAACAGCCAGTTATTATTGCTGTTTTTCTAGGGATTTTTACCCATATATTTCCCAGGTCTTTACTCTTTTTGTAGCACTTTAATTCAGGCTTCAACCACTTCCTTGTCAGATCAGGTGAAATCATTTTCCTTCCCATACCCTCGATGTATTTCTGATCGGGTAATTCTGTTTTTTAAGATCTTATTTACCCATTTGACAGACAGATCACAAGTAGGTAGAGAGGGAGGCAGAGAGAGAGGGGGGAAGCAGGCTCCCCGCTGAGCAGAGATCCCAATGTGGGGCTCCATCCCAGGACCCTGAAATCATGACCTGAGCCGAAGGCAGAGGCCTAAACCACTGAGCCACCCAGGAGCCCCCATATCTGGTAATTTTTAACCAACGTGGATTTGCTGCATCAAATAGTTCCTTCTTCTTCAAATATAAATATATAAATAAAGTGATCAAGTCACTCCCATGTCTTAGGAGAATGTCATAACTTTAGTAGCAATCTTGAAATCGTGGCCATTGGTTTTGATTTTTGTTTTGGTTAGATGTGGTTCGGTTTTTGTCATTTTAAAAATACCTCCAGCCCTTGGCTCTGTCTGACCTGATTGCTTTCAGCTCTTTCTGCAACAAAATTGTCCCCCCAGCGAAAACTCTCATTGTTTACAGTGGCGCCCCCTTCTGAACACTTTGTTAATAAAAAGCTTTTTTTTTTTTCGGGCTATGGTAAATGTGGAACAACCATGAGGTATTTCAAAGAGGTGAACCACAGATAAATTTCTCTAAGGGTGGGGTGAGGGTTACTCAAAAAGGAACTTGACAAGGCTTTTAAAGATATCGACAATCATTATAACATAACGTGAATGATTGTTACTGTGCTCTTAACTGGGCAAACACTTGTTGGCTTCCAAGAAAGACTAATATAGTTGAGATGGTTCTAGCGGCCTTCTAGCACAGGGTCTCATGAGGCAGGGATTCTAGCCACTGGCTGTGCAAGGCATGAGGCCTGTTAGTGATTCTATTTTTTCCTCTGCAGAATAGGTCTTTCTACATTCCAGGTCCTTTCTACCCCAATAAATAATGTGGCGATTCTCTCAGTGAGTTGTACTATTGGTTTAAACAGCCAACTGTCTCTTTAAAAGGACTTTTGTTTAAATTCCTTTAAAAAAAAGTCCTTTCAAAAAAATCTTTTTTCTTTATTTTTTATTTTTTATCCCATATGTTTACTCTGATCGTGGAACTTTGTCATTTTGACCTTCTCTGCTGGTTAAAATATTCTTCATCATCAGCACCTACTGCTCTCCTCTCCTGGTGGTCTCTCCGGAAGGGGTCTTCTCTAGCTCTTCTAGCAGGTGATGGGCACTTCCCCTCTACCCCTGTTGCCAGACCAGCCTTACCTATCCTGCAGGGTCAGGTCGGCCTGGCCCTTTATCTGTTGTTCTCCTCTGAGTGGTTAGATTTTCATAGATCCCGTGCTTTGCTTTTGTCAGGATTTACCTGGATTATCAAAACCCTTTTCTTGTGCCAGTGAAGCCTAAGAAACAGTCCTAATGAGAGAACCAGGATCTCAAACAGATCATATTTATCCTGAATGTTCTGTCCAAAATGAAAAATTCATTTCAGAGGAGCCTCAAGATCTCTGAGAAGGGAAGTTTCACCAACTCTGTCATGTAGGGGCATCAATTCCAATTCTGTGTCAGTTTTCCTACTTTCCCAGCTAGTAATCCTCTCCATCAGAAAGCCCACTCTCAACCGTTTCCTCTTTCAAAGGCAGTTGCTCCTAGAGTCTGCACATGGCACTTGGGGCCTGCTGGTCGTTGGCTACTGCCCTCTGTACCTTGGGTCTAACAGCTGCGGGGCATCAAGATGAGCACGTCTCTTGTTCTAGGACTTAATATAGTTTGGGGCACATGGTAAGCAATAATCACTACTTTAGTTGATCCAAGTGTTGGATCTTTCTTAATTATTCTACAACCACAATTTACTTGTTCTAAGATTTGTCCCCTCCCCCCATTTTAATATCTCTTAAGGTGGCACTCACCTTGCACTTGATGACATATCCTACTTTAACTGACAGCATTTCTCTTTCTTAGTCGAACATAAACTATAGTGCATCTTACCCTTGATGAAAGGTAGGATGCAATTAAATACTCTATTGCGGTTACGATTCTGATATTTGAAATCCTCCGGTAGCTCCCTGTGCCCCTACAGTGTAGTACCTCACCTCCTCGCCATAGTATACAAACCTTCTCACCCCCAGTGTTAACCCCGGGGCTCAGCCTCCATCCCCAGGTGATGCTGCCAGATCAGCTGTCGGTTGTCATGAACTTGCTGTAGTTTCCTGAATGCACTGTGCTGTCTCCTGGCACTTTGAAACTTGACACACTCATCCTCATTCTTCGCTTTGCCCTTGTCTATCACCTCCCCTGAAAATCTGTTCCTAAGTGGCTTTTCCCAGCTCCCACCTACACTTGGCAGTCTTTTATCTCCCTGTGGTAAAGCCTGTCACACTGCATCATGGACATGCCCGTTGTACCCCTGAGAAGAGAAATGGGACAATGAGGGCCCACCGCATTGGCAGCTCTAGTGCAGAGCCCCATGCCTGGCTTGCAGGAAATGCCAGATCATGAAGACAAACGGAGATCATCTTCTGGCTAAAACCAGCTCTTCTTTGCCTATCGCAGGATCTGGTCAATAAAGAGCAGCCCGTTATTATTGCTGTTTTTCTAGGCATTTTTACCCCATATATTTCCCAGGTCTTTACTCTTTTTGTAGCACTTTAATTCAGGCTTCAACCACTTCCTAGTCAGATCAGGTGAAATCATTTTCCTTCCCATACCCTCGATGTATTTCAGATCGGGTAATTCTGTTTTTTAAGATCTTATTTACCCATTTGACAGACAGATCACAAGTAGGTAGAGAGGGAGGCAGAGAGAGAGGGGGAAGCAGGCTCCCCGCTGAGCAGAGATCCCAATGTGGGGCTCCATCCCAGGACCCTGAAATCATGACCTGAGCCGAAGGCAGAGGCCTAAACCACTGAGCCACCCAGGAGCCCCCATATCTGGTAATTTTTAACCAACGTGGATTTGCTGCATCAAATAGTTCCTTCTTCTTCAAATATAAATATATAAATAAAGTGATCAAGTCACTCGCATGTCTTAGGAGAATGTCATAACTTTAGTAGCAATCTTGAAATCGTGGCCATTGGTTTTGATTTTTGTTTTGGTTAGATGTGGTTCGGTTTTTGTCATTTTAAAAATCCCTCCAGCCCTTGGCTCTGAATGACCTGATTGCTTTCAGCTGTTTCTGCAACAAAATTGTCCCTGCAGCGAAAACTCTCATTGTTTACAGTGGCGCCCCCTTCTGAACACTTTGTTAATAAAAAGCTTTTTTTTTTTTTTTTTTTTTTTTTTTTTTCGGGCTATGGTAAATGTGGAACATCCATGAGGTATTTCAAAGAGGTGAACCACAGATAAATTTCTCTAAGAATGGGGTGAGGGTTACTCAAAAAGGAACTTGACAAGGCTTTTAAAGATATCGACAATGATTATAACATAACGTGAATGTTTGTTACCGTGCTCTTAACTGGGCAAACACTTGTTGGCTTCCAAGAAAGACTAACATAGTTGAGATGGTTCTAGCGGCCTTCTAGCACAGGGTCTCATGAGGCAGGGATTCTAGCCACTGGCTGTGCAAGGCATGAGGCCTGTTAGTGATTCTATTTTTTCCTCTGCAGAATAGGTCTTTCTACATTCCAGGTCCTTTCTACCCCAATAAATAATGTGGCGATTCTCTCAGTGAGTTGTACTATTGGTTTAAACAGCCAACTGTCTCTTTAAAAGGACTTTTGTTTAAATTCCTTTAAAAAAAAGTCCTTTCAAAAAAATCTTTTTTTTTTATTTTTTATTTTTTATTCCATATGTTTACTCTGATCGTGGAACTTTGTCATTTTGACCTTCTCTGCTGATTAAAATATTCTTCATCATCAGCACCTACTGCTCTCCTCTCCTGGTGGTCTCTCCGGAAGGGGTCTTCTCTAGCTCTTCTAGCAGGTGATGGGCACTTCCCCTCTACCCCTGTTGCCAGACCAGCCTTACCTATCCTGCAGGGTCAGGTCGGCCTGGCCCTTTATCTGTTGTTCTCCTCTGAGTGGTTAGATTTTCATAGATCCCGTGCTTTGCTTTTGTCAGGATTTACCTGGATTATCAAAACCCTTTTCTTGTGCCAGTGAAGCCTAAGAAACAGTCCTAATGAGAGAACCAGGAACTCAAACAGATCATATTTATCCTGAATGTTCTGTCCAAAATGAAAAATTCATTTCAGAGGAGCCTCAAGATCTCTGAGAAGGGAAGTTTCACCAACTCTGTCATGTAGGGGCATCAATTTGTCCCCTCCCCCCATTTTAATATCTCTTAAGGTGGCACTCACCTTGCACTTGATGACATATCCTACTTTAACTGACAGCATTTCTCTTTCTTAGTCGAACATAAACTATAGTGCATCTTACCCTTGATGAAAGCTAGGATGCAATTAAATACTCTATTACGGTTACAATTCTGATATTTGAAATCCTCCGGTAGCTCCCTGTGCCCCCACCGTGTAGTACCTCACCCCCTCGCCATTGTATACAAACCTTCTGACCCCCAGTGTTAACCCCGGGGCTCAGCCTCCATCCCCAGGTGATGCTGCCAGATCAGCTGTCGGTTGTCATGAACTTGCTGTACTTTCCCGAGTGCACTGTGCTGTCTCCTGGCACTTTGAAACTTGACACACTCATCCTCATTCTTCGCATTGCCCTTGTCTATCACCTCCCCTGAAAATCTGTTCCTAAGTGGCTTTTCCCAGCTCCCACCTACCCTTGGCAGTCTTTTATCTCCCTGTGGTAAAGCCTGTCACACTGCATCATGGACATGCCCGTTGTCCCCCTGAGAAGAGAAAAGGGACAATGAGGGCCCCCCACATTTGCAGCTCTAGTGCAGAGCCCCATGCCTGGCTTGCAGGAAATGCCAGATCATGAAGACAAACGGAGATCATCTTCTGGCTAAAACCAGCTCTTCTTTGCCTATCGCAGGATCTGGTCAATAAAGAGCAGCCAGTTATTATTGCTGTTTTTCTAGGCATTTTTACCCCATATATTTCCCAGGTCTTTACTCTTTTTGTAGCACTTTAATTCAGGCTTCAACCACTTCCTAGTCAGATCAGGTGAAATCATTTTCCTTCCCATACCCTCGATGTATTTCAGATCGGGTAATTCTGTTTTTTAAGATCTTATTTACCCATTTGACAGACAGATCACAAGTAGGTAGAGAGGGAGGCAGAGAGAGAGGGGGGAAGCAGGCTCCCCGCTGAGCAGAGATCCCAATGTGGGGCTCCATCCCAGGACCCTGAATTCATGACCTGAGCCGAAGGCAGACGCCTAAACCACTGAGCCACCCAGGAGCCCCCATATCTGGTAATTTTTAACCAACGTGGATTTGCTGCATCAAATAGTTCCTTCTTCTTCAAATATAAATATATAAATAAAGTGATCAAGTCACTCGCATGTCTTAGGAGAATGTCATAACTTTAGTAGCAATCTTGAAATCGTGGCCATTGGTTTTGATTTTTGTTTTGGTTAGATGTGGTTCGGTTTTTGTCATTTTAAAAATCCCTCCAGCCCTTGGCTCTGTCTGAACTGATTGCTTTCAGCTGTTTCTGCAACAAAATTGTCCTGGCAGTGAAAACTCTCATTGTTTACAGTGGCGCCCCCTTCTGAACACTTTGTTAATAAAAAGCTTTTATTTATTTTTTTTTTTTTCGGGCTATGGTAAATGTGGAACAACCATGAGTTATTTCAAAGAGGTGAACCACAGATAAATTTCTCTAAGGGTGGGGTGAGTGTTACTCAAAAAGGAACTTGACAAGGCTTTTAAAGATATCGACAATCATTATATCATAACGTGAATGTTTGTTACCGTGCTCTTAACTGGGCAAACACTTGTTGGCTTCCAAGAAAGACTAACATAGTTGAGATGGTTCTAGCGGCCTTCTAGCACAGGGTCTCATGAGGCACGGATTCTAGCCACTGGCTGTGCAAGGCATGAGGCCTGTTAGTGATTCTATTTTTTCCTCTGCAGAATAGGTCTTTCTACATTCCAGGTCCTTTCTACCCCAATAAATAATGTGGCGATTCTCTCAGTGAGTTGTACTATTGGTTTAAACAGCCAACTGTCTCTTTAAAAGGACTTTGGTTTAAATTCCTTTAAAAAAAAGTCCTTTCAAAAAAATCTTTATTTTTTATTTTTTATTTTTTATTCCATATGTTTACTCTGATCGTGGAACTTTGTCATTTTGACCTTCTCTGCTGATTAAAATATTCTTCATCATCAGCACCTACTGCTCTCCTCTCCTGGTGGTCTCTCCGGAAGGGGTCTTCTCTAGCTCTTCTAGCAGGTGATGGGCACTTCCCCTCTACCCCTGTTGCCAGACCAGCCTTACCTATCCTGCAGGGTCAGGTCGGCCTGGCCCTTTATCTGTTGTTCTCCTCTGAGTGGTTAGATTTTCATAGATCCCGTGCTTTGCTTTTGTCAGGATTTACCTGGATTATCAAAACCCTTTTCTTGTGCCAGTGAAGCCTAAGAAACAGTCCTAATGAGAGAACCAGGAACTCAAACAAATCATATTTATCCTGAATGTTCTGTCCAAAATGAAAAATTCATTTCAGAGGAGCCTCAAGATCTCTGAGAAGGGAAGTTTCACCAACTCTGTCATGTAGGGGCATCAATTTGTCCCCTCCCCCCATTTTAATATCTCTTAAGGTGGCACTCACCTTGCACTTGATGACATATCCTACTTTAACTGACAGCATTTCTCTTTCTTAGTCGAACATAAACTATAGTGCATCTTACCCTTGATGAAACCTAGGATGCAATTAAATACTCTATTGCGGTTACAATTCTGATATTTGAAATCCTCCGGTAGCTCCCTGTGCGCCCACAGTGTAGTACCTCACCTCCTCGCCATAGTATACAAACCTTCTCACCCCCAGTGTTAACCCCGGGGCTCAGCCTCCATCCCCAGGTGATGCTGCCAGATCAGCTGTCGGTTGTCATGAACTTATTGTAGTTTCCCGAATGCACTGTGCTGTCTCCTGGCACTTTGAAACTTCACACACTCATCCTCATTCTTCGCATTGCCCTTGTCTATCACCTCCCCTGAAAATCTGTTCCTAAGTGGCTTTTCCCAGCTCCCACCTACCCTTGGCAGTCTTTTATCTCCCTGTGGTAAAGCCTGTCACACTGCATCATGGACATGCCCGTTGTCCCCCTGAGAAGAGAAAAGGGACAATGAGGGACCCAGCATTTGCAGCTCTAGTGCAGAGCCCCATGCCTGGCTTGCAGGAAATGCCAGATCATGAAGACAAACGGAGATCACCTTCTGGCTAAAACCAGCTCTTCTTTGCCTATCGCAGGATCTGGTCAATAAAGAGCAGCCAGTTATTATTGCTGTTTTTCTAGGCATTTTTACCCCATATATTTCCCAGGTCTTTACTCTTTTTGTAGCACTTTAATTCAGGCTTCAACCACTTCCTAGTCAGATCAGGTGAAATCATTTTCCTTCCCATACCCTCGATGTATTTCAGATCGGGTAATTCTGTTTTTTAAGATCTTATTTACCCATTTGACAGACAGATCACAAGTAGGTAGAGAGGGAGGCAGAGAGAGAGGGGGGAAGCAGGCTCCCCGCTGAGCAGAGATCCCAATGTGGGGCTCCATCCCAGGACCCTGAAATCATGACCTGAGCCGAAGGCAGACGCCTAAACCACTGAGCCACCCAGGAGCCCCCATATCTGGTAATTTTTAACCAACGTGGATTTGCTGCATCAAATAGTTCCTTCTTCTTCAAATATAAATATATAAATAAAGTGATCAAGTCACTCGCATGTCTTAGGAGAATGTCATAACTTTAGTAGCAATCTTGAAATCGTGGCCATTGGTTTTGATTTTTGTTTTGGTTAGATGTGGTTCGGTTTTTGTCATTTTAAAAATCCCTCCAGCCCTTGGCTCTGTCTGAACTGATTGCTTTCAGCTGTTTCTGCAACAAAATTGTCCTGGCAGTGAAAACTCTCATTGTTTACAGTGGCGCCCCCTTCTGAACACTTTGTTAATAAAAAGCTTTTATTTATTTTTTTTTTTTTTCGGGCTATGGTAAATGTGGAACAACCATGAGTTATTTCAAAGAGGTGAACCACAGATAAATTTCTCTAAGGGTGGGGTGAGTGTTACTCAAAAAGGAACTTGACAAGGCTTTTAAAGATATCGACAATCATTATATCATAACGTGAATGTTTGTTACCGTGCTCTTAACTGGGCAAACACTTGTTGGCTTCCAAGAAAGACTAACATAGTTGAGATGGTTCTAGCGGCCTTCTAGCACAGCGTCTCATGAGGCACGGATTCTAGCCACTGGCTGTGCAAGGCATGAGGCCTGTTAGTGATTCTATTTTTTCCTCTGCAGAATAGGTCTTTCTACATTCCAGGTCCTTTCTACCCCAATAAATAATGTGGCGATTCTCTCAGTGAGTTGTACTATTGGTTTAAACAGCCAACTGTCTCTTTAAAAGGACTTTTGTTTAAATTCCTTTAAAAAAAAGTCCTTTCAAAAAAATCTTTTTTCTTTATTTTTTATTTTTTATCCCATATGTTTACTCTGATCGTGGAACTTTGTCATTTTGACCTTCTCTGCTGGTTAAAATATTCTTCATCATCAGCACCTACTGCTCTCCTCTCCTGGTGGTCTCTCCGGAAGGGGTCTTCTCTAGCTCTTCTAGCAGGTGATGGGCACTTCCCCTCTACCCCTGTTGCCAGACCAGCCTTACCTATCCTGCAGGGTCAGGTCGGCCTGGCCCTTTATCTGTTGTTCTCCTCTGAGTGGTTAGATTTTCATAGATCCCGTGCTTTGCTTTTGTCAGGATTTACCTGGATTATCAAAACCCTTTTCTTGTGCCAGTGAAGCCTAAGAAACAGTCCTAATGAGAGAACCAGGAACTCAAACAGATCATATTTATCCTGAATGTTCTGTCCAAAATGAAAAATTCATTTCAGAGGAGCCTCAAGATCTCTGAGAAGGGAAGTTTCACCAACTCTGTCATGTAGGGGCATCAATTTGTCCCCTCCCCCCATTTTAATATCTCTTAAGGTGGCACTCACCTTGCACTTGATGACATATCCTACTTTAACTGACAGCATTTCTCTTTCTTAGTCGAACATAAACTATAGTGCATCTTACCCTTGATGAAAGCTAGGATGCAATTAAATACTCTATTACGGTTACAATTCTGATATTTGAAATCCTCCGATAGCTCCCTGTGCCCCCACAGTGTAGAACCTCACCTCCTCGCCATAGTATACAAACCTTCTCACCCCCAGTGTTAACCCCGGGGCTCAGCCTCCATCCCCAGGTGAGGCTGCCAGATCAGCTCTCGGTTGTCATGAACTTGCTGTAGTTTCCCGAGTGCACTGTGCTGTCTCCTGGCACTTTGAAACTTGACACACTCATCCTCATTCTTCGCATTGCCCTTGTCTATCACCTCCCCTGAAAATCTGTTCCTAAGTGGCTTTTCCCAGCTCCCACCTACCCTTGGCAGTCTTTTATCTCCCTGTGGTAAAGCCTGTCACACTGCATCATGGACATGCCCGTTGTCCCCCTGAGAAGAGAAAAGGGACAATGAGGGACCCAGCATTTGCAGCTCTAGTGCAGAGCCCCATGCCTGGCTTGCAGGAAATGCCAGATCATGAAGACAAACGGAGATCATCTTCTGGCTAAAACCAGCTCTTCTTTGCCTATCGCAGGATCTGGTCAATAAAGAGCAGCCCGTTATTATTGCTGTTTTTCTAGGGATTTTTACCCCATATATTTCCCAGGTCTTTACTCTTTTTGTAGCACTTTATTTCAGGCTTCAACCACTTCCTAGTCAGATCAGGTGAAATCATTTTCCTTCCCATACCCTCGATGTATTTCAGATCGGGTAATTCTGTTTTTTAAGATCTTATTTACCCATTTGACAGACAGATCACAAGTAGGTAGAGAGGGAGGCAGAGAGAGAGGGGGGAAGCAGGCTCCCCGCTGAGCAGAGATCCCAATGTGGGGCTCCATCCCAGGACCCTGAAATCATGACCTGAGCCGAAGGCAGAGGCCTAAACCACTGAGCCACCCAGGAGCCCCCATATCTGGTAATTTTTAACCAACGTGGATTTGCTGCATCAAATAGTTCCTTCTTCTTCAAATATAAATATATAAATAAAGTGATCAAGTCACTCGCATGTCTTAGGAGAATGTCATAACTTTAGTAGCAATCTTGAAATCGTGGCCATTGGTTTTGATTTTTGTTTTGGTTAGATGTGGTTCGGTTTTTGTCATTTTAAAAATCCCTCCAGCCCTTGGCTCTGTCTGACCTGATTGCTTTCAGCTGTTTCTGCAAGAAAATTGTCCCGGCAGCGAAAACTCTCATTGTTTACAGTGGCGCCCCCTTCTGAACACTTTGTTAATAAAAAGCTTTTTTTTTTTTTTTTTTCCTCGGGCTATGGTAAATGTGGAACAACCATGAGGTATTTCAAAGAGGTGAACCACAGATAAATTTCTCTAAGGGTTGGGTGAGGGTTACTCAAAAAGGAACTTGACAAGGCTTTTAAAGATATCGACAATCATTATAACATAACGTGAATGATTGTTACCGTGCTCTTAACTGGGCAAACACTTGTTGGCTTCCAAGAAAGACTAATATAGTTGAGATGGTTCTAGCGGCCTTCTAGCACAGGGTCTCATGAGGCAGGGATTCTAGCCACTGGCTGTGCAAGGCATGAGGCCTGTTAGTGATTCTACTTTTTCCTCTGCAGAATAGGTCTTTCTACATTCCAGGTCCTTTCTACCCCAATAAATAATGTGGCGATTCTCTCAGTGAGTTGTACTATTGGTTTAAACAGCCAACTGTCTCTTTAAAAGGACTTTTGTTTAAATTCCTTTAAAAAAAGTCCTTTCAAAAAAATCTTTTTTCTTTATTTTTTATTTTTTATCCCATATGTTTACTCTGATCGTGGAACTTTGTCATTTTGACCTTCTCTGCTGGTTAAAATATTCTTCATCATCAGCACCTACTGCTCTCCTCTCCTGGTGGTCTCTCCGGAAGGGGTCTTCTCTAGCTCTTCTAGCAGGTGTTGGGCACTTCCCCTCTACCCCTGTTGCCAGACCAGCCTTACCTATCCTGCAGGGTCAGGTCGGCCTGGCCCTTTATCTGTTGTTCTCCTCTGAGTGGTTAGATTTTCATAGATCCCGTGCTTTGCTTTTGTCAGGATTTACCTGGATTATCAAAACCCTTTTCTTGTGCCAGTGAAGCATAAGAAACAGTCCTAATAAGAGAACCAGGAACTCAAACAGATCATATTTATCCTGAATGTTCTGTCCAAAGAGAAAAATTCATTTTAGAGGAGCCTCAAGATCTCTTAGAAGGGAAATTTCACCAACTCTGTCATGTAAAGGCATCAATTCCGATTCGGTGTCAATTTTCCTACTTTCCCAGCTAGTAATCCTCTCCATCAGAAACCCCCTCTCAACCGTTTCCTCTTTCAAAGGCAGTTGCTCCTAGAGTCTGCACATGGCACTTGGGGCCTGCTGGTCGTTGGCTACTGCCCTCTGTACCTTGGGTCTAACAGCTGCGGGTCATCAAGATGAGCACGTCTCTTGTTCTAGGATTAATATAGTTTGGGGCACATGGTAAGCAATAATCACTTCTTTAGTTGATCCAAGTGTTGGATCTTTCTTAATTATTCTACTACCACAATTTACTTGTTCTAAGATTTGTCCCATCCCCCCATTTTAATATCTCTTAAGGTGGCACTCACCTTGCACTTGATGACATATCCTACTTTAACTGACAGCATTTCTCTTTCTTAGTCGAACATAAACTATAGTGCATCTTACCCTTGATGAAAGCTAGGATGCAATTAAATACTCTATTACGGTTACGATTCTGATATTTGAAATCCTCCGGTAGCTCCGTGTGCCCCCACAGTGTAGTACCTCACCTCCTCGCCATAGTATACAAACCTTCTCACCCCCAGTGTTAAACCCGGGGCTCAGCCTCCATCCCCAGGTGATGCTGCCAGATCAGCTCTCGGTTGTCATGAACTTGCTGTAGTTTCCCGAATGCACTGTGCTGTCTCCTGGCACTTTGAAACTTGACACACTCATCCTCATTCTTCGCTTTGCCCTTGTCTATCACCTCCCCTGAAAATCTGTTCCTAAGTAGCTTTTCCCAGCTCCCACCTACCCTTGGCAGTCTTTTATCTCCCTGTGGTAAAGCCTGTCACACTGCATCATGGACATGCCCGTTGTCCCCCTGAGAAGAGAAAAGGGACAATGAGGGACCCAGCATTTGCAGCTCTAGTGCAGAGCCCCATGCCTGGCTTGCAGGAAATGCCAGATCATGAAGACAAACGGAGATCATCTTCTGGCTAAAACCAGCTCTTCTTTGCCTATCGCAGGATCTGGTCTATAAAGAGCAGCCAGTTATTATTGCTGTTTTTCTAGGGATTTTTACCCCATATATTTCCAAGGTCTATACTCTTTTTGTAGCACTTTAATTCAGGCTTCAACCACTTCCTAGTCAGATCAGGTGAAATCATTTTCCTTCCCATACCCTCGATGTATTTCACATCTAGTAATTCTTTTTTTTAAGATCTTATTTACCCATTTGACAGACAGATCACAAGTAGGTAGAGAGGGAGGCAGAGAGAGAGGGGGGAAGCAGGCTCCCCGCTGAGCAGAGATCCCAATGTGGGGCTCCATCCCAGGACCCTGAAATCATGACCTGAGCCGAAGGCAGAGGCCTAAACCACTGAGCCACCCAGGAGCCCCCATATCTGGTAATTTTTAACCAACGTGGATTTGCTGCATCAAATAGTTCCTTCTTCTTCAAATATAAATATATAAATAAAGTGATCAAGTCACTCGCATGTCTTAGGAGAATGTCATACCTTTAGTAGCAAACTTGAAATCGTGGCCATTGGTTTTGATTTTTGTTTTGATTAGATTTGGTTCGGTTTTTGTCATTTTAGAAATCCCTTCAGCCCTTGGCTCTGTCTGACCTGATTGCTTTCAGCTGTTTCTGCAACAAAATTGTCCCGGCAGTGAAAACTCTCATTGTTTACAGTGGCGCCCCCTTCTGAACACTTTGTTAATAAAAAGCTTTTTTTTTTTTTTTTTCCGGGCTATGGTAAATGTGGAACAACCATGAGGTATTTCAAAGAGGTGAACCACAGATAAATTTCTCTAAGGGTGGGGTGAGGGTTAATCAAAAAGGAAATTGACAAGGCTTTTAAAGATATCGACAATCATTATAACATAACGTGACTGATTGTTACCGTGCTCTTAACTGGGCAAACACTTGTTGGCTTCCAAGAAAGACTAACATAGTTGATATGGTTCTAGCAGCCTTCTAGCACAGGGTCTCATGAGGCAGGGATTCTAGCCACTGGCTGTGCAAGGCATGAGGCCTGTTAGTGATTCTATTTTTTCCTCTGCAGAATAGGTCTTTCTACATTCCAGGTCCTTTCTACCCCAATAAATAATGTGGCGATTCTCTCAGTGAGTTGTACTATTGGTTTAAACAGCCAACTGTCTCTTTAAAAGGACTTTTGTTTAAATTCCTTTAAAAAAAAGTCCTTTCAAAAAAATCTTTTTTCTTTATTTTTTATTTTTTATCCCATATGTTTACTCTGATCGTGGAACTTTGTCATTTTGACCTTCTCTGCTGATTAAAATATTCTTCATCATCAGCACCTACTGCTCTCCTCTCCTGGTGGTCTCTCCGGAAGGGGTCTTCTCTAGCTCTTCTAGCAGGTGATGGGCACTTCCCCTCTACCCCTGTTGCCAGACCAGCCTTACCTATCCTGCAGGGTCAGGTCGGCCTGGCCCTTTATCTGTTGTTCTCCTCTGAGTGGTTAGATTTTCATAGATCCCGTGCTTTGCTTTTGTCAGGATTTACCTGGATTATCAAAACACTTTTCTTGTGCCAGTGAAGCATAAGAAACAGTCCTAATGAGAGAACCAGGAACTCAAACAGATCATATTTATCCTGAATGTTCTGTCCAAAATGAAAAATTCATTTCAGAGGAGCCTCAAGATCTCTGAGAACGGAAGTTTCACCAACTCTGTCATGTAGGGGCATCAATTCCGATTCGGTGTCAATTTTCCTACTTTCCCAGCTAGTAATTCTCTACATCAGAAAGCCCACTCTCAACCGTTTCCTCTTTCAAAGGCAGTTGCTCCTAGAGTCTGCACATGGCACTTGGGGCCTGCTGGTCGTTGGCTACTGCCCTCTGTACCTTGGGTCTAACAGCTGCGGGGCATCAAGATGAGCACGTCTCTTGTTCTAGGACTTAATATAGTTTGGGGCACATGGTAAGCAATAATCACTTCTTTAGTTGATCCAAGTGTTGGATATTTCTTAATTATTCTACTACCACAATTTACTTGTTCTAAGATTTGTCCCCTCCCCCCATTTTATTATCTCTTAAGGTGGCACTCACCTTGCACTTGATGACATATCCTACTTTAACTGACAGCATTTCTCTTTCTTAGTCGAACATAAACTATAGTGCATCTTACCCTTGATGAAAGCTAGGATCCAATTAAATACTCTATTACGGTTACGATTCTGATATTTGAAATCCTCCGGTAGCTCCGTGTGCTCCCACAGTGTAGTACCTCACCTCCTCGCCATAGTATACAAACCTTCTCACCCCCAGTGTTAACCCCGGGGCTCAGCCTCCATCCCCAGGTGATGCTGCCAGATCAGCTGTCGGTTGTCATGAACTTGCTGTAGTTTCCCGAATGCACTGTGCTGTCTCCTGGCACTTTGAAACTTGACACACTCATCCTCATTCTTCGCTTTGCCCTTGTCTATCACCTCCCCTGAAAATCTGTTCCTAAGTGGCTTTTCCCAGCTCCCACCTACCCTTGGCAGTCTTTTATCTCCCTGTGGTAAAGCCTGTCACACTGCATCATGGACATGCCCGTTGTCCCCCTGAGAAGAGAAAAGGGACAATGAGGGACCCAGCATTTGCAGCTCTAGTGCAGAGCCCCATGCCTGGCTTGCAGGAAATGCCAGATCATGAAGACAAACGGAGATCATCTTCTGGCTAAAACCAGCTCTTCTTTGCCTATCGCAGGATCTGGTCTATAAAGAGCAGCCAGTTATTATTGCTGTTTTTCTAGGGATTTTTACCCCATATATTTCCCAGGTCTATACTCTTTTTGTAGCACTTTAATTCAGGCTTCAACCACTTCCTAGTCAGATCAGGTGAAATCATTTTCCTTCCCATACCCTCGATGTATTTCACATCTAGTAATTCTTTTTTTTAAGATCTTATTTACCCATTTGACAGACAGGTCACAAGTAGGTAGAGAGGGAGGCAGAGAGAGAGGGGGGAAGCAGGCTCCCCGCTGAGCAGAGATCCCAATGTGGGGCTCCATCCCAGGACCCTGAAATCATGACCTGAGCCGAAGGCAGACGCCTAAACCACTGAGCCACCCAGGAGCCCCCATATCTGGTAATTTTTAACCAACGTGGATTTGCTGCATCAAATAGTTCCTTCTTCTTCAAATATAAATATATAAATAAAGTGATCAAGTCACTCGCATGTCTTAGGAGAATGTCATACCTTTAGTAGCAAACTTGAAATCGTGGCCATTGGTTTTGATTTTTGTTTTGATTAGATTTGGTTCGGTTTTTGTCATTTTAAAAATCCCTTCAGCCCTTGGCTCTGTCTGACCTGATTGCTTTCAGCTGTTTCTGCAACAAAATTGTCCCGGCAGTGAAAACTCTCATTGTTTACAGTGGCGCCCCCTTCTGAACACTTTGTTAATAAAAAGCTTTTTTTTTTTTTTTCGGGCTATGGTAAATGTGGAACAACCATGAGGTATTTCAAAGAGGTGAACCACAGATAAATTTCTCTAAGGGTGGGGTGAGGGTTAATCAAAAAGGAAATTGACAAGGCTTTTAAAGATATCGACAATCATTATAACATAACGTGACTGATTGTTACCGTGCTCTTAACTGGGCAAACACTTGTTGGCTTCCAAGAAAGACTAACATAGTTGATATGGTTCTAGCAGCCTTCTAGCACAGGGTCTCATGAGGCAGGGATTCTAGCCACTGGCTGTGCAAGGCATGAGGCCTGTTAGTGATTCTATTTTTTCCTCTGCAGAATAGGTCTTTCTACATTCCAGGTCCTTTCTACCCCAATAAATAATGTGGCGATTCTCTCAGTGAGTTGTACTATTGGTTTAAACAGCCAACTGTCTCTTTAAAAGGACTTTTGTTTAAATTCCTTTAAAAAAAAGTCCTTTCAAAAAAATCTTTTTTCTTTATTTTTTATTTTTTATCCCATATGTTTACTCTGATCGTGGAACTTTGTCATTTTGACCTTCTCTGCAGGTTAAAATATTCTTCATCATCAGCACCTACTGCTCTCCTCTCCTGGTGGTCTCTCCGGAAGGGGTCTTCTCTAGCTCTTCTAGCAGGTGATGGGCACTTCCCCTCTACCCCTGTTGCCAGACCAGCCTTACCTATCCTGCAGGGTCAGGTCGGCCTGGCCCCTTATCAGTTGTTCTCCTCTGAGTGGTTAGATTTTCATAGATCCCGTGCTTTGCTTTTGTCAGGATTTACCTGGATTATCAAAACCCTTTCTTGTGCCAGTGAAGCCTAAGAAACAGTCCTAATGAGAGAACCAGGAACTCAAACAGATCATATTTATCCTGAATGTTCTGTCCAAAATGAAAAATTCATTTCAGAGGAGCCTCAAGATCTCTGAGAAGGGAAGTTTCACCAACTCCGTCATGTAGGGGCATCAATTCCGATTCGGTGTCAATTTTCCTACTTTCCCAGCTAGTAATTCTCTCCATCAGAAAGCCCACTCTCAACCGTTTCCTCTTTCAAAGGCAGTTGCTCCTAGAGTCGGCACATGGCACTTGGGGCCTGCTGGTCGTTGGCTACTGCCCTCTGTACCTTGGGTCTAACAGCTGCGGGGCATCAAGATGAGTACATCTCTTGTTCTAGGACTTAATATAGTTTGTGCCCCAAACTTCTTTAGTTGATCCAAGTGTTGGATCTTTCTTAATTATTCTACTACAACAATTTACTTGTTCTAAGATTTGTCCCCTCCCCCCATTTTAATATCTCTAAAGGTGGCACTCACCTTGCACTTGATGACATATCCTACTTTAACTGACAGCATTTCTCTTTCTTAGTCGAACATAAACTATAGTGCATCTTACCCTTGATGAAAGCTAGGATGCAATTAAATACTCTATTACGGTTACGATTCTGATATTTGAAATCCTCCGGTAGCTCCGTGTGCCCCCACAGTGTAGTACCTCACCTCCTCGCCATAGTATACAAACCTTCTCACCCCCAGTGTTAACCCCGGGGCTCAGCCTCCATCCCCAGGTGATGCTGCCAGATCAGCTGTCGGTTGTCATGAACTTGCTGTAGTTTCCCGAATGCACTGTGCTATCCCCTGGCACTTTGAAACTTGACACACTCATCCTCATTCTTCGCTTTGCCCTTGTCTATCACCTCCCCTGAAAATCTGTTCCTAAGTGGCTTTTCCCAGCTCCCACCTACCCTTGGCAGTCTTTTATCTCCCTGTGGTAAAGCCTGTCACACTGCATCATGGACATGCCCGTTGTCCCCCTGAGAAGAGAAAAGGGACAATGAGGGACCCAGCATTTGCAGCTCTAGTGCAGAGCCCCATGCCTGGCTTGCAGGAAATGCCAGATCATGAAGACAAACGGAGATCATCTTCTGGCTAAAACCAGCTCTTCTTTGCCTATCGCAGGATCTGGTCAATA
Organism: Mustela nivalis; assembly: GCF_964662115.1. Taxonomy (NCBI): domain Eukaryota; kingdom Metazoa; phylum Chordata; class Mammalia; order Carnivora; family Mustelidae; genus Mustela; species Mustela nivalis. The sequence continues at coordinate 86,197 of NW_028135860.1, forward strand.
AAGAGCAGCCCGTTATTATTGCTGTTTTTCTAGGGATTTTTACCCCATATATTTCCCAGGTCTTTACTCTTTTTGTAGCACTTTAATTCAGGCTTCAACCACTTCCTAGTCAGATCAGGTGAAATCATTTTCCTTCCCATACCCTCGATGTATTTCACATCTAGTAATTCTTTTTTTTAAGATCTTATTTACCCATTTGACAGACAGATCACAAGTAGGTAGAGAGGGAGGCAGAGAGAGAGGGGGGAAGCAGGCTCCCCGCTGAGCAGAGATCCCAATGTGGGGCTCCATCCCAGGACCCTGAAATCATGACCTGAGCCGAAGGCAGACGCCTAAACCACTGAGCCACCCAGGAGCCCCCATATCTGGTAATTTTTAACCAACGTGGATTTGCTGCATCAAATAGTTCCTTCTTCTTCAAATATAAATATATAAATAAAGTGATCAAGTCACTCGCATGTCTTAGGAGAATGTCATACCTTTAGTAGCAATCTTGAAATCGTGGCCATTGGTTTTGATTTTTGTTTTGGTTAGATGTGGTTCGGTTTTTGTCATTTTAAAAATCCCTCTAGCCCTTGGCTCTGTCTGACCTGATTGCTTTCAGCTGTTTCTGCAACAAAATTGTCCCTGCAGCGAAAACTCTCATTGTTTACAGTGGCGCCCCCTTCTGAACACTTTGTTAATAAAAAGCTTTTTTTTTTTTTTTTTTCCCGGCTATGGTAAATGTGGAACAACCATGAGGTATTTCAAAGAGGTGAACCACAGATAAATTTCTCTAAGGGTGGGGTGAGGGTTACTCAAAAAGGAACTTGACAAGGCTTTTAAAGATATCGACAATCATTATAACTTAACGTGAATGATTGTTACCGTGCTCTTAACTGGGCAAACACTTGTTGGCTTCCAAGAAAGACTAACATAGTTGAGATGGTTCTAGCGGCCTTCTAGCACAGGGTCTCATGAGGCAGGGATTCTAGCCACTGGCTGTGCAAGGCATGAGGCCTGTTAGTGATTCTATTTTTCCTCTGCAGAATAGGTCTTTCTACATTCCAGGTCCTTTCTACCCCAATAAATAATGTGGCGATTCTCTCAGTGAGTTGTACTATTGGTTTAAACAGCCAACTGTCTCTTTAAAAGGACTTTTGTTTAAATTCCTTTAAACAAAAGTCGTTTCAAAAAAATCTTTTTTCTTTATTTTTTATTTTTTATCCCATATGTTTACTCTGATCGTGGAACTTTGTCATTTTGACCTTCTCTGCTGGTTAAAATATTCTTCATCATCAGCACCTACTGCTCTCCTCTCCTGGTGGTCTCTCCGGAAGGGGTCTTCTCTAGCTCTTCTAGCAGGTGATGGGCACTTCCCCTCTACCCCTGTTGCCAGACCAGCCTTAACTATCCTGCAGGGTCAGGTCGGCCTGGCCCTTTATCTGTTGTTCTCCTCTGAGTGGTTAGATTTTCATAGATCCCGTGCTTTGCTTTTGTCAGGATTTACCTGGATTATCAAAACACTTTTCTTGTGCCAGTGAAGCCTAAGAAACAGTCCTAATGAGAGAACCAGGAACTCAAACAGATCATATTTATCCTGAATGTTCTGTCCAAAGAGAAAAATTCATTTTAGAGGAGCCTCAAGATCTCTTAGAAGGGAAATTTCACCAACTCTGTCATGTAGGGGCATCAATTCCGATTCGGTGTCAATTTTCCTACTTTCCCAGCTAGTAATCCTCTCCATCAGAAACCCCCTCTCAACCGTTTCCTCTTTCAAAGGCAGTTGCTCCTAGAGTCTGCACATGGCACTTGGGGCCTGCTGGTCGTTGGCTACTGCCCTCTGTACCTTGGGTCTAACAGCTGCGGGTCATCAAGATGAGCACGTCTCTTGTTCTAGGATTAATATAGTTTGGGGCACATGGTAAGCAATAATCACTTCTTTAGTTGATCCAAGTGTTGGATCTTTCTTAATTATTCTACTACCACAATTTACTTGTTCTAAGATTTGTCCCCTCCCCCCATTTTAATATCTCTTAAGGTGGCACTCACCTTGCACTTGATGACATATCCTACTTTAACTGACAGCATTTCTCTTTCTTAGTCGAACATAAACTATAGTGCATCTTACCCTTGATGAAAGCTAGGATGCAATTAAATACTCTATTACGGTTACGATTCTGATATTTGAAATCCTCCGGTAGCTCCGTGTGCCCCCACAGTGTAGTACCTCACCTCCTCGCCATAGTATACAAACCTTCTCACCCCCAGTGTTAACCCCGGGGCTCAGCCTCCATCCCCAGGTGATGCTGCCAGATCAGCTGTCGGTTGTCATGAACTTGCTGTAGTTTCCCGAATGCACTGTGCTGTCTCCTGGCACTTTGAAACTTGACACACTCATCCTCATTCTTCGCTTTGCCCTTGTCTATCACCTCCCCTGAAAATCTGTTCCTAAGTGGCTTTTCCCAGCTCCCACCTACCCTTGGCAGTCTTTTATCTCCCTGTGGTAAAGCCTGTCACACTGCATTATGGACATGCCCGTTGTCCCCCTGAGAAGAGAAAAGGGACAATGAGGGACCCAGCATTTGCAGCTCTAGTGCAGAGCCCCATGCCTGGCTTGCAGGAAATGCCAGATCATGAAGACAAACGGAGATCATCTTCTGGCTAAAACCAGCTCTTCTTTGCCTATCGCAGGATCTGGTCTATAAAGAGCAGCCAGTTATTATTGCTGTTTTTCTAGGGATTTTTACCCCATATATTTCCCAGGTCTTTACTCTTTTTGTAGCACTTTAATTCAGGCTTCAACCACGTCCTAGTCAGATCAGGTGAAATCATTTTCCTTCCCATACCCTCGATGTATTTCACATCTAGTAATTCTTTTTTTTAAGATCTTATTTACCCATTTGACAGACAGGTCACAAGTAGGTAGAGAGGGAGGCAGAGAGAGAGGGGGGAAGCAGGCTCCCCGCTGAGCAGAGATCCCAATGTGGGGCTCCATCCCAGGACCCTGAAATCATGACCTGAGCCGAAGGCAGACGCCTAAACCACTGAGCCACCCAGGAGCCCCCATATCTGGTAATTTTTAACCAACGTGGATTTGCTGCATCAAATAGTTCCTTCTTCTTCAAATATAAATATATAAATAAAGTGATCAAGTCACTCGCATGTCTTAGGAGAATGTCATACCTTTAGTAGCAATCTTGAAATCGTGGCCATTGGTTTTGATTTTTGTTTTGGTTAGATGTGGTTCGGTTTTTGTCATTTTAAAAATCCCTCTAGCCCTTGGCTCTGTCTGACCTGATTGCTTTCAGCTGTTTCTGCAACAAAATTGTCCCTGCAGCGAAAACTCTCATTGTTTACAGTGGCGCCCCCTTCTGAACACTTTGTTAATAAAAAGCTTTTTTTTTTTTTTTCCCGGCTATGGTAAATGTGGAACAACCATGAGGTATTTCAAAGAGGTGAACCACAGATAAATTTCTCTAAGGGTGGGGTGAGGGTTACTCAAAAAGGAACTTGACAAGGCTTTTAAAGATATCGACAATCATTATAACTTAACGTGAATGATTGTTACCGTGCTCTTAACTGGGCAAACACTTGTTGGCTTCCAAGAAAGACTAACATAGTTGATATGGTTCTAGCAGCCTTCTAGCACAGGGTCTCATGAGGCAGGGATTCTAGCCACTGGCTGTGCAAGGCATGAGGCCTGTTAGTGATTCTATTTTTTCCTCTGCAGAATAGGTCTTTCTACATTCCAGGTTCTTTCTACCCCAATAAATAATGTGGCGATTCTCTCAGTGAGTTGTACTATTGGTTTAAACAGCCAACTGTCTCTTTAAAAGGACTTTTGTTTAAATTCCTTTAAAAAAAAGTCCTTTCAAAAAAATCTTTTTTATTTATTTTTTATTTTTTATCCCATATGTTTACTCTGATCGTGGAACTTTGTCATTTTGACCTTCTCTGCTGATTAAAATATTCTTCATCATCAGCACCTACTGCTCTCCTCTCCTGGTGGTCTCTCCGGAAGGGGTCTTCTCTAGCTCTTCTAGCAGGTGATGGGCACTTCCCCTCTACCCCTGTTGCCAGACCAGCCTTACCTATCCTGCAGTGTCAGGTCGGCCTGGCCCTTTATCTGTTGTTCTCCTCTGAGTGGTTAGATTTTCATAGATCCCGTGCTTTGCTTTTGTCAGGATTTACCTGGATTATCAAAACACTTTTCTTGTGCCAGTGAAGCCTAAGAAACAGTCCTAATGAGAGAACCAGGAACTCAAACAGATCATATTTATCCTGAATGTTCTGTCCAAAATGAAAAATTCATTTCAGAGGAGCCTCAAGATCTCTGAGAACGGAAGTTTCACCAACTCTGTCATGTAGGGGCATCAATTCCGATTCGGTGTCAATTTTCCTACTTTCCCAGCTAGTAATTCTCTACATCAGAAAGCCCACTCTCAACCGTTTCCTCTTTCAAAGGCAGTTGCTCCTAGAGTCTGCACATGGCACTTGGGGCCTGCTGGTCGTTGGCTACTGCCCTCTGTACCTTGGGTCTAACAGCTGCGGGGCATCAAGATGAGCACGTCTCTTGTTCTAGGACTTAATATAGTTTGGGGCACATGGTAAGCAAAATCACTTCTTTAGTTGATCCAAGTGTTGGATCTTTCTTAATTATTCTACTACCACAATTTACTTGTTCTAAGATTTGTCCCCTCCCCCCATTTTAATATCTCTTAAGGTGGCACTCACCTTGCACTTGATGACATATCCTACTTTAACTGACAGCATTTCTCTTTCTTAGTCGAACATAAACTATAGTGCATCTTACCCTTGATGAAAGCTAGGATGCAATTAAATACTCTATTACGGTTACGATTCTGATATTTGAAATCCTCCGGTAGCTCCCTGGGCCGCCAGAGTGTAGTACCTCACCTCCTCGCCATAGTATACAAAACTTCTCACCCCCAGTGTTAACCCCGGGGCTCAGCCTCCATCCCCAGGTGATGCTGCCAGATCAGCTGTCGGTTGTCATGAACTTGCTGTAGTTTCCCGAATGCACTGTGCTGTCTCCTGGCACTTTGAAACTTGACACACTCATCCTCATTCTTCGCTTTGCCCTTGTCTATCACCTCCCCTGAAAATCTGTTCCTAAGTGGCTTTTCCCAGCTCCCACCTACCCTTGGCAGTCTTTTATCTCCCTGTGGTAAAGCCTGTCACACTGCATCATGGACATGCCCGTTGTCCCCCTGAGAAGAGAAAAGGGACAATGAGGGACCCAGCATTTGCAGCTCTAGTGCAGAGCCCCATGCCTGGCTTGCAGGAAATGCCAGATCATGAAGACAAACGGAGGTCATCTTCTGGCTAAAACCAGCTCTTCTTTGCCTATCGCAGTATCTGGTCAATAAAGAGCAGCCCGTTATTATTGCTGTTTTTCTAGGGATATTTACCCCATATATTTCCCAGGTCTTTACTCTTTTTGTAGCACTTTAATTCAGGCTTCAACCACTTCCTAGTCAGATCAGGTGAAATCATTTTCCTTCCCATACCCTCGATGTATTTCACATCTAGTAATTCTTTTTTTTAAGATCTTATTTACAAATTTGACAGACAGATCATAAGTAGGTAGAGAGGGAGGCAGAGAGAGAGGGGGGATGCAGGCTCCCCGCTGAGCAGAGATCCCAATGTGGGGCTCCATCCCAGGACCCTGAATTCATGACCTGAGCCGAAGGCAGACGCCTAAACCACTGAGCCACCCAGGAGCCCCCATATCTGGTAATTTTTAACCAACGTGGATTTGCTGCATCAAATAGTTCCTTCTTCTTCAAATATAAATATATAAATAAAGTGATCAAGTCACTCGCATGTCTTAGGAGAATGTCATACCTTTAGTAGCAATCTTGAAATCGTGGCCATTGGTTTTGATTTTTGTTTTGATTAGATGTGGTTCGGTTTTTGTCATTTTAAAAATCCCTCTAGCCCTTGGCTCTGTCTGACTTGATTGCTTTCAGCTGTTTCTGCAACAAAATTGTCCCTGCAGCGAAAACTCTCATTGTTTACAGAGGCGCCCCCTTCTGAACACTTTGTTAATAAAAAGCTTTTTTTTTTTTTTTTTCCGGCTATGGTAAATGTGGAACAATCATGAGGTATTTCAAAGAGGTGAACCACAGATAAATTTCTCTAAGGGTGGGTGAGGGTTACTCAAAAAGGAACTTGACAAGGCTTTTAAAGATATCGACAATCATTATAACATAACGTGAATGATTGTTACCGTGCTCTTAACTGGGCAACCACTTGTTGGCTTCCAAGAAAGACTAATATAGTTGAGGTGTTTCTAGCGGCCTTCTAGCACAGGGTCTCATGAGGCAGGGATTCTAGCCACTGGCTGTGCAAGGCATGAGGCCTGTTAGTGATTCTATTTTTTCCTCTGCAGAATAGGTCTTTCTACATTTACGTCCTTTCTACCCCAATAAATAATGTGGCGATTCTCTCAGTGAGTTGTACTATTGGTTTAAACAGCCAACTGTCTGTTTAAAAGGACTTTTGTTTAAATTCCTTTAAAAAAAAGTCCTTTCAAAAATATCTTTTCTCTTTATTTTTTATTTTTTATCCCATATGTTTACTCTGATCGTGGAACTTTGTCATTTTGACCTTCTCTGCTGGTTAAAATATTCTTCATCATCAGTACCTACTGCTCTCCTCTCCTGGTGGTCTCTCCGGAAGGGTTCTTCTCTAGCTCTTCTAGCAGGTGATGGGCACTTCCCCTCTACCCCTGTTGCCAGACCAGCCTTACCTATCCTGCAGGGTCAGGTCGGCCTGGCCCCTTATCAGTTGTTCTCCTCTGAGTGGTTAGATTTTCATACATCCCGTGCTTTGCTTTTGTCAGGATATACCTGGATTATCAAAACCCTTTTCTTGTGCCAGTGAAGCCTAAGAAACAGTCCTAATGAGAGAACCAGGAACTCAAACAGATCATATTTATCCTGAATGTTCTGTCCAAAATGAAAAATTCATTTCAGAGGAGCCTCAAGATCTCTGAGAAGGGAAGTTTCACCAACTCTGTCATGTAGGGGCATCAATTCCGATTCGGTGTCAATTTTCCTACTTTCCCAGCTAGTAATTCTCTCCATCAGAAAGCCCACTCTCAACCGTTTCCTCTTTCAAAGGCAGTTGCTCCTAGAGTCTGCACATGGCACTTGGGGCCTGCTGGTCGTTGGCTACTGCCCTCTGTACCTTGGGTCTAACAGCTGCGGGGCATCAAGATGAGCACGTCTCTTGTTCTAGGACTTAATATAGTTTGGGGCACATGGTAAGCAATAATCACTTCTTTAGTTGATCCAAGTGTTGGATCTTTCTTAATTATTCTACTACCACAATTTACTTGTTCTAAGTATTGTACCCTCCCCCCATTTTAATATCTCTTAAGGTGGCACTCACCTTGCACTTGATGACATATCCTATTTTAACTGACAGCATTTCTCTTTCTTAGTCGAACATAAACTATAGTGCATCTTACCCTTGATGAAAGCTAGGATGCAATTAAATACTCTATTACGGTTACGATTCTGATATTTGAAATCCTCCGGTAGCTCCCTGAGCCCCCACAGTGTAGTACCTCACCTCCTCGCCATAGTATACAAACCTTCTCACCCCCAGTGTTAACCCCGGGGCTCAGCCTCCATCCCCAGGTGATGCTGCCAGATCAGCTGTCGGTTGTCATGAACTTGCTGTAGTTTCCCGAATGCACTGTGCTGTCCCCTGGCACTTTGAAACTTGACACACTCATCCTCATTCTTCGCTTTGCCCTTGTCTATCACCTCCCCTGAAAATCTGTTCCTAAGTGGCTTTTCCCAGCTCCCACCTACCCTTGGCAGTCTTTTATCTCCCTGTGGTAAAGCCTGTCACACTGCATCATGGACATGCCCGTTGTCCCCCTGAGAAGAGAAAAGGGACAATGAGGGACCCAGCATTTGCAGCTCTAGTGCAGAGCCCCATGCCTGGCTTGCAGGAAATGCCAGATCATGAAGACAAACGGAGATCATCTTCTGGCTAAAACCAGCTCTTCTTTGCCTATCGCAGGATCTGGTCAATAAAGAGCAGCCCGTTATTATAGCTGTTTTTCTAGGGATTTTTACCCCATATATTTCCCAGGTCTTTACTCTTTTTGTAGCACTTTAATTCAGGCTTCAACCACTTCCTAGTCAGATCAGGTGAAATCATTTTCCTTCCCATACCCTCAATGTATTTCACATCTAGTAATTCTTTTTTTTAAGATCTTATTTACCCATTTGACAGACAGATCACAAGTAGGTAGAGAGGGAGGCAGAGAGAGAGGGGGGAAGCAGGCTCCCCGCTGAGCAGAGATCCCAATGTGGGGCTCCATCCCAGGACCCTGAAATCATGACCTGAGCCGAAGGCAGACGCCTAAACCACTGAGCCACCCAGGAGCCCCCATATCTGGTAATTTTTAACCAACGTGGATTTGCTGCATCAAATAGTTCCTTCTTCTTCAAATATAAATATATAAATAAAGTGATCAAGTCACTCGCATGTCTTAGGAGAATGTCATACCTTTAGTAGCAATCTTAAAATCGTGGTTATTGGTTTTGATTTTTGTTTTGGTTAGATGTGGTTCGGTTTTTGTCATTTTAAAAATCCCTCTAGCCCTTGGCTCTGTCTGACCTGATTGCTTTCAGCTGTTTCTGCAACAAAATTGTCCCTGCAGCGAAAACTCTCATTGTTTACAGAGGCGCCCCCTTCTGAACACTTTGTTAATAAAAAGATTTTTTTTTTTTTTTCCGGCTATGGTAAATGTGGAACAATCATGAGGTATTTCAAAGAGGTGAACCACAGATAAATTTCTCTAAGGGTGGGGTGAGGGTTACTCAAAAAGGAACTTGACAAGGCTTTTAAAGATATCGACAATCATTATAACATAACGTGAATGATTGTTACCGTGCTCTTAACTGGGCAACCACTTGTTGGCTTCCAAGAAAGACTAATATAGTTGAGATGGTTCTAGCGGCCTTCTAGCACAGGGTCTCATGAGGCAGGGATTCTAGCCACTGGCTGTGCAAGGCATGATGCCTGTTAGTGATTCTATTTTTTCCTCTGCAGAATAGGTCTTTCTACATTCCAGGTCCTTTCTACCCCAATAAATAATGTGGCGATTCTCTCAGTGAGTTGTACTATTGGTTTAAACAGCCAACTGTCTCTTTAAAAGGACTTTTGTTTAAATTCCTTTAAAAAAAAGTCCTTTCAAAAAAATCTTTTTTCTTTTTTTTTTATTTTTTATCCCATATGTTTACTCTGATCGTGGAACTTTGTCATTTTGACCTTCTCTGCTGGTTAAAATATTCTTCATCATCAGTACCTACTGCTCTCCTCTCCTGGTGGTCTCTCCGGAAGGGGTCTTCTCTAGCTCTTCTAGCAGGTGATGGGCACTTCCCCTCTACCCCTGTTGCCAGACCAGCCTTACCTATCCTGCAGGGTCAGGTCGGCCTGTCCCTTTATCTGTTGTTCTCCTCTGAGTGGTTAGATTTTCATAGATCCCGTGCTTTGCTTTTGTCAGGATTTACCTGGATTATCAAAACCCTTTTCTTGTGCCAGTGAAGCCTAAGAAACAGTCCTAATGAGAGAACCAGGAACTCAAACAGATCATATTTATCCTGAATGTTCTGTCCAAAATGAAAAATTCATTTCAGAGGAGCCTCAAGATCTCTGAGAAGGGAAGTTTCACCAACTCTGTCATGTAGGGGCATCAATTTTGATTCGGTGTCAATTTTCCTACTTTCCCAGCCAGTAATTCTCTCCATCAGAAAGCCCACTCTCAACCGTTTCCTCTTTCAAAGGCAGTTGCTCCTAGAGTCTGCACATGGCACTTGGGGCCTGCTGGTCGTTGGCTACTGCCCTCTGTACCTTGGGTCTAACAGCTGCGGGGCATCAAGATGAGCACGTCTCTTGTTCTAGGACTTAATATAGTTTGGGGCACATGGTAAGCAATAATCACTTCTTAAGTTGATCCAAGTGTTGGATCTTTCTTAATTATTCTACTACAACAATTTACTTGTTCTAAGATTTGTCCCCTCCCCCCATTTTAATATCTCTTAAGGTGGCACTCACCTTGCACTTGATGACATATCCTACTTTAACTGACAGCATTTCTCTTTCTTAGTCGAACATAAACTATAGTGCATCTTACCCTTGATGAAAGCTAGGATGCAATTAAATACTCTATTACGGTTACGATTCTGATATTTGAAATCCTCCGGTAGCTCCCTGTGCCCCCACAGTGTAGTACCTCACCTCCTCGCCATAGTATACAAACCTTCTCACCCCCAGTGTTAACCCCGGGGCTCAGCCTCCATCCCCAGGTGATGCTGCCAGATCAGCTCTCGGTTGTCATGAACTTGCTGTAGTTTCCCGAATGCACTGTGCTGTCCCCTGGCACTTTGAAACTTGACACACTCATCCTCATTCTTCGCTTTGCCCTTGTCTATCACCTCCCCTGAAAATCTGTTCCTAAGTGGCTTTTCCCAGCTCCCACCTACCCTTGGCAGTCTTTTATCTCCCTGTGGTAAAGCCTGTCACACTGCATCATGGACATGCCCGTTGTCCCCCTGAGAAGAGAAAAGGGACAATGAGGGACCCAGCATTTGCAGCTCTAGTGCAGAGCCCCATGCCTGGCTTGCAGGAAATGCCAGATCATGAAGACTAACGGAGATCATCTTCTGGCTAAAACCAGCTCTTCTTTGCCTATCGCAGGATCTGGTCAATAAAGAGCAGCCCGTTATTATTGCTGTTTTTCTAGGGATTTTTACCCCATATATTTCCCAGGTCTTTACTCTTTTTGTAGCACTTTAATTCAGGCTTCAACCACTTCCTAGTCAGATCAGGTGAAATCATTTTCCTTCCCATACCCTCAATGTATTTCACATCTAGTAATTCTTTTTTTTAAGATCTTATTTACCCATTTGACAGACAGATCACAAGTAGGTAGAGAGGGAGGCAGAGAGAGAGGGGGGAAGCAGGCTCCCCGCTGAGCAGAGATCCCAATGTGGGGCTCCATCCCAGGACCTTGAAATCATGACCTGAGCTGAAGGCAGACGCCTAAACCACTGAGCCACCCAGGAGCCCCCATATCTGGTAATTTTTAACCAACGTGGATTTGCTGCATCAAATAGTTCCTTCTTCTTCAAATATAAATATATAAATAAAGTGATCAAGTCACTCGCATGTCTTAGGAGAATGTCATACCTTTAGTAGCAATCTTAAAATCGTGGTTATTGGTTTTGTTTTTTGTTTTGGTTAGATTTGGTTCGGTTTTTGTCATTTTAAAAATCCCTCTAGCCCTTGGCTCTGTCTGACCTGATTGCTTTCAGCTGTTTCTGCAACAAAATTGTCCCTGCAGCGAAAACTCTCATTGTTTAAAGAGGCGCCCCCTTCTGAACACTTTGTTAATAAAAAGCTTTTTTTTTTTTTTTTTCCGGCTATGGTAAATGTGGAACAATCATGAGGTATTTCAAAGAGGTGAACCACAGATAAATTTCTCTAAGGGTGGGGTGAGGGTTACTCAAAAAGGAACTTGACAAGGCTTTTAAAGATATCGACAATCATTATAACATAACGTGAATGATTGTTACCGTGCTCTTAACTGGGCAACCACTTGTTGGCTTCCAAGAAAGACTAATATAGTTGAGATGGTTCTAGCGGCCTTCTAGCACAGGGTCTCATGAGGCAGGGATTCTAGCCACTGGCTGTGCAAGGCATGATGCCTGTTAGTGATTCTATTTTTTCCTCTGCAGAATAGGTCTTTCTACATTCCAGGTCCTTTCTACCCCAATAAATAATGTGGCGATTCTCTCAGTGAGTTGTACTATTGGTTTAAACAGCCAACTGTCTCTTTAAAAGGACTTTTGTTTAAATTCCTTTAAAAAAAAGTCCTTTCAAAAAAATCTTTTTTCTTTATTTTTTATTTTTTATCCCATATGTTTACTCTGATCGTGGAACTTTGTCATTTTGACCTTCTCTGCTGGTTAAAATATTCTTCATCATCAGCACCTACTGCTCTCCTCTCCTGGTGGTCTCTCCGGAAGGGGTCTTCTCTAGCTCTTCTAGCAGGTGATGGGCACTTCCCCTCTACCCCTGTTGCCAGACCGGCCTTACCTATCCTGCAGGGTCAGGTCGGCCTGTCCCTTTATCTGTTGTTCTCCTCTGAGTGGTTAGATTTTCATAGATCCCGTGCTTTGCTTTTGTCAGGATTTACCTGGATTATCAAAACCCTTTTCTTGTGCCAGTGAAGCCTAAGAAACAGTCCTAATGAGAGAACCAGGAACTCAAACAGATCATATTTATCCTGAATGTTCTGTCCAAAATGAAAAATTCATTTCAGAGGAGCCTCAAGATCTCTGAGAAGGGAAGTTTCACCAACTCTGTCATGTAGGGGCATCAATTCCGATTCGGTGTCAATTTTCCTACTTTCCCAGCTAGTAATTCTCTCCATCAGAAAGCCCACTCTCAACCGTTTCCTCTTTCAAAGGCAGTTGCTCCTAGAGTCTGCACATGGCACTTGGGGCCTGCTGGTCGTTGGCTACTGCCCTCTGTACCTTGGGTCTAACAGCTGCGGGGCATCAAGATGAGCACGTCTCTTGTTCTAGGACTTAATATAGTTTGGGGCACATGGTAAGCAATAATCACTTCTTTAGTTGATCCAAGTGTTGGATCTTTCTTAATTATTCTACTACAACAATTTACTTGTTCTAAGATTTGTCCCCTCCCCCCATTTTAATATCTCTTAAGGTGGCACTCACCTTGCACTTGATGACATATCCTACTTTAACTGACAGCATTTCTCTTTCTTAGTCGAACATAAACTATAGTGCATCTTACCCTTGATGAAAGCTAGGATGCAATTAAATACTCTATTACGGTTACGATTCTGATATTTGAAATCCTCCGGTAGCTCCCTGTGCCCCCACAGTGTAGTACCTCACCTCCTCGCCATAGTATACAAACCTTCTCACCCCCAGTGTTAACCCCGGGGCTCAGCCTCCATCCCCAGGTGATGCTGCCAGATCAGCTCTCGGTTGTCATGAACTTGCTGTAGTTTCCCGAATGCACTGTGCTGTCCCCTGGCACTTTGAAACTTGACACACTCATCCTCATTCTTCGCTTTGCCCTTGTCTATCACCTCCCCTGAAAATCTGTTCCTAAGTGGCTTTTCCCAGCTCCCACCTACCCTTGGCAGTCTTTTATCTCCCTGTGGTAAAGCCTGTCACACTGCATCATGGACATGCCCGTTGTCCCCCTGAGAAGAGAAAAGGGACAATGAGGGACCCAGCATTTGCAGCTCTAGTGCAGAGCCCCATGCCTGGCTTGCAGGAAATGCCAGATCATGAAGACTAACGGAGATCATCTTCTGGCTAAAACCAGCTCTTCTTTGCCTATCGCAGGATCTGGTCAATAAAGAGCAGCCCGTTATTATTGCTGTTTTTCTAGGGATTTTTACCCCATATATTTCCCAGGTCTTTACTCTTTTTGTAGCACTTTAATTCAGGCTTCAACCACTTCCTAGTCAGATCAGGTGAAATCATTTTCCTTCCCATACCCTCAATGTATTTCACATCTAGTAATTCTTTTTTTTAAGATCTTATTTACCCATTTGACAGACAGATCACAAGTAGGTAGAGAGGGAGGCAGAGAGAGAGGGGGGAAGCAGGCTCCCCGCTGAGCAGAGATCCCAATGTGGGGCTCCATCCCAGGACCTTGAAATCATGACCTGAGCTGAAGGCAGACGCCTAAACCACTGAGCCACCCAGGAGCCCCCATATCTGGTAATTTTTAACCAACGTGGATTTGCTGCATCAAATAGTTCCTTCTTCTTCAAATATAAATATATAAATAAAGTGATCAAGTCACTCGCATGTCTTAGGAGAATGTCATACCTTTAGTAGCAATCTTAAAATCGTGGTTATTGGTTTTGTTTTTTGTTTTGGTTAGATTTGGTTCGGTTTTTGTCATTTTAAAAATCCCTCTAGCCCTTGGCTCTGTCTGACCTGATTGCTTTCAGCTGTTTCTGCAACAAAATTGTCCCTGCAGCGAAAACTCTCATTGTTTAAAGAGGCGCCCCCTTCTGAACACTTTGTTAATAAAAAGCTTTTTTTTTTTTTTTTTCCGGCTATGGTAAATGTGGAACAATCATGAGGTATTTCAAAGAGGTGAACCACAGATAAATTTCTCTAAGGGTGGGGTGAGGGTTACTCAAAAAGGAACTTGACAAGGCTTTTAAAGATATCGACAATCATTATAACATAACGTGAATGATTGTTACCGTGCTCTTAACTGGGCAACCACTTGTTGGCTTCCAAGAAAGACTAATATAGTTGAGATGGTTCTAGCGGCCTTCTAGCACAGGGTCTCATGAGGCAGGGATTCTAGCCACTGGCTGTGCAAGGCATGATGCCTGTTAGTGATTCTATTTTTTCCTCTGCAGAATAGGTCTTTCTACATTCCAGGTCCTTTCTACCCCAATAAATAATGTGGCGATTCTCTCAGTGAGTTGTACTATTGGTTTAAACAGCCAACTGTCTCTTTAAAAGGACTTTTGTTTAAATTCCTTTAAAAAAAAGTCCTTTCAAAAAAATCTTTTTTCTTTATTTTTTATTTTTTATCCCATATGTTTACTCTGATCGTGGAACTTTGTCATTTTGACCTTCTCTGCTGGTTAAAATATTCTTCATCATCAGTACCTACTGCTCTCCTCTCCTGGTGGTCTCTCCGGAAGGGGTCTTCTCTAGCTCTTCTAGCAGGTGATGGGCACTTCCCCTCTACCCCTGTTGCCAGACCGGCCTTACCTATCCTGCAGGGTCAGGTCGGCCTGTCCCTTTATCTGTTGTTCTCCTCTGAGTGGTTAGATTTTCATAGATCCCGTGCTTTGCTTTTGTCAGGATTTACCTGGATTATCAAAACCCTTTTCTTGTGCCAGTGAAGCCTAAGAAACAGTCCTAATGAGAGAACCAGGAACTCAAACAGATCATATTTATCCTGAATGTTCTGTCCAAAATGAAAAATTCATTTCAGAGGAGCCTCAAGATCTCTGAGAAGGGAAGTTTCACCAACTCTGTCATGTAGGGGCATCAATTCCGATTCGGTGTCAATTTTCCTACTTTCCCAGCTAGTAATTCTCTCCATCAGAAAGCCCACTCTCAACCGTTTCCTCTTTCAAAGGCAGTTGCTCCTAGAGTCTGCACATGGCACTTGGGGCCTGCTGGTCGTTGGCTACTGCCCTCTGTACCTTGGGTCTAACAGCTGCGGGGCATCAAGATGAGCACGTCTCTTGTTCTAGGACTTAATATAGTTTGGGGCACATGGTAAGCAATAATCACTTCTTTAGTTGATCCAAGTGTTGGATCTTTCTTAATTATTCTACTACAACAATTTACTTGTTCTAAGATTTGTCCCCTCCCCCCATTTTAATATCTCTTAAGGTGGCACTCACCTTGCACTTGATGACATATCCTACTTTAACTGACAGCATTTCTCTTTCTTAGTCGAACATAAACTATAGTGCATCTTACCCTTGATGAAAGCTAGGATGCAATTAAATACTCTATTACGGTTACGATTCTGATATTTGAAATCCTCCGGTAGCTCCCTGTGCCCCCACAGTGTAGTACCTCACCTCCTCGCCATAGTATACAAACCTTCTCACCCCCAGTGTTAACCCCGGGGCTCAGCCTCCATCCCCAGGTGATGCTGCCAGATCAGCTCTCGGTTGTCATGAACTTGCTGTAGTTTCCCGAATGCACTGTGCTGTCCCCTGGCACTTTGAAACTTGACACACTCATCCTCATTCTTCGCTTTGCCCTTGTCTATCACCTCCCCTGAAAATCTGTTCCTAAGTGGCTTTTCCCAGCTCCCACCTACCCTTGGCAGTCTTTTATCTCCCTGTGGTAAAGCCTGTCACACTGCATCATGGACATGCCCGTTGTCCCCCTGAGAAGAGAAAAGGGACAATGAGGGACCCAGCATTTGCAGCTCTAGTGCAGAGCCCCATGCCTGGCTTGCAGGAAATGCCAGATCATGAAGACAAACGGAGATCATCTTCTGGCTAAAACCAGCTCTTCTTTGCCTATCGCAGGATCTGGTCAATAAAGAGCAGCCCGTTATTATTGCTGTTTTTCTAGGGATTTTTACCCCATATATTTCCCAGGTCTTTACTCTTTTTGTAGCACTTTAATTCAGGCTTCAACCACTTCCTAGTCAGATCAGGTGAAATCATTTTCCTTCCCATACCCTCAATGTATTTCACATCTAGTAATTCTTTTTTTTAAGATCTTATTTACCCATTTGACAGACAGATCACAAGTAGGTAGAGAGGGAGGCAGAGAGAGAGGGGGGAAGCAGGCTCCCCGCTGAGCAGAGATCCCAATGTGGGGCTCCATCCCAGGACCTTGAAATCATGACCTGAGCTGAAGGCAGATGCCTAAACCACTGAGCCACCCAGGAGCCCCCATATCTGGTAATTTTTAACCAACGTGGATTTGCTGCATCAAATAGTTCCTTCTTCTTCAAATATAAATATATAAATAAAGTGATCAAGTCACTCGCATGTCTTAGGAGAATGTCATACCTTTAGTAGCAATCTTGAAATCGTGGCCATTGGTTTTGATTTTTGTTTTGGTTAGATTTGGTTCGGTTTTTGTCATTTTAAAAATCCCTCTAGCCCTTGGCTCTGTCTGACCTGATTGCTTTCAGCTGTTTCTGCAACAAAATTGTCCCTGCAGCGAAAACTCTCATTGTTTAAAGAGGCGCCCCCTTCTGAACACTTTGTTAATAAAAAGCTTTTTTTTTTTTTTTTTCCGGCTATGGTAAATGTGGAACAATCATGAGGTATTTCAAAGAGGTGAACCACAGATAAATTTCTCTAAGGGTGGGGTGAGGGTTACTCAAAAAGGAACTTGACAAGGCTTTTAAAGATATCGACAATCATTATAACATAACGTGAATGATTGTTACCGTGCTCTTAACTGGGCAACCACTTGTTGGCTTCCAAGAAAGACTAATATAGTTGAGATGGTTCTAGCGGCCTTCTAGCACAGGGTCTCATGAGGCAGGGATTCTAGCCACTGGCTGTGCAAGGCATGATGCCTGTTAGTGATTCTATTTTTTCCTCTGCAGAATAGGTCTTTCTACATTCCAGGTCCTTTCTACCCCAATAAATAATGTGGCGATTCTCTCAGTGAGTTGTACTATTGGTTTAAACAGCCAACTGTCTCTTTAAAAGGACTTTTGTTTAAATTCCTTTAAACAAAAGTCGTTTCAAAAAAATCTTTTTTCTTTATTTTTTATTTTTTATCCCATATGTTTACTCTGATCGTGGAACTTTGTCATTTTGACCTTCTCTGCTGGTTAAAATATTCTTCATCATCAGTACCTACTGCTCTCCTCTCCTGGTGGTCTCTCCGGAAGGGGTCTTCTCTAGCTCTTCTAGCAGGTGATGGGCACTTCCCCTCTACCCCTGTTGCCAGACCGGCCTTACCTATCCTGCAGGGTCAGGTCGGCCTGTCCCTTTATCTGTTGTTCTCCTCTGAGTGGTTAGATTTTCATAGATCCCGTGCTTTGCTTTTGTCAGGATTTACCTGGATTATCAAAACCCTTTTCTTGTGCCAGTGAAGCCTAAGAAACAGTCCTAATGAGAGAACCAGGAACTCAAACAGATCATATTTACCCTGAATGTTCTGTCCAAAATGAAAAATTCATTTCAGAGGAGCCTCAAGATCTCTGAGAAGGGAAGTTTCACCAACTCTGTCATGTAGGGGCATCAATTCCGATTCGGTGTCAATTTTCCTACTTTCCCAGCTAGTAATCCTCTCCATCAGAAAGCCCACTCTCAACCGTTTCCTCTTTCAAAGGCAGTTGCTCCTAGAGTCTGCACATGGCACTTGGGGCCTGCTGGTCGTTGGCTACTGCCCTCTGTACCTTGGGTCTAACAGCTGCGGGGCATCAAGATGAGCACGTCTCTTGTTCTAGGACTTAATATAGTTTGGGGCACATGGTAAGCAATAATCACGTCTTTAGTTGATCCAAGTGTTGGATCTTTCTTAATTATTCTACTACCACAATTTACTTGTTCTAAGATTTGTCCCCTCCCCCCATTTTAATATCTCTTAAGGTGGCACTCACCTTGCACTTGATGACATATCCTACTTTAACTGACAGCATTTCTCTTTCTTAGTCGAACATAAACTATAGTGCATCTTACCCTTGATGAAAGCTAGGATGCAATTAAATACTCTATTACGGTTACGATTCTGATATTTGAAATCCTCCGGTAGCTCCCTGTGCCCCCACAGTGTAGTACCTCACCTCCTCGCCATAGTATACAAACCTTCTCACCCCCAGTGTTAACCCCGGGGCTCAGCCTCCATCCCCAGGTGATGCTGCCAGATCAGCTGTCGGTTGTCATGAACTTGCTGTAGTTTCCCGAATGCACTGTGCTGTCTCCTGGCACTTTGAAACTTGACACACTCATCCTCATTCTTCGCTTTGCCCTTGTCTATCACCTCCCCTGAAAATCTGTTCCTAAGTGGCTTTTCCCAGCTCCCACCTACCCTTGGCAGTCTTTTATCTCCCTGTGGTAAAGCCTGTCACACTGCATCATGGACATGCCCGTTGTCCCCCTGAGAAGAGAAAAGGGACAATGAGGGACCCAGCATTTGCAGCTCTAGTGCAGAGCCCCATGCCTGGCTTGCAGGAAATGCCAGATCATGAAGACAAACGGAGATCATCTTCTGGCTAAAACCAGCTCTTCTTTGCCTATCGCAGGATCTGGTCAATAAAGAGCAGCCCGTTATTATTGCTGTTTTTCTAGGGATTTTTACCCCATATATTTCCCAGGTCTTTACTCTTTTTGTAGCACTTTAATTCAGGCTTCAACCACTTCCTAGTCAGATCAGGTGAAATCATTTTCCTTCCCATACCCTCGATGTATTTCACATCTAGTAATTCTTTTTTTTAAGATCTTATTTACCCATTTGACAGACAGATCACAAGTAGGTAGAGAGGGAGGCAGAGAGAGAGGGGGGAAGCAGGCTCCCCGCTGAGCAGAGATCCCAATGTGGGGCTCCATCCCAGGACCCTGAAATCATGACCTGAGCCGAAGGCAGACGCCTAAACCACTGAGCCACCCAGGAGCCCCCATATCTGGTAATTTTTAACCAACGTGGATTTGCTGCATCAAATAGTTCCTTCTTCTTCAAATATAAATATATAAATAAAGTGATCAAGTCACTCGCATGTCTTAGGAGAATGTCATACCTTTAGTAGCAATCTTGAAATCGTGGCCATTGGTTTTGATTTTTGTTTTGGTTAGATGTGGTTCGGTTTTTGTCATTTTAAAAATCCCTCTAGCCCTTGGCTCTGTCTGACCTGATTGCTTTCAGCTGTTTCTGCAACAAAATTGTCCCTGCAGCGAAAACTCTCATTGTTTACAGTGGCGCCCCCTTCTGAACACTTTGTTAATAAAAAGCTTTTTTTTTTTTTTCCCGGCTATGGTAAATGTGGAACAACCATGAGGTATTTCAAAGAGGTGAACCACAGATAAATTTCTCTAAGGGTGGGGTGAGGGTTACTCAAAAAGGAACTTGACAAGGCTTTTAAAGATATCGACAATCATTATAACTTAACGTGAATGATTGTTACCGTGCTCTTAACTGGGCAAACACTTGTTGGCTTCCAAGAAAGACTAACATAGTTGAGATGGTTCTAGCGGCCTTCTAGCACAGGGTCTCATGAGGCAGGGATTCTAGCCACTGGCTGTGCAAGGCATGAGGCCTGTTAGTGATTCTATTTTCCCTCTGCAGAATAGTCTTTCTACATTCCAGGTCCTTTCTACCCCAATAAATAATGTGGCGATTCTCTCAGTGAGTTGTACTATTGGTTTAAACAGCCAACTGTCTCTTTAAAAGGACTTTTGTTTAAATTCCTTTAAACAAAAGTCGTTTCAAAAAAATCTTTTTTCTTTATTTTTTATTTTTTATCCCATATGTTTACTCTGATCGTGGAACTTTGTCATTTTGACCTTCTCTGCTGGTTAAAATATTCTTCATCATCAGCACCTACTGCTCTCCTCTCCTGGTGGTCTCTCCGGAAGGGGTCTTCTCTAGCTCTTCTAGCAGGTGATGGGCACTTCCCCTCTACCCCTGTTGCCAGACCAGCCTTACCTATCCTGCAGGGTCAGGTCGGCCTGGCCCTTTATCTGTTGTTCTCCTCTGAGTGGTTAGATTTTCATAGATCCCGTGCTTTGCTTTTCTCAGGATTCACCTGGATTATCAAAACACTTTTCTTGTGCCAGTGAAGCATAAGAAACAGTCCTAATAAGAGAACCAGGAACTCAAACAGATCATATTTATCCTGAATGTTCTGTCCAAAGAGAAAAATTCATTTTAGAGGAGCCTCAAGATCTCTGAGAAGGGAAGTTTCACCATCTCTGTCATGTAGGGGCATCAATTCCGATTCGGTGTCAATTTTCCTACTTTCCCAGCTAGTAATCCTCTCCATCAGAAACCCCCTCTCAACCGTTTCCTCTTTCAAAGGCAGTTGCTCCTAGAGTCTGCACATGGCACTTGGGGCCTGCTGGTCGTTGGCTACTGCCCTCTGTACCTTGGGTCTAACAGCTGCGGGGCATCAAGACGAGCACGTCTCTTGTTCTAGGATTAATATAGTTTGGGGCACATGGTAAGCAATAATCACTTCTTTAGTTGATCCAAGTGTTGGATCTTTCTTAATTATTCTACTACCACAATTTACTTGTTCTAAGATTTGTCCCCTCCCCCCATTTTAATATCTCTTAAGGTGGCACTCACCTTGCACTTGATGACATATCCTACTTTAACTGACAGCATTTCTCTTTCTTAGTCGAACATAAACTATAGTGCATCTTACCCTTGATGAAAGCTAGGATGCAATTAAATACTCTATTACGGTTACGATTCTGATATTTGAAATCCTCCGGTAGCTCCCTGTGCCCCCACAGTGTAGTACCTCACCTCCTCGCCATAGTATACAAACCTTCTCACCCCCAGTGTTAACCCCGGGGCTCAGCCTCCATCCCCAGGTGATGCTGCCAGATCAGCTGTCGGTTGTCATGAACTTGCTGTAGTTTCCCGAATGCACTGTGCTGTCTCCTGGCACTTTGAAACTTGACACACTCATCCTCATTCTTCGCTTTGCCCTTGTCTATCACCTCCCCTGAAAATCTGTTCCTAAGTGGCTTTTCCCAGCTCCCACCTACCCTTGGCAGTCTTTTATCTCCCTGTGGTAAAGCCTGTCACACTGCATCATGGACATGCCCGTTGTCCCCCTGAGAAGAGAAAAGGGACAATGAGGGACCCAGCATTTGCAGCTCTAGTGCAGAGCCCCATGCCTGGCTTGCAGGAAATGCCAGATCATGAAGACAAACGGAGATCATCTTCTGGCTAAAACCAGCTCTTCTTTGCCTATCGCAGGATCTGGTCTATAAAGAGCAGCCAGTTATTATTGCTGTTTTTCTAGGGATTTTTACCCCATATATTTCCCAGGTCTTTACTCTTTTTGTAGCACTTTAATTCAGGCTTCAACCACTTCCTAGTCAGATCAGGTGAAATCATTTTCCTTCCCATACCCTCGATGTATTTCACATCTAGTAATTCTTTTTTTTAAGATCTTATTTACCCATTTGACAGACAGGTCACAAGTAGGTAGAGAGGGAGGCAGAGAGAGAGGGGGGAAGCAGGCTCCCCGCTGAGCAGAGATCCCAATGTGGGGCTCCATCCCAGGACCCTGAAATCATGACCTGAGCCGAAGGCAGACGCCTAAACCACTGAGCCACCCAGGAGCCCCCATATCTGGTAATTTTTAACCAACGTGGATTTGCTGCATCAAATAGTTCCTTCTTCTTCAAATATAAATATATAAATAAAGTGATCAAGTCACTCGCATGTCTTAGGAGAATGTCATACCTTTAGTAGCAAACTTGAAATCGTGGCCATTGGTTTTGATTTTTGTTTTGGTTAGATTTGGTTCGGTTTTTGTCATTTTAAAAATCCCTTCAGCCCTTGGCTCTGTCTGACCTGATTGCTTTCAGCTGTTTCTGCAACAAAATTGTCCCGGCAGTGAAAACTCTCATTGTTTACAGTGGCGCCCACTTCTGAACACTTTGTTAATAAAAAGCTTTTTTTTTTTTTTTTCGGGCTATGGTAAATGTGGAACAACCATGAGGTATTTCAAAGAGGTGAACCACAGATAAATTTCTCTAAGGGTGGGGTGAGGGTTAATCAAAAAGGAAATTGACAAGGCTTTTAAAGATATCGACAATCATTATAACATAACGTGACTGATTGTTTCCGTGCTCTTAACTGGGCAAACACTTGTTGGCTTCCAAGAAAGACTAACATAGTTGATATGGTTCTAGCAGCCTTCTAGCACAGGGTCTCATGAGGCAGGGATTCTAGCCACTGGCTGTGCAAGGCATGAGGCCTGTTAGTGATTCTATTTTTTCCTCTGCAGAATAGGTCTTTCTACATTCCAGGTCCTTTCTACCCCAATACATAATGTGGCGATTCTCTCAGTGAGTTGTACTATTGGTTTAAACAGCCAACTGTCTCTTTAAAAGGACTTTTGTTTAAATTCCTTTAAAAAAAAGTCCTTTCAAAAAAATCTTTTTTCTTTATTTTTTATTTTTTATCCCATATGTTTACTCTGATCGTGGAACTTTGTCATTTTGACCTTCTCTGCTGATTAAAATATTCTTCATCATCAGCACCTACTGCTCTCCTCTCCTGGTGGTCTCTCCGGAAGGGGTCTTCTCTAGCTCTTCTAGCAGGTGATGGGCACTTCCCCTCTACCCCTGTTGCCAGACCAGCCTTACCTATCCTGCAGGGTCAGGTCGGCCTGGCCCTTTATCTGTTGTTCTCCTCTGAGTGGTTAGATTTTCATAGATCCCGTGCTTTGCTTTTGTCAGGATTTACCTGGATTATCAAAACACTTTTCTTGTGCCAGTGAAGCATAAGAAACAGTCCTAATGAGAGAACCAGGAACTCAAACAGATCATATTTATCCTGAATGTTCTGTCCAAAATGAAAAATTCATTTCAGAGGAGCCTCAAGATCTCTGAGAACGGAAGTTTCACCAACTCTGTCATGTAGGGGCATCAATTCCGATTCGGTGTCAATTTTCCTACTTTCCCAGCTAGTAATTCTCTACATCAGAAAGCCCACTCTCAACCGTTTCCTCTTTCAAAGGCAGTTGCTCCTAGAGTCTGCACATGGCACTTGGGGCCTGCTGGTCGTTGGCTACTGCCCTCTGTACCTTGGGTCTAACAGCTGCGGGGCATCAAGATGAGCACGTCTCTTGTTCTAGGACTTAATATAGTTTGGGGCACATGGTAAGCAATAATCACTTCTTTAGTTGATCCAAGTGTTGGATCTTTCTTAATTATTCTACTACCACAATTTACTTGTTCTAAGATTTGTCCCCTCCCCCCATTTTAATATCTCTTAAGGTGGCACTCACCTTGCACTTGATGACATATCCTACTTTAACTGACAGCATTTCTCTTTCTTAGTCGAACATAAACTATAGTGCATCTTACCCTTGATGAAAGCTAGGATGCAATTAAATACTCTATTACGGTTACGATTCTGATATTTGAAATCCTCCGGTAGCTCCCTGGGCCCCCAGAGTGTAGTACCACACCTCCTCGCCATAGTATACAAACCTTCTCACCCCCAGTGTTAACCCCGGGGCTCAGCCTCCATCCCCAGGTGATGCTGCCAGATCAGCTGTCGGTTGTCATGAACTTGCTGTAGTATCCCGAATGCACTGTGCTGTCTCCTGGCACTTTGAATCTTGACACACTCATCCTCATTCTTCGCTTTGCCCTTGTCTATCACCTCCCCTGAAAATCTGTTCCTAAGTGGCTTTTCCCAGCTCCCACCTACCCTTGGCAGTCTTTTATCTCCCTGTGGTAAAGCCTGTCACACTGCATCATGGACATGCCCGTTGTCCCCCTGAGAAGAGAAAAGGGACAATGAGGGACCCAGCATTTGCAGCTCTAGTGCAGAGCCCCATGCCTGGCTTGCAGGAAATGCCAGATCATGAAGACAAACGGAGATCATCTTCTGGCTAAAACCAGCTCTTCTTTGCCTATCGCAGTATCTGGTCAATAAAGAGCAGCCCGTTATTATTGCTGTTTTTCTAGGGATATTTACCCCATATATTTCCCAGGTCTTTACTCTTTTTGTAGCACTTTAATTCAGGCTTCAACCACTTCCTAGTCAGATCAGGTGAAATCATTTTCCTTCCCATACCCTCGATGTATTTCACATCTAGTAATTCTTTTTTTTAAGATCTTATTTACCCATTTGACAGACAGATCACAAGTAGGTAGAGAGGGAGGCAGAGAGAGAGGGGGGATGCAGGCTCCCCGCTGAGCAGAGATCCCAATGTGGGGCTCCATCCCAGGACCCTGAAATCATGACCTGAGCCGAAGGCAGACGCCTAAACCACTGAGCCACCCAGGAGCCCCCATATCTGGTAATTTTTAACCAACGTGGATTTGCTGCATCAAATAGTTCCTTCTTCTTCAAATATAAATATATAAATAAAGTGATCAAGTCACTCGCATGTCTTAGGAGAATGTCATACCTTTAGTAGCAATCTTGAAATCGTGGCCATTGGTTTTGATTTTTGTTTTGATTAGATGTGGTTCGGTTTTTGTCATTTTAAAAATCCCTCTAGCCCTTGGCTCTGTCTGACTTGATTGCTTTCAGCTGTTTCTGCAACAAAATTGTCCCTGCAGCGAAAACTCTCATTGTTTACAGAGGCGCCCCCTTCTGAACACTTTGTTAATAAAAAGCTTTTTTTTTTTTTTTCCGGCTATGGTAAATGTGGAACAATCATGAGGTATTTCAAAGAGGTGAACCACAGATAAATTTCTCTAAGGGTGGGTGAGGGTTACTCAAAAAGGAACTTGACAAGGCTTTTAAAGATATCGACAATCATTATAACATAACGTGAATGATTGTTACCGTGCTCTTAACTGGGCAACCACTTGTTGGCTTCCAAGAAAGACTAATATAGTTGAGGTGTTTCTAGCGGCCTTCTAGCACAGGGTCTCATGAGGCAGGGATTCTAGCCACTGGCTGTGCAAGGCATGAGGCCTGTTAGTGATTCTATTTTTTCCTCTGCAGAATAGGTCTTTCTACATTCCACGTCCTTTCTACCCCAATAAATAATGTGGCGATTCTTCAGTGAGTTGTACTATTGGTTTAAACAGCCAACTGTCTCTTTAAAAGGACTTTTGTTTAAATTCCTTTAAAAAAAAGTCCTTTCAAAAAAATCTTTTTTCTTTATTTTTTATTTTTTATCCCATATGTTTACTCTGATCGTGGAACTTTGTCATTTTGACCTTCTCTGCTGGTTAAAATATTCTTCATCATCAGCACCTACTGCTCTCCTCTCCTGGTGGTCTCTCCGGAAGGGGTCTTCTCTAGCTCTTCTAGCAGGTGATGGGCACTTCCCCTCTACCCCTGTTGCCAGACCAGCCTTACCTATCCTGCAGGGTCAGGTCGGCCTGGCCCTTTATCTGTTGTTCTCCTCTGAGTGGTTAGATTTTCATAGATCCCGTGCTTTGCTTTTGTCAGGATTTACCTGGATTATCAAAACCCTTTTCTTGTGCCAGTGAAGCCTAAGAAACAGTCCTAATGAGAGAACCAGGAACTCAAACAGATCATATTTATCCTGAATGTTCTGTCCAAAATGAAAAATTCATTTCAGAGGAGCCTCAAGATCTCTGAGAAGGGAAGTTTCACCAACTCTGTCATGTAGGGGCATCAATTCCGATTCGGTGTCAATTTTCCTACTTTCCCAGCTAGTAATTCTCTCCATCAGAAAGCCCACTCTCAACCGTTTCCTCTTTCAAAGGCAGTTGCTCCTAGAGTCTGCACATGGCACTTGGGGCCTGCTGGTCGTTGGCTACTGCCCTCTGTACCTTGGGTCTAACAGCTGCGGGGCATCAAGATGAGCACGTCTCTTGTTCTAGGACTTAATATAGTTTGGGGCACATGGTAAGCAATAATCACTACTTTAGTTGATCCAAGTGTTGGATCTTTCTTAATTATTCTACTACCACAATTTACTTGTTCTAAGATTTGTCCCCTCCCCCCATTTTAATATCTCTTCAGGTGGCACTCACCTTGCACTTGATGACATATCCTACTTTAACTGACAGCATTTCTCTTTCTTAGTCGAACATAAACTATAGTGCATCTTACCCTTGATGAAAGCTAGGATGCAATTAAATACTCTATTACGGTTACGATTCTGATATTTGAAATCCTCCGGTAGCTCCCTGGGCCCCCAGAGTGTAGTACCTCACCTCCTCGCCATAGTATACAAACCTTCTCACCCCCAGTGTTAACCCCGGGGCTCAGCCTCCATCCCCAGGTGATGCTGCCAGATCAGCTGTCGGTTGTCATGAACTTGCTGTAGTATCCCGAATGCACTGTGCTGTCTCCTGGCACTTTGAAACTTGACACACTCATCCTCATTCTTCGCTTTGCCCTTGTCTATCACCTCCCCTGAAAATCTGTTCCTAAGTGGCTTTTCCCAGCTCCCACCTACCCTTGGCAGTCTTTTATCTCCCTGTGGTAAAGCCTGTCACACTGCATCATGGACATGCCCGTTGTCCCCCTGAGAAGAGAAAAGGGACAATGAGGGACCCAGCATTTGCAACTCTAGTGCAGAGCCCCATGCCTGGCTTGCAGGAAATGCCAGATCATGAAGACAAACGGAGATCATCTTCTGGCTAAAACCAGCTCTTCTTTGCCTATCGCAGTATCTGGTCAATAAAGAGCAGCCCGTTATTATTGCTGTTTTTCTAGGGATATTTACCCCATATATTTCCCAGGTCTTTACTCTTTTTGTAGCACTTTAATTCAGGCTTCAACCACTTCCTAGTCAGATCAGGTGAAATCATTTTCCTTCCCATACCCTCGATGTATTTCACATCTAGTAATTCTTTTTTTTAAGATCTTATTTACCCATTTGACAGACAGATCACAAGTAGGTAGAGAGGGAGGCAGAGAGAGAGGGGGGATGCAGGCTCCCCGCTGAGCAGAGATCCCAATGTGGGGCTCCATCCCAGGACCCTGAAATCATGACCTGAGCCGAAGGCAGACGCCTAAACCACTGAGCCACCCAGGAGCCCCCATATCTGGTAATTTTTAACCAACGTGGATTTGCTGCATCAAATAGTTCCTTCTTCTTCAAATATAAATATATAAATAAAGTGATCAAGTCACTCGCATGTCTTAGGAGAATGTCATACCTTTAGTAGCAATCTTGAAATCGTGGCCATTGGTTTTGATTTTTGTTTTGATTAGATGTGGTTCGGTTTTTGTCATTTTAAAAATCCCTCTAGCCCTTGGCTCTGTCTGACTTGATTGCTTTCAGCTGTTTCTGCAACAAAATTGTCCCTGCAGCGAAAACTCTCATTGTTTACAGAGGCGCCCCCTTCTGAACACTTTGTTAATAAAAAGCTTTTTTTTTTTTTTTCCGGCTATGGTAAATGTGGAACAATCATGAGGTATTTCAAAGAGGTGAACCACAGAAAGATTTCTCTAAGGGTGGGTGAGGGTTACTCAAAAAGGAACTTGACAAGGCTTTTAAAGATATCGACAATCATTATAACATAACGTGAATGATTGTTACCGTGCTCTTAACTGGGCAACCACTTGTTGGCTTCCAAGAAAGACTAATATAGTTGAGGTGTTTCTAGCGGCCTTCTAGCACAGGGTCTCATGAGGCAGGGATTCTAGCCACTGGCTGTGCAAGGCATGAGGCCTGTTAGTGATTCTATTTTTTCCTCTGCAGAATAGGTCTTTCTACATTCCACGTCCTTTCTACCCCAATAAATAATGTGGCGATTCTCTCAGTGAGTTGTACTATTGGTTTAAACAGCCAACTGTCTCTTTAAAAGGACTTTTGTTTAAATTCCTTTAAAAAAAAGTCCTTTCAAAAAAATCTTTTTTCTTTATTTTTTATTTTTTATCCCATATGTTTACTCTGATCGTGGAACTTTGTCATTTTGACCTTCTCTGCTGATTAAAATATTCTTCATCATCAGCACCTACTGCTCTCCTCTCCTGGTGGTCTCTCCGGAAGGGGTCTTCTCTAGCTCTTCTAGCAGGTGATGGGCACTTCCCCTCTACCCCTGTTGCCAGACCAGCCTTACCTATCCTGCAGGGTCAGGTCGGCCTGGCCCTTTATCTGTTGTTCTCCTCTGAGTGGTTAGATTTTCATAGATCCCGTGCTTTGCTTTTGTCAGGATTTACCTGGATTATCAAAACACTTTTCTTGTGCCAGTGAAGCATAAGAAACAGTCCTAATGAGAGAACCAGGAACTCAGACAGATCATATTTATCCTGAATGTTCTGTCCAAAATGAAAAATTCATTTCAGAGGAGCCTCAAGATCTCTGAGAACGGAAGTTTCACCAACTCTGTCATGTAGGGGCATCAATTCCGATTCGGTGTCAATTTTCCTACTTTCCCAGCTAGTAATTCTCTACATCAGAAAGCCCACTCTCAACCGTTTCCTCTTTCAAAGGCAGTTGCTCCTAGAGTCTGCACATGGCACTTGGGGCCTGCTGGTCGTTGGCTACTGCCCTCTGTACCTTGGGTCTAACAGCTGCGGGGCATCAAGATGAGCACGTCTCTTGTTCTAGGACTTAATATAGTTTGGGGCACATGGTAAGCAATAATCACTTCTTTAGTTGATCCAAGTGTTGGATCTTTCTTAATTATTCTACTACCACAATTTACTTGTTCTAAGATTTGTCCCCTCCCCCCATTTTAATATCTCTTAAGGTGGCACTCACCTTGCACTTGATGACATATCCTACTTTAACTGACAGCATTTCTCTTTCTTAGTCGAACATAAACTATAGTGCATCTTACCCTTGATGAAAGCTAGGATGCAATTAAATACTCTATTACGGTTACGATTCTGATATTTGAAATCCTCCGGTAGCTCCCTGGGCCCCCAGAGTGTAGTACCTCACCTCCTCGCCATAGTATACAAACCTTCTCACCCCCAGTGTTAACCCCGGGGCTCAGCCTCCATCCCCAGGTGATGCTGCCAGATCAGCTGTCGGTTGTCATGAACTTGCTGTAGTATCCCGAAAGCACTGTGCTGTCTCCTGGCACTTTGAAACTTGACACACTCATCCTCATTCTTCGCTTTGCCCTTGTCTATCACCTCCCCTGAAAATCTGTTCCTAACTGGCTTTTCCCAGCTCCCACCTACCCTTGGCAGTCTTTTATCTCCCTGTGGTAAAGCCTGTCACACTGCATCATGGACATGCCCGTTGTCCCCCTGAGAAGAGAAAAGGGACAATGAGGGACCCAGCATTTGCAGCTCTAGTGCAGAGCCCCATGCCTGGCTTGCAGGAAATGCCAGATCATGAAGACAAACGGAGATCATCTTCTGGCTAAAACCAGCTCTTCTTTGCCTATCGCAGTATCTGGTCAATAAAGAGCAGCCCGTTATTATTGCTGTTTTTCTAGGGATATTTACCCCATATATTTCCCAGGTCTTTACTCTTTTTGTAGCACTTTAATTCAGGCTTCAACCACTTCCTAGTCAGATCAGGTGAAATCATTTTCCTTCCCATACCCTCGATGTATTTCACATCTAGTAATTCTTTTTTTTAAGATCTTATTTACCCATTTGACAGACAGATCACAAGTAGGTAGAGAGGGAGGCAGAGAGAGAGGGGGGATGCAGGCTCCCCGCTGAGCAGAGATCCCAATGTGGGGCTCCATCCCAGGACCCTGAAATCATGACCTGAGCCGAAGGCAGATGCCTAAACCACTGAGCCACCCAGGAGCCCCCATATCTGGTAATTTTTAACCAACGTGGATTTGCTGCATCAAATAGTTCCTTCTTCTTCAAATATAAATATATAAATAAAGTGATCAAGTCACTCGCATGTCTTAGGAGAATGTCATACCTTTAGTAGCAATCTTGAAATCGTGGCCATTGGTTTTGATTTTTGTTTTGATTAGATGTGGTTCGGTTTTTGTCATTTTAAAAATCCCTCTAGCCCTTGGCTCTGTCTGACTTGATTGCTTTCAGCTGTTTCTGCAACAAAATTGTCCCTGCAGCGAAAACTCTCATTGTTTACAGAGGCGCCCCCTTCTGAACACTTTGTTAATAAAAAGCTTTTTTTTTTTTTCCGGCTATGGTAAATGTGGAACAATCATGAGGTATTTCAAAGAGGTGAACCACAGAAAGATTTCTCTAAGGGTGGGTGAGGGTTACTCAAAAAGGAACTTGACAAGGCTTTTAAAGATATCGACAATCATTATAACATAACGTGAATGATTGTTACCGTGCTCTTAACTGGGCAACCACTTGTTGGCTTCCAAGAAAGACTAATATAGTTGAGGTGTTTCTAGCGGCCTTCTAGCACAGGGTCTCATGAGGCAGGGATTCTAGCCACTGGCTGTGCAAGGCATGAGGCCTGTTAGTGATTCTATTTTTTCCTCTGCAGAATAGGTCTTTCTACATTCCACGTCCTTTCTACCCCAATAAATAATGTGGCGATTCTCTCAGTGAGTTGTACTATTGGTTTAAACAGCCAACTGTCTCTTTAAAAGGACTTTTGTTTAAATTCCTTTAAAAAAAAGTCCTTTCAAAAAAATCTTTTTTCTTTATTTTTTATTTTTTATCCCATATGTTTACTCTGATCGTGGAACTTTGTCATTTTGACCTTCTCTGCTGATTAAAATATTCTTCATCATCAGCACCTACAGCTCTCCTCTCCTGGTGGTCTCTCCGGAAGGGGTCTTCTCTAGCTCTTCTAGCAGGTGATGGGCACTTCCCCTCTACCCCTGTTGCCAGACCAGCCTTACCTATCCTGCAGGGTCAGGTCGGCCTGGCCCTTTATCTGTTGTTCTCCTCTGAGTGGTTAGATTTTCATAGATCCCGTGCTTTGCTTTTGTCAGGATTTACCTGGATTATCAAAACACTTTTCTTGTGCCAGTGAAGCATAAGAAACAGTCCTAATGAGAGAACCAGGAACTCAGACAGATCATATTTATCCTGAATGTTCTGTCCAAAATGAAAAATTCATTTCAGAGGAGCCTCAAGATCTCTGAGAACGGAAGTTTCACCAACTCTGTCATGTAGGGGCATCAATTCCGATTCGGTGTCAATTTTCCTACTTTCCCAGCTAGTAATTCTCTACATCAGAAAGCCCACTCTCAACCGTTTCCTCTTTCAAAGGCAGTTGCTCCTAGAGTCTGCACATGGCACTTGGGGCCTGCTGGTCGTTGGCTACTGCCCTCTGTACCTTGGGTCTAACAGCTGCGGGGCATCAAGATGAGCACGTCTCTTGTTCTAGGACTTAATATAGTTTGGGGCACATGGTAAGCAATAATCACTTCTTTAGTTGATCCAAGTGTTGGATCTTTCTTAATTATTCTACTACCACAATTTACTTGTTCTAAGATTTGTCCCCTCCCCCCATTTTAATATCTCTTAAGGTGGCACTCACCTTGCACTTGATGACATATCCTACTTTAACTGACAGCATTTCTCTTTCTTAGTCGAACATAAACTATAGTGCATCTTACCCTTGATGAAAGCTAGGATGCAATTAAATACTCTATTACGGTTACGATTCTGATATTTGAAATCCTCCGGTAGCTCCCTGGGCCCCCAGAGTGTAGTACCTCACCTCCTCGCCATAGTATACAAACCTTCTCACCCCCAGTGTTAACCCCGGGGCTCAGCCTCCATCCCCAGGTGATGCTGCCAGATCAGCTGTCGGTTGTCATGAACTTGCTGTAGTATCCCGAAAGCACTGTGCTGTCTCCTGGCACTTTGAAACTTGACACACTCATCCTCATTCTTCGCTTTGCCCTTGTCTATCACCTCCCCTGAAAATCTGTTCCTAACTGGCTTTTCCCAGCTCCCACCTACCCTTGGCAGTCTTTTATCTCCCTGTGGTAAAGCCTGTCACACTGCATCATGGACATGCCCGTTGTCCCCCTGAGAAGAGAAAAGGGACAATGAGGGACCCAGCATTTGCAGCTCTAGTGCAGAGCCCCATGCCTGGCTTGCAGGAAATGCCAGATCATGAAGACAAACGGAGATCATCTTCTGGCTAAAACCAGCTCTTCTTTGCCTATCGCAGTATCTGGTCAATAAAGAGCAGCCCGTTATTATTGCTGTTTTTCTAGGGATATTTACCCCATATATTTCCCAGGTCTTTACTCTTTTTGTAGCACTTTAATTCAGGCTTCAACCACTTCCTAGTCAGATCAGGTGAAATCATTTTCCTTCCCATACCCTCGATGTATTTCACATCTAGTAATTCTTTTTTTTAAGATCTTATTTACCCATTTGACAGACAGATCACAAGTAGGTAGAGAGGGAGGCAGAGAGAGAGGGGGGATGCAGGCTCCCCGCTGAGCAGAGATCCCAATGTGGGGCTCCATCCCAGGACCCTGAAATCATGACCTGAGCCGAAGGCAGACGCCTAAACCACTGAGCCACCCAGGAGCCCCCATATCTGGTAATTTTTAACCAACGTGGATTTGCTGCATCAAATAGTTCCTTCTTCTTCAAATATAAATATATAAATAAAGTGATCAAGTCACTCGCATGTCTTAGGAGAATGTCATACCTTTAGTAGCAATCTTGAAATCGTGGCCATTGGTTTTGATTTTTGTTTTGATTAGATGTGGTTCGGTTTTTGTCATTTTAAAAATCCCTCTAGCCCTTGGCTCTGTCTGACTTGATTGCTTTCAGCTGTTTCTGCAACAAAATTGTCCCTGCAGCGAAAACTCTCATTGTTTACAGAGGCGCCCCCTTCTGAACACTTTGTTAATAAAAAGCTTTTTTTTTTTTTCCGGCTATGGTAAATGTGGAACAATCATGAGGTATTTCAAAGAGGTGAACCACAGAAAGATTTCTCTAAGGGTGGGTGAGGGTTACTCAAAAAGGAACTTGACAAGGCTTTTAAAGATATCGACAATCATTATAACATAACGTGAATGATTGTTATCGTGCTCTTAACTGGGCAACCACTTGTTGGCTTCCAAGAAAGACTAATATAGTTGAGGTGTTTCTAGCGGCCTTCTAGCACAGGGTCTCATGAGGCAGGGATTCTAGCCACTGGCTGTGCAAGGCATGAGGCCTGTTAGTGATTCTATTTTTTCCTCTGCAGAATAGGTCTTTCTACATTCCACGTCCTTTCTACCCCAATAAATAATGTGGCGATTCTCTCAGTGAGTTGTACTATTGGTTTAAACAGCCAACTGTCTGTTTAAAAGGACTTTTGTTTAAATTCCTTTAAAAAAAAGTCCTTTCAAAAAAATCTTTTTTCTTTATTTTTTATTTTTTATCCCATATGTTTACTCTGATCGTGGAACTTTGTCATTTTGACCTTCTCTGCTGGTTAAAATATTCTTCATCATCAGTACCTACTGCTCTCCTCTCCTGGTGGTCTCTCCGGAAGGGTTCTTCTCTAGCTCTTCTAGCAGGTGATGGGCACTTCCCCTCTACCCCTGTTGCCAGACCAGCCTTACCTATCCTGCAGGGTCAGGTCGGCCTGGCCCTTTATCTGTTGTTCTCCTCTGAGTGGTTAGATTTTCATAGATCCTGTGCTTTGCTTTTGTCAGGATTTACCTGGATTATCAAAACCCTTTTCTTGTGCCAGTGAAGCCTAAGAAACAGTCCTAATGAGAGAACCAGGAACTCAAACAGATCATATTTATCCTGAATGTTCTGTCCAAAATGAAAAATTCATTTCAGAGGAGCCTCAAGATCTCTGAGAAGGGAAGTTTCACCAACTCTGTCATGTAGGGGCATCAATTCCGATTCGGTGTCAATTTTCCTACTTTCCCAGCTAGTAATTCTCTTCATCAGAAAGCCCACTCTCAACCGTTTCCTCTTTCAAAGGCAGTTGCTCCTAGAGTCTGCACATGGCACTTGGGGCCTGCTGGTCGTTGGCTACTGCCCTCTGTACCTTGGGTCTAACAGCTGCGGGGCATCAAGATGAGCACGTCTCTTGTTCTAGGACTTAATATAGTTTGGGGCACATGGTAAGCAATAATCACTTCTTTAGTTGATCCAAGTGTTGGATCTTTCTTAATTATTCTACTACCACAATTTACTTGTTCTAAGTATTGTCCCCTCCCCCCATTTTAATATCTCTTAAGGTGGCACTCACCTTGCACTTGATGACATATCCTACTTTAACTGACAGCATTTCTCTTTCTTAGTCGAACATAAACTATAGTGCATCTTACCCTTGATGAAAGTTAGGATGCAATTAAATACTCTATTACGGTTACGATTCTGATATTTGAAATCCTCCGGTAGCTCCCTGTGCCCCCACAGTGTAGTACCTCACCTCCTCACCATAGTATACAAACCTTCTCACCCCCAGTGTTAACCCCGGGGCTCAGCCTCCATCCCCAGGTGATGCTGCCAGATCAGCTGTCGGTTGTCATGAACTTGCTGTAGTTTCCCGAATGCACTGTGCTGTCCCCTGGCACTTTGAAACTTGACACACTCATCCTCATTCTTCGCTTTGCCCTTGTCTATCACCTCCCCTGAAAATCTGTTCCTAAGTGGCTTTTTTCAGCTCCCACCTACCCTTGGCAGTCTTTTATCTCCCTGTGGTAAAGCCTGTCACACTGCATCATGGACATGCCCGTTGTCCCCCTGAGAAGAGAAAAGGGACAATGAGGGACCCAGCATTTGCAGCTCTAGTGCAGAGCCCCATGCCTGGCTTGCAGGAAATGCCAGATCATGAAGACAAACGGAGATCATCTTCTGGCTAAAACCAGCTCTTCTTTGCCTATCGCAGGATCTGGTCAATAAAGAGCAGCCCGTTATTATTGCTGTTTTTCTAGGGATTTTTACCCCATATATTTCCCAGGTCTTTACTCTTTTTGTAGCACTTTAATTCAGGCTTCAACCACTTCCTAGTCAGATCAGGTGAAATCATTTTCCTTCCCATACCCTCGATGTATTTCACATCTAGTAATTCTTTTTTTTAAGATCTTATTTACCCATTTGACAGACAGATCACAAGTAGGTAGAGAGGGAGGCAGAGAGAGAGGGGGGAAGCAGGCTCCCCGCTGAGCAGAGATCCCAATGTGGGGCTCCATCCCAGGACCCTGAAATCATGACCTGAGCTGAAGGCAGACGCCTAAACCACTGAGCCACCCAGGAGCCCCCATATCTGGTAATTTTTAACCAACGTGGATTTGCTGCATCAAATAGTTCCTTCTTCTTCAAATATAAATATATAAATAAAGTGATCAAGTCACTCGCATGTCTTAGGAGAATGTCATACCTTTAGTAGCAATCTTAAAATCGTGGTTATTGGTTTTGATTTTTGTTTTGGTTAGATTTGGTTCGGTTTTTGTCATTTTAAAAATCCCTCTAGCCCTTGGCTCTGTCTGACCTGATTGCTTTCAGCTGTTTCTGCAACAAATTGTCCCTGCAGCGAAAACTCTCATTGTTTAC
Organism: Mustela nivalis; assembly: GCF_964662115.1. Classification (NCBI taxonomy): domain Eukaryota; kingdom Metazoa; phylum Chordata; class Mammalia; order Carnivora; family Mustelidae; genus Mustela; species Mustela nivalis. The sequence continues at coordinate 121,749 of NW_028135860.1, forward strand.
AGAGGCGCCCCCTTCTGAACACTTTGTTAATTAAAAGCTTTTTTTTTTTTTTTCCGGCTATGGTAAATGTGGAACAATCATGAGGTATTTCAAAGAGGTGAACCACAGATAAATTTCTCTAAGGGTGGGGTGAGGGTTACTCAAAAAGGAACTTGACAAGGCTTTTAAAGATATCGACAATCATTATAACATAACGTGAATGATTGTTACCGTGCTCTTAACTGGGCAACCACTTGTTGGCTTCCAAGAAAGACTAATATAGTTGAGATGGTTCTAGCGGCCTTCTAGCACAGGGTCTCATGAGGCAGGGATTCTAGCCACTGGCTGTGCAAGGCATGAGGCCTGTTAGTGATTCTATTTTTTCCTCTGCAGAATAGGTCTTTCCTCATTCCAGGTCCTTTCTCCCCCAATAAATAATGTGGCGATTCTCTCAGTGAGTTGTACTATTGGTTTAAACAGCCAACTGTCTCTTTAAAAGGACTTTTGTTTAAATTCCTTTAAAAAAAAGTCCTTTCAAAAAATTCTTTTTTCTTTATTTTTTATTTTTTATCCCATATGTTTACTCTGATCGTGGAACTTTGTTATTTTGACCTTCTCTGCAGGTTAAAATATTCTTCATCATCAGCACCTACTGCTCTCCTCTCCTGGTGGTCTCTCCGGAAGGGGTCTTCTCTAGCTCTTCTAGCAGGTGATGGGCACTTCCCCTCTACCCCTGTTGCCAGACCAGCCTTACCTATCCTGCAGGGTCAGGTCGGCCTGGCCCTTTATCTGTTGTTCTCCTCTGAGTGGTTAGATTTTCATAGATCCCGTGCTTTGCTTTTGTCAGGATTTACCTGGATTATCAAAACCCTTTTCTTGTGCCAGTGAAGCCTAAGAAACAGTCCTAATGAGAGAACCAGGAACTCAAACAGATCATATTTATCCTGAATGTTCTGTCCAAAATGAAAAATTCATTTCAGAGGAGCCTCAAGATCTCTGAGAAGGGAAGTTTCACCAACTCTGTCATGTAGGGGCATCAATTCCGATTCTGTGTCAATTTTCCTACTTTCCCAGCTAGTAATCCTCTCCATCAGAAAGCCCACTCTCAACCGTTTCCTCTTTCAAAGGCAGTTGCTCCTAGAGTCTGCACATGGCACTTGGGGCCTGCTGGTCGTTGGCTACTGCCCTCTGTACCTTGGGTCTAACAGCTGCGGGGCATCAAGATGAGCACGTCTCTTGTTCTAGGACTTAATAATTTGGGGCACATGGTAAGCAATAATCACTACTTTAGTTGATCCAAGTGTTGGATCTTTCTTAATTATTCTACTACCACAATTTACTTCTTCTAAGATTTGTCCCATCCCCCCATTTTAATATCTCTTAAGGTGGCACTCACCTTGCACTTGATGACATATCCTACTTTAACTGACAGCATTTCTCTTTCTTAGTCGAACATAAACTATAGTGCATCTTACCCTTGATGAAAGCTAGGATGCAATTAAATACTCTATTGCGGTTACGATTCTGATATTTGAAATCCTCCGGTAGCTCCCTGTGCCCCCACAGTGTAGTACCTCACCTCCTCACCATAGTATACAAACCTTCTCACCCCCAGTGTTAACCCCGGGGCTCAGCCTCCATCCCAAGGTGATGCTGCCAGATCACCTGTCAATTTTCATGAACTTGCTGTAGTTTCCCGAATGCACTGTGCTGTCCCCTGGAACTTTGAAACTTGACACACTCATCCTCATTCTTCGCTTTGCCCTTGTCTATCACCTCCCCTGAAAATCTGTTCCTAAGTGGCTTTTCCCAGCTCCCACCTACCCTTGGCAGTCTTTTATCTCCCTGTGGTAAAGCCTGTCACACTGCATCATGGACATGCCCGTTGTCCCCCTGAGAATAGAAAAGGGACAATGAGGGACCCAGCATTTGCAGCTCTAGTGCAGAGCCCCATGCCTGGCTTGCAGAAAATGCCAGATCATGAAGACAAACGGAGATCATCTTCTGGCTAAAACCAGCTCTTCTTTGCCTATCGCAGGATCTGGTCTATAAAGATCAGCCAGTTATTATTGCTGTTTTTCTAGGGATTTTTACCCCATATATTTCCCAGGTCTTTACTCTTTTTGTAGCACTTTAATTCAGGCTTCAACCACTTCCTAGTCAGATCAGGTGAAATCATTTTCCTTCCCATACCCTCGATGTATTTCACATCTAGTAATTCTTTTTTTTAAGATCTTATTTACCCATTTGACAGACAGATCACAAGTAGGTAGAGAGGGAGGCAGAGAGAGAGGGGGGAAGCAGGCTCCCCGCTGAGCAGAGATCCCAATGTGGGGCTCCATCCCAGGACCCTGAATTCATGACCTGAGCTGAAGGCAGACGCCTAAACCACTGAGCCACCCAGGAGCCCCCATATCTGGTAATTTTTAACCAACGTGGATTTGCTGCATCAAATAGTTCCTTCTTCTTCAAATATAAATATATAAATAAAGTGATCAAGTCACTTGCATGTCTTAGGAGAATGTCATACATTTAGTAGCAATCTTGAAATCGTGGCCATTGGTTTTGATTTTTGTTTTGATTAGATGTGGTTCGGTTTTTGTCATTTTAAAAATCCCTCTAGCCCTTGGCTCTGTCTGACCTGATTGCTTTCAGCTGTTTCTGCAACAAAATTTCCCTGCAGCGAAAACTCTCATTGTTTACAGTGGCGCCCCCTTCTGAACACTTTGTTAATAAAAAGCTTTTTTTTTTTTTCCCGGCTATGGTAAATGTGGAACAACCATGAGGTATTTCAAAGAGGTGAACCACAGATAAATTTCTCTAAGGGTGGGGTGAGGGTTACTCAAAAAGGAACTTGACAAGGCTTTTAAAGATATTGACAATCATTATAACATAACGTGAATGATTGTTACCGTGCTCTTAACTGGGCAAACACTTGTTGGCTTCCAAGAAAGACTAACATAGTTGAGATGGTTCTAGCGGCCTTCTAGCACAGGGTCTCATGAGGCAGGGATTCTAGCCACTGGCTTGCAAGGCATGAGGCTTGTTAGTGATTCAATTTTTTCCTCTGCAGAATAGGTCTTTCTACATTCCAGGTCCTTTCTCCCCCAATAAATAATGTGGCGATTCTCTCAGTGAGTAGTACTATTGGTTTAAACAGCCAACTGTCTCTTTAAAAGGACTTTTGTTTAAATTCCTTTAAAAAAAAGTCCTTTCAAAAAAATCTTTTTTCTTTATTTGTTATTTTTTATCCCATATGTTTACTCTGATCGTGGAACTTTGTCATTTTGACCTTCTCTGCTGGTTAAAATATTCTTCATCATCAGCACCTACTGCTCTCCTCTCCTGGTGGTCTCTCCGGAAGGGGTCTTCTCTAGCTCTTCTAGCAGGTGATGGGCACTTCCCCTCTACCCCTGTTGCCAGACCAGCCTTACCTATCCTGCAGGGTCAGGTCGGCCTGGCCCTTTATCTGTTGTTCTCCTCTGAGTGGTTAGATTTTCATAGATCCCGTGCTTTGCTTTTGTCAGGATTTACCTGGATTATCAAAACCCTTTTCTTGTGCCAGTGAAGCCTAAGAAACAGTCCTAATGAGAGAACCAGGAACTCAAACAGATCATATTTATCCTGAATGTTCTGTCCAAAATGAAAAATTCATTTCAGAGGAGCCTCAAGATCTCTGAGAAGGGAAGTTTCACCATCTCTGTCATGTAGGGGCATCAATTCCGATTCTGTGTCAATTTTCCTACTTTCCCAGCTAGTAATCCTCTCCATCAGAAAGCCCACTCTCAACCGTTTCCTCTTTCAAAGGCAGTTGCTCCTAGAGTCTGCACATGGCACTTGGGGCCTGCTGGTCGTTGGCTACTGCCCTCTGTACCTTGGGTCTAACAGCTGCGGGGCATCAAGATGAGCACGTCTCTTGTTCTAGGACTTAATATAGTTTGGGGCACATGGTAAGCAATAATCACTACTTTAGTTGATCCAAGTGTTGGATCTTTCTTAATTATTCTACTACCACAATTTACTTGTTCTAAGATTTGTCCCCTCCCCCCATTTTAATATCTCTTAAGGTGGCACTCACCTTGCACTTGATGACATATCCTACTTTAACTGACAGCATTTCTCTTTCTTAGTCGAACATAAACTATAGTGCATCTTACCCTTGATGAAAGCTAGGATGCAATTAAATACTCTATTGCGGTTACGATTCTGATATTTGAAGTCCTCCGGTAGCTCCCTGTGCCCCCACAGTGTAGTACCTCACCTCCTCACCATAGTATACAAACCTTCTCACCCCCAGTGTTAACCCCGGGGCTCAGCCTCCATCCCCAGGTGATGCTGCTAGATCACCTGTCGATTTTCATGAACTTGCTGTAGTTTCCCGAATGCACTGTGCTGTCTCCTGGCACTTTGAAAATTGACACACTCATCCTCATTCTTCGCTTTCCCATTGTCTATCACCTCCCCTGAAAATCTGTTCCTAAGTGGCTTTTCCCAGCTCCCACCTACCCTTGGCAGTCTTTTATCTCCCTGTGGTAAAGCCTGTCACACTGCATCATGGACATGCCCGTTGTCCCCCTGAGAAGAGAAAAGGGACAATGAGGGACCCAGCATTTGCAGCTCTAGTGCAGAGCCCCATGCCTGGCTTGCAGAAAATGCCATATCATGAAGAGAAATGGAGATCATCTTCTGGCTAAAACCAGCTATTCTTTGCCTATCGCAGGATCTGGTCTATAAAGAGCAGCCACTTATTATTGCTGTTTTTCTAGGGATTTTTACCCCATATATTTCCCAGGTCTTTACTCTTTTTGTAGCACTTTAATTCAGGCTTCAACCACTTCCTAGTCAGATCAGGTGAAATCATTTTCCTTCCCATACCCTCGATGTATTTCACATCTAGTAATTCTTTTTTTTAAGATCTTATTTACCCATTTGACAGACAGATCACAAGTAGGTAGAGAGGGAGGCAGAGAGAGAGGGGGGAAGTAGGCTCCCCGCTGACCAGAGATCCCAATGTGGGGCTCCATCCCAGGACCCTGAATTCATGACCTGAGCCGAAGGCAGACGCCTAAACCACTGAGCCACCCAGGAGGCCCCATATCTGGTAATTTTTAACCAACGTGGATTTGCTGCATCAAATAGTTCCTTCTTCTTCAAATATAAATATATAGATGAAGTGATCAAGTCACTCGCATGTCTTAGGAGAATGTCATACCTTTAGTAGCAATCTTGAAATCGTGGCCATTGGTTTTGATTTTTGTTTTGGTTAGATTTGGTTCGGTTTTTGTCATTTTAAAAATCCCTCCAGCCCTTGGCTCTGTCTGACCTGATTGCTTTCAGCTGTTTCTGCAAGAAAATTGTCCTGGCAGCGAAAACTCTCATTGTTTACAGTGGCGCCCGCTTCTGAACACTTTGTTAATAAAAAGCTTTTTTTTTTTTTCCCGGCTATGGTAAATGTGGAACAACCATGAGGTATTTCAAAGAGGTGAACCACAGATAAATTTCTCTAAGAGTGGGGTGAGGGTTACTCAAAAAGGAACTTGACAAGGCTTTTAAAGATATCGACAATCATTATAACATAACGTGAATGATTGTTACCGTGCTCTTAACTGGGCAAACACTTGTTGGCTTCCAAGAAAGACTAACATAGTTGAGATGGTTCTAGTGGCCTTCTAGCACAGGGTCTCATGAGGCAAGGATTCTAGCCACTGGCTTGCAAGGCATGAGGCTTGTTAGTGATTCTATTTTTTCCTCTGCAGAATAGGTCTTTCTACATTCCAGGTCCTTTCTACCCCAATAAATAATGTGGCGATTCTCTCAGTGAGTTGTACTATTGGTTTAAACAGCCAACTGTCTCTTTAAAAGGACTTTTGTTTAAATTCCTTTAAAAAAAAGTCCTTTCAAAAAAATCTTTTTTCTTTATTTTTTATTTTTTATCCCATATGTTTACTCTGATCGTGGAACTTTGTCATTTTGACCTTCTCTGCTGGTTAAAATATTCTTCATCATCAGCACCTACTGCTCTCCTCTCCTGGTGGTCTCTCCGGAAGGGGTCTTCTCTAGCTCTTCTAGCAGGTGATGGGCACTTCCCCTCTACCCCTGTTGCCAGACCAGCCTTACCTATCCTGCAGGGTCAGGTCGGCCTGGCCCTTTATCTGTTGTTCTCCTCTGAGTGGTTAGATTTTCATAGATCCCGTGCTTTGCTTTTGTCAGGATTTACCTGGATTATCAAAACCCTTTTCTTGTGCCAGTGAAGCCTAAGAAACAGTCCTAATGAGAGAACCAGGAACTCAAACAGATCATATTTATCCTGAATGTTCTGTCCAAAATGAAAAATTCATTTCAGAGGAGCCTCAAGATCTCTGAGAAGGGAAGTTTCACCAACTCTGTCATGTAGGGGCATCAATTCCGATTCTGTGTCAATTTTCCTACTTTCCCAGCTAGTAATCCTCTCCATCAGAAAGCCCACTCTCAACCGTTTCCTCTTTCAAAGGCAGTTGCTCCTAGAGTCTGCACATGGCACTTGGGGCCTGCTGGTCATTGGCTACTGCCCTCTGTACCTTGGGTCTAACAGCTGCGGGGCATCAGGATGAGCACGTCTCTTGTTCTAGGACTTAATATAGTTTGGGGCACATGGTAAGCAATAATCACTACTTTAGTTGATCCAAGTGTTGGATCTTTCTTAATTATTCTACTACCACAATTTACTTGTTCTAAGATTTGTCCCCTCCCCCCATTTTAATATCTCTTAAGGTGGCACTCACCTTGCACTTGATGACATATCCTACTTTAACTGACAGCATTTCTCTTTCTTAGTCGAACATAAACTATAGTGCATCTTACCCTTGATGAAAGCTAGGATGCAATTAAATACTCTATTGCGGTTACGATTCTGATATTTGAAATCCTCCGGTAGCTCCCTGTGCCCCCACAGTGTAGTACCTCACCTCCTCACCATAGTTTACAAACTTTCTCACCCCCAGTGTTAACCCCGGGGCTCAGCCTCCATCCCCAGGTGATGCTGCCAGATCACCTGTCGATTTTCATGAACTTGCTGTAGTTTCCCGAATGCACTGTGCTGTCTCCTGGCACTTTGAAACTTGACACACTCATCCTCATTCTTCGCTTTGCCCTTGTCTATCACCTCCCCTGAAAATCTGTTCCTAAGTGGCTTTTCCCAGCTCCCACCTACCCTTGGCAGTCTTTTATCTCCCTGTGGTAAAGCCTGTCACACTGCATCATGGACATGCCCGTTGTCCCCCTGAGAATAGAAAAGGGACAATGAGGGACCCAGCATTTGCAGCTCTAGTGCAGAGCCCCATGCCTGGCTTGCAGAAAATGCCAGATCATGAAGACAAACGGAGATCATCTTCTGGCTAAAACCAGCTCTTCTTTGCCTATCGCAGGATCTGGTCTATAAAGATCAGCCAGTTATTATTGCTGTTTTTCTAGGGATTTTTACCCCATATATTTCCCAGGTCTTTACTCTTTTTGTAGCACTTTAATTCAGGCTTCAACCACTTCCTAGTCAGATCAGGTGAAATCATTTTCCTTCCCATACCCTCGATGTATTTCACATCTAGTAATTCTTTTTTTTAAGATCTTATTTACCCATTTGACAGACAGATCACAAGTAGGTAGAGAGGGAGGCAGAGAGAGAGGGGGGAAGCAGGCTCCCCGCTGAGCAGAGATCCCAATGTGGGGCTCCATCCCAGGACCCTGAATTCATGACCTGAGCCGAAGGCAGACGCCTAAACCACTGAGCCACCCAGGGGCCCCCATATCTGGTAATTTTTAACCAACGTGGATTTGCTGCATCAAATAGTTCCTTCTTCTTCAAATATAAATATATAAATAAAGTGATCAAGTCACTCGCATGTCTTAGGAGAATGTCATACATTTAGTAGCAATCTTGAAATCGTGGCCATTGGTTTTGATTTTTGTTTTGATTAGATGTGGTTCGGTTTTTGTCATTTTAAAAATCCCTCTAGCCCTTGGCTCTGTCTGACCTGATTGCTTTCAGCTGTTTCTGCAAGAAAATTGTCCTGGCAGCGAAAACTCTCATTGTTTACAGTGGCGCCCCCTTCTGAACACTTTGTTAATAAAAAGCTTTTTTTTTTTTTTTTCCCGGCTATGGTAAATGTGGAACAACCATGAGGTATTTCAAAGAGGTGAACCACAGATAAATTTCTCTAAGAGTGGGGTGAGGGTTACTCAAAAAGGAACTTGACAAGGCTTTTAAAGATATCGACAATCATTATAACATAACGTGAATGATTGTTACCGTGCTCTTAACTGGGCAAACACTTGTTGGCTTCCAAGAAAGACTAACATAGTTGAGATGGTTCTAGTGGCCTTCTAGCACAGGGTCTCATGAGGCAAGGATTCTAGCCACTGGCTTGCAAGGCATGAGGCTTGTTAGTGATTCTATTTTTTCCTCTGCAGAATAGGTCTTTCTACATTCCAGGTCCTTTCTACCCCAATAAATAATGTGGCGATTCTCTCAGTGAGTTGTACTATTGGTTTAAACAGCCAACTGTCACTTTAAAAGGACTTTTGTTTAAATTCCTTTAAAAAAAAGTCCTTTCAAAAAAATCTTTTTTCTTTATTTTTTATTTTTTATCCCATATGTTTACTCTGATCGTGGAACTTTGTCATTTTGACCTTCTCTGCTGGTTAAAATATTCTTCATCATCAGCACCTACTGCTCTCCTCTCCTGGTGGTCTCTCCGGAAGGGGTCTTCTCTAGCTCTTCTAGCAGGTGATGGGCACTTCCCCTCTACCCCTGTTGCCAGACCAGCCTTACCTATCCTGCAGGGTCAGGTCGGCCTGGCCCTTTATCTGTTGTTCTCCTCTGAGTGGTTAGATTTTCATAGATCCCGTGCTTTGCTTTTGTCAGGATTTACCTGGATTATCAAAACCCTTTTCTTGTGCCAGTGAAGCCTAAGAAACAGTCCTAATGAGAGAACCAGGAACTCAAACAGATCATATTTATCCTGAATGTTCTGTCCAAAATGAAAAATTCATTTCAGAGGAGCCTCAAGATCTCTGAGAAGGGAAGTTTCACCAACTCTGTCATGTAGGGGCATCAATTCCGATTCTGTGTCAATTTTCCTACTTTCCCAGCTAGTAATCCTCTCCATCAGAAAGCCCACTCTCAACCGTTTCCTCTTTCAAAGGCAGTTGCTCCTAGAGTCTGCACATGGCACTTGGGGCCTGCTGGTCATTGGCTACTGCCCTCTGTACCTTGGGTCTAACAGCTGCGGGGCATCAGGATGAGCACGTCTCTTGTTCTAGGACTTAATATAGTTTGGGGCACATGGTAAGCAATAATCACTACTTTAGTTGATCCAAGTGTTGGATCTTTCTTAATTATTCTACTACCACAATTTACTTGTTCTAAGATTTGTCCCCTCCCCCCATTTTAATATCTCTTAAGGTGGCACTCACCTTGCACTTGATGACATATCCTACTTTAACTGACAGCATTTCTCTTTCTTAGTCGAACATAAACTATAGTGCATCTTACCCTTGATGAAAGCTAGGATGCAATTAAATACTCTATTGCGGTTACGATTCTGATATTTGAAATCCTCCGGTAGCTCCCTGTGCCCCCACAGTGTAGTACCTCACCTCCTCACCATAGTTTACAAACTTTCTCACCCCCAGTGTTAACCCCGGGGCTCAGCCTCCATCCCCAGGTGATGCTGCCAGATCACCTGTCGATTTTCATGAACTTGCTGTAGTTTCCCGAATGCACTGTGCTGTCTCCTGGCACTTTGAAACTTGACACACTCATCCTCATTCTTCGCTTTGCCCTTGTCTATCACCTCCCCTGAAAATCTGTTCCTAAGTGGCTTTTCCCAGCTCCCACCTACCCTTGGCAGTCTTTTATCTCCCTGTGGTAAAGCCTGTCACACTGCATCATGGACATGCCCGTTGTCCCCCTGAGAATAGAAAAGGGACAATGAGGGACCCAGCATTTGCAGCTCTAGTGCAGAGCCCCATGCCTGGCTTGCAGAAAATGCCAGATCATGAAGACAAACGGAGATCATCTTCTGTCTAAAACCAGCTCTTCTTTGCCTATCGCAGGATCTGGTCTATAAAGATCAGCCAGTTATTATTGCTGTTTTTCTAGGGATTTTTACCCCATATATTTCCCAGGTCTTTACTCTTTTTGTAGCACTTTAATTCAGGCTTCAACCACTTCCTAGTCAGATCAGGTGAAATCATTTTCCTTCCCATACCCTCGATGTATTTCACATCTAGTAATTCTTTTTTTTAAGATCTTATTTACCCATTTGACAGACAGATCACAAGTAGGTAGAGAGGGAGGCAGAGAGAGAGGGGGGAAGCAGGCTCCCCGCTGAGCAGAGATCCCAATGTGGGGCTCCATCCCAGGACCCTGAATTCATGACCTGAGCCGAAGGCAGAGGCCTAAACCACTGAGCCACCCAGGGGCCCCCATATCTGGTAATTTTTAACCAACGTGGATTTGCTGCATCAAATAGTTCCTTCTTCTTCAAATATAAATATATAAATAAAGTGATCAAGTCACTCGCATGTCTTAGGAGAATGTCATACATTTAGTAGCAATCTTGAAATCGTGGCCATTGGTTTTGATTTTTGTTTTGATTAGATGTGGTTCGGTTTTTGTCATTTTAAAAATCCCTCTAGCCCTTGGCTCTGTCTGACCTGATTGCTTTCAGCTGTTTCTGCAAGAAAATTGTCCTGGCAGCGAAAACTCTCATTGTTTACAGTGGCGCCCCCTTCTGAACACTTTGTTAATAAAAAGCTTTTTTTTTTTTTTTTCCCGGCTATGGTAAATGTGGAACAACCATGAGGTATTTCAAAGAGGTGAACCACAGATAAATTTCTCTAAGAGTGGGGTGAGGGTTACTCAAAAAGGAACTTGACAAGGCTTTTAAAGATATCGACAATCATTATAACATAACGTGAATGATTGTTACCGTGCTCTTAACTGGGCAAACACTTGTTGGCTTCCAAGAAAGACTAACATAGTTGAGATGGTTCTAGCGGCCTTCTAGCACAGGGTCTCATGAGGCAAGGATTCTAGCCACTGGCTTGCAAGGCATGAGGCTTGTTAGTGATTCTATTTTTTCCTCTGCAGAATAGGTCTTTCTACATTCCAGGTCCTTTCTCCCCCAATAAATAATGTGGCGATTCTCTCAGTGAGTTGTACTATTGGTTTAAACAGCCAACTGTCTCTTTAAAAGGACTTTTGTTTAAATTCCTTTAAAAAAAAGTCCTTTCAAAAAAATCTTTTTTCTTTATTTTTTATTTTTTATCCCATATGTTTACTCTGATCGTGGAACTTTGTCATTTTGACCTTTTCTGCTGGTTAAAATATTCTTCATCATCAGCACCTACTGCTCTCCTCTCCTGGTGGTCTCTCCGGAAGGGGTCTTCTCTAGCTCTTCTAGCAGGTGATGGGCACTTCCCCTCTACCCCTGTTGCCAGACCAGCCTTACCTATCCTGCAGGGTCAGGTCGGCCTGGCCCTTTATCTGTTGTTCTCCTCTGAGTGGTTAGATTTTCATAGATCCCGTGCTTTGCTTTTGTCAGGATTTACCTGGATTATCAAAACCCTTTTCTTGTGCCAGTGAAGCCTAAGAAACAGTCCTAATGAGAGAACCAGGAACTCAAACAGATCATATTTATCCTGAATGTTCTGTCCAAAATGAAAAATTCATTTCAGAGGAGCCTCAAGATCTCTGAGAAGGGAAGTTTCACCATCTCTGTCATGTAGGGGCATCAATTCCGATTCTGTGTCAATTTTCCTACTTTCCCAGCTAGTAATCCTCTCCATCAGAAAGCCCACTCTCAACCGTTTCCTCTTTCAAAGGCAGTTGCTCCTAGAGTCTGCACATGGCACTTGGGGCCTGCTGGTCGTTGGCTACTGCCCTCTGTACCTTGGGTCTAACAGCTGCGGGGCATCAAGATGAGCACGTCTCTTGTTCTTGGACTTAATATAGTTTGGGGCACATGGTAAGCAATAATCACTACTTTAGTTGATCCAAGTGTTGGATCTTTCTTAATTATTCTACTACCACAATTTACTTGTTCTAAGATTTGTCCCCTCCCCCCATTTTAATATCTCTTAAGGTGGCACTCACCTTGCACTTGATGACATATCCTACTTTAACTGACAGCATTTCTCTTTCTTAGTCGAACATAAACTATAGTGCATCTTACCCTTGATGAAAGCTAGGATGCAATTAAATACTCTATTGCGGTTACGATTCTGATATTTGAAATCCTCTGGTAGCTCCCTGTGCCCCCACAGTGTAGTACCTCACCTCCTCACCATAGTATACAAACCTTCTCACCCCCAGTGTTAACCCCGGGGCTCAGCCTCCATCCCCAGGTGATGCTGCCAGATCACCTGTCGATTTTCATTAACTTGCTGTAGTTTCCCGAATGCACTGTGCTGTCTCCTGGCACTTTGAAACTTGACACACTCATCCTCATTCTTCGCTTTGCCCTTGTCTATCACCTCCCCTGAAAATCTGTTCCTAAGTGGCTTTTCCCAGCTCCCACCTACCCTTGGCAGTCTTTTATCTCCCTGTGGTAAAGCCTGTCACACTGCATCATGGACATGCCAGTTGTCCCCCTGAGAATAGAAAAGGGACAATGAGGGACCCAGCATTTGCAGCTCTAGTGCAGAGCCCCATGCCTGGCTTGCAGAAAATGCCAGATCATGAAGACAAATGGAGATCATCTTCTGGCTAAAACCAGCTATTCTTTGCCTATCGCAGGATCTGGTCTATAAAGAGCAGCCACTTATTATTGCTGTTTTTCTAGGGATTTTTACCCCATATATTTCCCAGGTCTTTACTCTTTTTGTAGCACTTTAATTCAGGCTTCAACCACTTCCTAGTCAGATCAGGTGAAATCATTTTCCTTCCCATACCCTCGATGTATTTCACATCTAGTAATTCTTTTTTTTAATATCTTATTTACCCATTTGACAGACAGATCACAAGTAGGTAGAGAGGGAGGCAGAGAGAGAGGGGGGAAGTAGGCTCCCCGCTGAGCAGAGATCCCAATGTGGGGCTCCATCCCAGGACCCTGAATTCATGACCTGAGCCAAAGGCAGACGCCTAAACCACTGAGCCACCCAGGAGGCCCCATATCTGGTAATTTTTAACCAACGTGGATTTGCTGCATCAAATAGTTCCTTCTTCTTCAAATATAAATATATAGATGAAGTGATCAAGTCACTCGCATGTCTTAGGAGAATGTCATACCTTTAGTAGCAATCTTGAAATCGTGGCCATTGGTTTTGATTTTTGTTTTGGTTAGATGTGGTTCGGTTTTTGTCATTTTAAAAATCCCTCCAGCCCTTGGCTCTGTCTGACCTGATTGCTTTCAGCTGTTTCTGCAAGAAAATTGTCCCGGCAGCGAAAACTCTCATTGTTTACAGTGGCGCCCCCTTCTGAACACTTTGTTAATAAAAAGCTTTTTTTTTTTTTTTTCCGGCTATGATAAATGTGGAACAACCATGAGGTATTTCAAAGAGGTGAACCACAGATAAATTTCTCTAAGGGTGGGGTGAGGGTTACTCAAAAAGGAACTTGACAAGGCTTTTAAAGATATCGACAATCATTATAACATAACGTGAATGATTGTTACCGTGCTCTTAACTGGGCAAACACTTGTTGGCTTCCAAGAAAGACTAACATAGTTGAGATGGTTCTAGCGGCCTTCTAGCACAGGGTCTCATGAGGCAGGGATTCTAGCCACTGGCTGTGCAAGGCATGAGGCCTGTTAGTGATTCTATTTTTTCCTCTGCAGAATAGGTCTTTCTACATTCCAGGTCCTTTCTACCCCAATAAATAATGTGGCGATTCTCTCAGTGAGTTGTACTATTGGTTTAAACAGCCAACTGTCTCTTTAAAAGGACTTTTGTTTAAATTCCTTTAAAAAAAAGTCCTTTCAAAAAAATCTTTTTTCTTTATTTTTTATTTTTTATCCCATATGTTTACTCTGATCGTGGAACTTTGTCATTTTGACCTTCTCTGCTGGTTAAAATATTCTTCATCATCAGCACCTACTGCTCTCCTCTCCTGGTGGTCTCTCCGGAAGGGGTATTCTCTAGCTCTTCTAGCAGGTGATGGGCACTTCCCCTCTACCCCTGTTGCCAGACCAGCCTTACCTATCCTGCAGGGTCAGGTCGGCCTGGCCCTTTATCTGTTGTTCTCCTCTGAGTGGTTAGATTTTCATAGATCCCGTGCTTTGCTTTTGTCAGGATTTACCTGGATTATCAAAACCCTTTTCTTGTGCCAGTGAAGCATAAGAAACAGTCCTAATGAGAGAACCAGGAACTCAAACAGATCATATTTATCCTGAATGTTCTGTCCAAAATGAAAAATTCATTTCAGAGGAGCCTCAAGATCTCTGAGAAGGGAAGTTTCACCAACTCTGTCATGTAGGGGCATCAATTCCGATTCTGTGTCAATTTTCCTACTTTCCCAGCTAGTAATCCTCTCCATCAGAAAGCCCACTCTCAACCGTTTCCTCTTTCAAAGGCAGTTGCTCCTAGAGTCTGCACATGGCACTTGGGGCCTGCTGGTCGTTGGCTACTGCCCTCTGTACCTTGGGTCTAACAGCTGCGGGGCATCAAGATGAGCACGTCTCTTGTTCTAGGACTTAATATAGTTTGGGGCACATGGTAAGCAATAATCACTACTTTAGTTGATCCAAGTGTTGGATCTTTCTTAATTATTCTACTACCACAATTTACTTGTTCTAAGATTTGTCCCCTCCCCCCATTTTAATATCTCTTCAGGTGGCACTCACCTTGCACTTGATGACATATCCTACTTTAACTGACAGCATTTCTCTTTCTTAGTCGAACATAAACTATAGTGCATCTTACCATTGATGAAAGCTAGGATGCAATTAAATACTCTATTACGGTTACGATTCTGATATTTGAAATCCTCCGGTAGCTACCTGGGCCCCCACAGTGTAGTACCTCACCTCCTCGCCATAGTATACAAACCTTCTCACCCCCAGTGTTAACCCCGGGACTCAGCCTCCATCCCCAGGTGATGCTGCCAGATCAGCTGTCGGTTGTCATGAACTTGCTGTAGTTTCCCGAATGCACTGTGCTGTCTCCTGGCACTTTGAAACTTGACACACTCATCCTCATTCTTCGCCTTGCCCTTGTCTATCACCTCCCCTGAAAATGTGTTGCTAAATGGCTTTTCCCAGCTCCCACCTACCCTTGGCAGTCTTTTATCTCCCTGTGGTAAAGCCTGTCACACTGCATCATGGACATGCCCGTTGTCCCCCTGAGAAGAGAAAAGGGACAATGAGGGACCCAGCATTTGCAGCTCTAGTGCAGAGCCCCATGCCTGGCTTGCAGGAAATGCCAGATCATGAAGACAAACGGAGATCATCTTCTGGCTAAAACCAGCTCTTCTTTGCCTATCGCAGGATCTGGTCTATAAAGAGCAGCCAGTTATTATTGCTGTTTTTCTAGGGATTTTTACCCCATATATTTCCCAGGTCTTTACTCTTTTTGTAGCACTTTAATGCAGGCTTCAACCACTTCCTAGTCAGATCAGGTGAAATCATTTTCCTTCCCATACCCTCGATGTATTTCACATCTAGTAATTCTTTTTTTTAATATCTTATTTACCCATTTGACAGACAGATCACAAGTAGGTAGAGAGGGAGGCCGAGAGAGAGGGGGGAAGCAGGCTCCCCGCTGAGCAGAGATCCCAATGTGGGGCTCCATCCCAGGACCCTGATATCATGACCTGAGCCGAAGGCAGACGCCTAAACCACTGAGCCACCCAGGAGGCCCCATATCTGGTAATTTTTAACCAACGTGGATTTGCTGCATCAAATAGTTCCTTCTTCTTCAAATATAAATATATAGATGAAATGATCAAGTCACTCGCATGTCTTAGGAGAATGTCATACCTTTAGTAGCAACCTTGAAATCGTGGCCATTGGTTTTGATTTTTGTTTTGGTTAGATTTGGTTCGGTTTTTGTCATTTTAAAAATCCCTCCAGCCCTTGGCTATGTCTGACCTGATTGCTTTCAGCTGTTTCTGCAACAAAATTGTCCCGGCAGCGAAAACTCTCATTGTTTACAGTGGCGCCCCCTTCTGAACACTTTGTTAATAAAAAGCTTTTTTTTTTTTTTTCGGGCTATGGTAAATGTGGAACAACCATGAGGTATTTCAAAGAGGTGAACCACAGATAAATTTCTCTAAGGGTGGGGTGAGGGTTACTCAAAAAGGAACTTGACAAGGCTTTTAAAGATATCGACAATCATTATAACATAACGTGAATGATTGTTACCAGGCTCTTAACTGGGCAAACACTTGTTGGCTTCCAAGAAAGACTAACATAGTTGAGATGGTTCTAGCGGCCTTCTAGCACAGGGTCTCATGAGGCAGGGATTCTAGCCACTGGCTGTGCAAGGCATGAGGCCTGTTAGTGATTCTATTTTTTCCTCTGCAGAATAGGTCTTTCTACATTCCAGGTCCTTTCTACCCCAATAAATAATGTGGCGATTCTCTCAGTGAGTTGTACTATTGGTTTAAACAGCCAACTGTCTCTTTAAAAGGACTTTTGTTTAAATTCCTTTAAACAAAAGTCGTTTTAAAAAAATCTTTTTTCTTTATTTTTTATTTTTTATCCCATATGTTTACTCTGATCGTGGAACTTTGTCATTTTGACCTTCTCTGCTGGTTAAAATATTCTTCATCATCAGCACCTACTGCTCTCCTCTCCTGGTGGTCTCTCCGGAAGGGGTCTTCTCTAGCTCTTCTAGCAGGTGATGGGCACTTCCCCTCTACCCCTGTTGCCAGACCAGCCTTACCTATCCTGCAGGGTCAGGTCGGCCTGGCCCTTTATCTGCTGTTCTCCTCTGAGTGGTTAGATTTTCATAGATCCCGTGCTTTGCTTTTGTCAGGATTTACCTGGATTATCAAAACCCTTTTCTTGTGCCAGTGAAGCCTAAGAAACAGTCCTAATGAGAGAACCAGGAACTCAAACAGATCATATTTATCCTGAATGTTCTGTCCAAAATGAAAAATTCATTTCAGAGGAGCCTCAAGATCTCTGAGAAGGGAAGTTTCACCAACTCTGTCATGTAGGGGCATCAATTTGTCCCCTCCCCCGATTTTAATATCTTTTAAGGTGGCACTCACCTTGCACTTGATGACATATCCTACTTTAACTGACAGCATTTCTCTTTCTTAGTCGAACATAAACTATAGTGCATCTTACCCTTGATGAAAGCTAGGATGCAATTAAAT
The DNA here is from genome assembly GCF_964662115.1 of Mustela nivalis. Classification (NCBI taxonomy): domain Eukaryota; kingdom Metazoa; phylum Chordata; class Mammalia; order Carnivora; family Mustelidae; genus Mustela; species Mustela nivalis. The sequence continues at coordinate 139,027 of NW_028135860.1, forward strand.
ACTCTATTACGGTTACGATTCTGATATTTGAAATCCTCCGGTAGCTCCCTGTGCCCCCACAGTGTAGTACCTCACCTCCTCGCCATAGTATACAAACCATCTCACCCCCAGTGTTGACCCCGGGGCTCAGCCTCCATCCCCAGGTGATGCTGCCAGATCAGCTGTCGGTTGTCATGAACTTGCTGTAGTTTCCCGAATGCACTGTGCTGTCTCCTGGCACTTTGAAACTTGACACACTCATCCTCATTCTTCGCATTGCCCTTGTCTATCACCTCCCCTGAAAATCTGTTCCTAAGTGGCTTTTCCCAGCTCCCACCTGCCCTTGGCAGTCTTTTATCTCCCTGTGGTAAAGCCTGTCACACTGCATCATGGACATGCCCGTTGTCCCCCTGAGAAGAGGAAAGGGACAATGAGGGCCCCCCGCATTTGCAGCTCTAGTGCAGAGCCCCATGCCTGGCTTGCAGGAAATGCCAGATCATGAAGACAAACGGAGATCATCTTCTGGCTAAAACCAGCTCTTCTTTGCCTATCGCAGGATCTGGTCAATAAAGAGCAGCCAGTTATTATTGCTGTTTTTCTAGGGATTTTTACCCCATATATTTCCCAGGTCTTTACTCTTTTTGTAGCACTTTAATTCAGGCTTCAACCACTTCCTAGTCAGATCAGGTGAAATCATTTTCCTTCCCATACCCTCGATGTATTTCAGATCGGGTAATTCTGTTTTTTAAGATCTTATTTACCCATTTGACAGACAGATCACAAGTAGGTAGAGAGGGAGGCAGAGAGAGAGGGGGGAAGCAGGCTCCCCGCTGAGCAGAGATCCCAATGTGGGGCTCCATCCCAGGACCCTGAAATCATGACCTGAGCCGAAGGCAGAGGCCTAAACCACTGAGCCACCCAGGAGCCCCCATATCTGGTAATTTTTAACCAACGTGGATTTGCTGCATCAAATAGTTCCTTCTTCTTCAAATATAAATATATAAATAAAGTGATCAAGTCACTCGCATGTCTTAGGAGAATGTCATACCTTTAGTAGCAATCTTGAAATCGTGGCCATTGGTTTTGATTTTTGTTTTGGTTAGATTTGGTTCGGTTTTTGTCATTTTAAAAATCCCTTCAGCCCTTGGCTCTGTCTTACCTGATTGCTTTCAGCTGTTTCTGCAACAAAATTGTCCCTGCAGCGAAAACTCTCATTGTTTTCAGAGGCGCCCCCTTCTGAACACTTTGTTAATAAAAAGCTTTTTTTTTTTTTTTTTCCGGCTATTGTAAATGTGGAATAACCATGAGGTATTTCAAAGAGGTGAACCACAGATAAATTTCTCTAAGGGTGGGGTGAGGGTTACTCAAAAAGGAACATGACAAGGCTTTTAAAGATATCGACAATCATTATAACATAACGTGAATGATTGTTACCGTGCTCTTAACTGGGCAAACACTTGTTGGCTTCCAAGAAAGACTAATATAGTTGAGATGGTTCTTGCGGCCTTCTAGCACAGGGTCGCATGAGGCAGAGATTCTAGCCACTGGCTGTGCAAGGCATGAGGCCTGTTAGTGATTCTATTTTTTCCTCTGCAGAATAGGTCTTTCTACATTCCAGGTCCTTTCTACCCCAATAAATAATGAGGCGATTCTCTCAGTGAGTTGTACTATTGGTTTAAACAGCCAACTGTCTCTTTAAAAGGACTTTTGTTTAAATTCCTTTAAAAAAAAGTCATTTCAAAAAAATCTTTTTTCTTTATTTTTTATTTTTTATCCCATATGTTTACTCTGATCGTGGAACTTTGTCATTTTGACCTTCTCTGCTAGTTAAAATATTCTTCATCATCAGCACCTACTGCTCTCCTCTCCTGGTGGTCTCTCCGGAAGGGGTCTTTCTAGCTCTTCTAGCACGTGATGGGCACTTCCCCTCTACCCCTGTTGCCAGACCAGCCTTACCTATCCTGCAGGGTCAGGTCGGCCTGGCCCTTTATCTGTTGTTCTCCTCTGAGTGGTTAGATTTTCATAGATCCCGTGCTTTGCTTTTGTCAGGATTTACCTGGATTATCAAAACACTTTTCTTGTGCCAATGAAGCATAAGAAACAGTCCTAATAAGAGAACCAGGAACTCAAACAGATCATATTTATCCTGAATGTTCTGTCCAAAGAGAAAAATTCATTTTAGAGGAGCCTCAAGATCTCTTAGAAGGGAAATTTCACCAACTCTGTCATGTAGGGGCATCAATTCCGATTCTGTGTCAATTTTCCTACTTTCCCAGCTAGTAATCCTCTCCATCAGAAAGCCCACTCTCAACCGTTTCCTCTTTCAAAGGCAGTTGCTCCTAGAGTCTGCACATGGCACTTGGGGCCTGCTGGTCGTTGGCTACTGCCCTCTGTACCTTGGGTCTAACAGCTGCGGGTCATCAAGATGAGCACGTCTCTTGTTCTAGGATTAATATAGTTTGGGGCACATGGTAAGCAATAATCACTTCTTTAGTTGATCCAAGTGTTGGATCTTTCTTAATTATTCTACTACCACAATTTACTTGTTCTAAGATTTGTCCCCTCCCCCCATTTTAATATCTCTTAAGGTGGCACTCACCTTGCACTTGATGACATATCCTACTTTAACTGACAGCATTTCTCTTTCTTAGTCGAACATAAACTATAGTGCATCTTACCCTTGATGAAAGCTAGGATGCAATTAAATACTCTATTGCGGTTACGATTCTGATATTTGAAATCACCGGTAGCTCCCTGTGCCCCCACAGTGTAGTACCTCACCTCCTCGCCATAGTATACAAACCTTCTCACCCCCAGTGTTAACCCCGGGGCTCAGCCTCCATCCCCAGGTGATGCTGCCAGATCAGCTCTCGGTTGTCATGAACTTGCTGTAGTTTCCCGAATGCACTGTGCTGTCTCCTGGCACTTTGAAACTTGACACACTCATCCTCATTCTTCGCTTTGCCCTTGTCTATCACCTCCCCTGAAAATCTGTTCCTAAGTGGCTTTTCCCAGCTCCCACCTACCCTTGGCAGTCTTTTATCTCCCTGTGGTAAAGCCTGTCACACTGCATCATGGACATGCCCGTTGTCCCCCTGAGAATAGAAAAGGGACAATGAGGGACCCAGCATTTGCAGCTCTAGTGCAGAGCCCCATGCCTGGCTTGCAGAAAATGCCAGATCATGAAGACAAACGGAGATCATCTTCTGGCTAAAACCAGCTCTTCTTTGCCTATCGCAGGATCTGGTCTATAAAGATCAGCCAGTTATTATTGCTGTTTTTCTAGGGATTTTTACCCCATATATTTCCCAGGTCTTTACTCTTTTTGTAGCACTTTAATTCAGGCTTTAACCACTTCCTAGTCAGATCAGGTGAAATCATTTTCCTTCCCATACCCTCGATGTATTTCACATCTAGTAATTCTTTTTTTTAAGATCTTATTTACCCATTTGACAGACAGATCACAAGTAGGTAGAGAGGGAGGCAGAGAGAGAGGAAGGAAGCAGGCTCCCCGCTGAGCAGAGATCCCAATGTGGGGCTCCATCCCAGGACCCTGAATTCATGACCTGAGCCGAAGGCAGACGCCTAAACCACTGAGGCACACAGGAGGCCCCATATCTGGTAATTTTTAACCAACGTGGATTTGCTGCATCAAATAGTTCCTTCTTCTTCAAATATAAATATATAGATGAAATGATCAAGTCACTCGCATGTCTTAGGAGAATGTCATACCTTTAGTAGCAATCTTGAAATCGTGGCCATTGGTTTTGATTTTTGTTTTGGTTAGATGTGGTTCGGTTTTTGTCATTTTAAAAATCCCTCCAGCCCTTGGCTCTGTCTGACCTGATTGCTTTCAGCTGTTTCTGCAAAAAATTGTCCCGGCAGCGAAAACTCTCATTGTTTACAGTGGCGTCCTCTTCTGAACACTTTGTTTTTAAAAAGCTTTTTTTTTTTTTTTTTTCGGGCTATGGTAAATGTGGAACAACCATGAGGTATTTCAAAGAGGTGAACCACAGATAAATTTCTCTAAGGGTGGGGTGAGGGTTACTCAAAAAGGAACTTGACAAGGCTTTAAAGATATCGACAATCATTATAACATAACGTGAATGATTGTTACCGGGCTCTTAACTGGGCAAACACTTGTTGGCTTCCAAGAAAGACTAACATAGTTGAGATGGTTCTAGCGGCCTTCTAGCACAGGGTCTCATGAGGCAGGGATTCTAGCCACTGGCTGTGCAAGGCATGAGGCCTGTTAGTGATTCTATTTTTTCCTCTGCAGAATAGGTCTTTCTACATTCCAGGTCCTTTCTACCCCAATAAATAATGTGGCGATTCTCTCAGTGAGTTGTACTATTGGTTTAAACAGCCAACTGTCTCTTTAAAAGGACTTTTGTTTAAATTCCTTTAAAAAAAAGTCCTTTCAAAAAAATCTTTTTACTTTATTTTTTATTTTTTATCCCATATGTTTACTCTGATCGTGGAACTTTGTCATTTTGACCTTCTCTGCTGGTTAAAATATTCTTCATCATCAGCACCTACTGCTCTCCTCTCCTGGTGGTCTCTCCGGAAGGGGTCTTCTCTAGCTCTTCTAGCAGGTGATGGGCACTTCCCCTCTACCCCTGTTGCCAGACCAGCCTTACCTATCCTGCAGGGTCAGGTCGGCCTGGCCCTTTATCTGTTGTTCTCCTCTGAGTGGTTAGATTTTCATAGATCCCGTGCTTTGCTTTTGTCAGGATTTACCTGGATTATCAAAACCCTTTTCTTGTGCCAGTGAAGCCTAAGAAACAGTCCTAATGAGAGAACCAGGAACTCAAACAGATCATATTTATCCTGAATGTTCTGTCCAAAATGAAAAATTCATTTCAGAGGAGCCTCAAGATCTCTGAGAAGGGAAGTTTCACCAACTCTGTCATGTAGGGGCATCAATTTGTCCCCTCCCCCGATTTTAATATCTTTTAAGGTGGCACTCACCTTGCACTTGATGACATATCCTACTTTAACTGACAGCATTTCTCTTTCTTAGTCGAACATAAACTATAGTGCATCTTACCCTTGATGAAAGCTAGGATGCAATTAAATACTCTATTACGGTTACGATTCTGATATTTGAAATCCTCCGGTAGCTCCCTGTGCCCCCACAGTGTAGTACCTCACCTCCTCGCCATAGTATACAAACCTTCTCACCCCCAGTGTTGACCCCGGGGCTCAGCCTCCATCCCCAGGTGATGCTGCCAGATCAGCTGTCGGTTGTCATGAACTTGCTGTAGTTTCCCGAATGCACTGTGCTGTCTCCTGGCACTTTGAAACTTGACACACTCATCCTCATTCTTCGCATTGCCCTTGTCTATCACCTCCCCTGAAAATCTGTTCCTAAGTGGCTTTTCCCAGCTCCCACCTGCCCTTGGCAGTCTTTTATCTCCCTGTGGTAAAGCCTGTCACACTGCATCATGGACATGCCCGTTGTCCCCCTGAGAAGAGGAAAGGGACAATGAGGGCCCCCCGCATTTGCAGCTCTAGTGCAGAGCCCCATGCCTGGCTTGCAGGAAATGCCAGATCATGAAGACAAACGGAGATCATCTTCTGGCTAAAACCAGCTCTTCTTTGCCTATCGCAGGATCTGGTCAATAAAGAGCAGCCAGTTATTATTGCTGTTTTTCTAGGGATTTTTACCCCATATATTTCCCAGGTCTTTACTCTTTTTGTAGCACTTTAATTCAGGCTTCAACCACTTCCTAGTCAGATCAGGTGAAATCATTTTCCTTCCCATACCCTCGATGTATTTCAGATCGGGTAATTCTGTTTTTTAAGATCTTATTTACCCATTTGACAGACAGATCACAAGTAGGTAGAGAGGGAGGCAGAGAGAGAGGGGGGAAGCAGGCTCCCCGCTGAGCAGAGATCCCAATGTGGGGCTCCATCCCAGGACCCTGAAATCATGACCTGAGCCGAAGGCAGAGGCCTAAACCACTGAGCCACCCAGGAGCCCCCATATCTGGTAATTTTTAACCAACGTGGATTTGCTGCATCAAATAGTTCCTTCTTCTTCAAATATAAATATATAAATAAAGTGATCAAGTCACTCGCATGTCTTAGGAGAATGTCATACCTTTAGTAGCAATCTTGAAATCGTGGCCATTGGTTTTGATTTTTGTTTTGGTTAGATTTGGTTCGGTTTTTGTCATTTTAAAAATCCCTTCAGCCCTTGGCTCTGTCTTACCTGATTGCTTTCAGCTGTTTCTGCAACAAAATTGTCCCTGCAGCGAAAACTCTCATTGTTTTCAGAGGCGCCCCCTTCTGAACACTTTGTTAATAAAAAGCTTTTTTTTTTTTTTTTTCCGGCTATTGTAAATGTGGAATAACCATGAGGTATTTCAAAGAGGTGAACCACAGATAAATTTCTCTAAGGGTGGGGTGAGGGTTACTCAAAAAGGAACATGACAAGGCTTTTAAAGATATCGACAATCATTATAACATAACGTGAATGATTGTTACCGTGCTCTTAACTGGGCAAACACTTGTTGGCTTCCAAGAAAGACTAATATAGTTGAGATGGTTCTTGCGGCCTTCTAGCACAGGGTCGCATGAGGCAGAGATTCTAGCCACTGGCTGTGCAAGGCATGAGGCCTGTTAGTGATTCTATTTTTTCCTCTGCAGAATAGGTCTTTCTACATTCCAGGTCCTTTCTACCCCAATAAATAATGAGGCGATTCTCTCAGTGAGTTGTACTATTGGTTTAAACAGCCAACTGTCTCTTTAAAAGGACTTTTGTTTAAATTCCTTTAAAAAAAAGTCATTTCAAAAAAATCTTTTTTCTTTATTTTTTATTTTTTATCCCATATGTTTACTCTGATCGTGGAACTTTGTCATTTTGACCTTCTCTGCTAGTTAAAATATTCTTCATCATCAGCACCTACTGCTCTCCTCTCCTGGTGGTCTCTCCGGAAGGGGTCTTTCTAGCTCTTCTAGCACGTGATGGGCACTTCCCCTCTACCCCTGTTGCCAGACCAGCCTTACCTATCCTGCAGGGTCAGGTCGGCCTGGCCCTTTATCTGTTGTTCTCCTCTGAGTGGTTAGATTTTCATAGATCCCGTGCTTTGCTTTTGTCAGGATTTACCTGGATTATCAAAACACTTTTCTTGTGCCAATGAAGCATAAGAAACAGTCCTAATAAGAGAACCAGGAACTCAAACAGATCATATTTATCCTGAATGTTCTGTCCAAAGAGAAAAATTCATTTTAGAGGAGCCTCAAGATCTCTTAGAAGGGAAATTTCACCAACTCTGTCATGTAGGGGCATCAATTCCGATTCTGTGTCAATTTTCCTACTTTCCCAGCTAGTAATCCTCTCCATCAGAAAGCCCACTCTCAACCGTTTCCTCTTTCAAAGGCAGTTGCTCCTAGAGTCTGCACATGGCACTTGGGGCCTGCTGGTCGTTGGCTACTGCCCTCTGTACCTTGGGTCTAACAGCTGCGGGTCATCAAGATGAGCACGTCTCTTGTTCTAGGATTAATATAGTTTGGGGCACATGGTAAGCAATAATCACTTCTTTAGTTGATCCAAGTGTTGGATCTTTCTTAATTATTCTACTACCACAATTTACTTGTTCTAAGATTTGTCCCCTCCCCCCATTTTAATATCTCTTAAGGTGGCACTCACCTTGCACTTGATGACATATCCTACTTTAACTGACAGCATTTCTCTTTCTTAGTCGAACATAAACTATAGTGCATCTTACCCTTGATGAAAGCTAGGATGCAATTAAATACTCTATTGCGGTTACGATTCTGATATTTGAAATCACCGGTAGCTCCCTGTGCCCCCACAGTGTAGTACCTCACCTCCTCGCCATACTATACAAACCTTCTCACCCCCAGTGTTAACCCCGGGGCTCAGCCTCCATCCCCAGGTGATGCTGCCAGATCAGCTCTCGGTTGTCATGAACTTGCTGTAGTTTCCCGAATGCACTGTGCTGTCTCCTGGCACTTTGAAACTTGACACACTCATCCTCATTCTTCGCTTTGCCCTTGTCTATCACCTCCCCTGAAAATCTGTTCCTAAGTGGCTTTTCCCAGCTCCCACCTACCCTTGGCAGTCTTTTATCTCCCTGTGGTAAAGCCTGTCACACTGCATCATGGACATGCCCGTTGTCCCCCTGAGAATAGAAAAGGGACAATGAGGGACCCAGCATTTGCAGCTCTAGTGCAGAGCCCCATGCCTGGCTTGCAGAAAATGCCAGATCATGAAGACAAACGGAGATCATCTTCTGGCTAAAACCAGCTCTTCTTTGCCTATCGCAGGATCTGGTCTATAAAGATCAGCCAGTTATTATTGCTGTTTTTCTAGGGATTTTTACCCCATATATTTCCCAGGTCTTTACTCTTTTTGTAGCACTTTAATTCAGGCTTTAACCACTTCCTAGTCAGATCAGGTGAAATCATTTTCCTTCCCATACCCTCGATGTATTTCACATCTAGTAATTCTTTTTTTTAAGATCTTATTTACCCATTTGACAGACAGATCACAAGTAGGTAGAGAGGGAGGCAGAGAGAGAGGAAGGAAGCAGGCTCCCCGCTGAGCAGAGATCCCAATGTGGGGCTCCATCCCAGGACCCTGAATTCATGACCTGAGCCGAAGGCAGACGCCTAAACCACTGAGGCACCCAGGAGGCCCCATATCTGGTAATTTTTAACCAACGTGGATTTGCTGCATCAAATAGTTCCTTCTTCTTCAAATATAAATATATAGATGAAATGATCAAGTCACTCGCATGTCTTAGGAGAATGTCATACCTTTAGTAGCAATCTTGAAATCGTGGCCATTGGTTTTGATTTTTGTTTTGGTTAGATGTGGTTCGGTTTTTGTCATTTTAAAAATCCCTCCAGCCCTTGGCTCTGTCTGACCTGATTGCTTTCAGCTGTTTCTGCAAAAAATTGTCCCGGCAGCGAAAACTCTCATTGTTTACAGTGGCGTCCTCTTCTGAACACTTTGTTTTTAAAAAGCTTTTTTTTTTTTTTTTTTCGGGCTATGGTAAATGTGGAACAACCATGAGGTATTTCAAAGAGGTGAACCACAGATAAATTTCTCTAAGGGTGGGGTGAGGGTTACTCAAAAAGGAACTTGACAAGGCTTTAAAGATATCGACAATCATTATAACATAACGTGAATGATTGTTACCGGGCTCTTAACTGGGCAAACACTTGTTGGCTTCCAAGAAAGACTAACATAGTTGAGATGGTTCTAGCGGCCTTCTAGCACAGGGTCTCATGAGGCAGGGATTCTAGCCACTGGCTGTGCAAGGCATGAGGCCTGTTAGTGATTCTATTTTTTCCTCTGCAGAATAGGTCTTTCTACATTCCAGGTCCTTTCTACCCCAATAAATAATGTGGCGATTCTCTCAGTGAGTTGTACTATTGGTTTAAACAGCCAACTGTCTCTTTAAAAGGACTTTTGTTTAAATTCCTTTAAAAAAAAGTCCTTTCAAAAAAATCTTTTTACTTTATTTTTTATTTTTTATCCCATATGTTTACTCTGATCGTGGAACTTTGTCATTTTGACCTTCTCTGCTGGTTAAAATATTCTTCATCATCAGCACCTACTGCTCTCCTCTCCTGGTGGTCTCTCCGGAAGGGGTCTTCTCTAGCTCTTCTAGCAGGTGATGGGCACTTCCCTCTACCCCTGTTGCCAGACCAGCTTACCTATCCTGCCGGTTCAGGTCGGCCTGGCCCTTTATCTGTTGTTCTCCTCTGAGTGGTTAGATTTTCATAGATCCCGTGCTTTGCTTTTGTCAGGATTTACCTGGATTATCAAAACCCTTTTCTTGTGCCAGTGAAGCCTAAGAAACAGTCCTAATGAGAGAACCAGGAACTCAAACAGATCATATTTATCCTGAATGTTCTGTCCAAAATGAAAAATTCATTTCAGAGGAGCCTCAAGATCTCTGAGAAGGGAAGTTTCACCAACTCTGTCATGTAGGGGCATCAATTCCGATTCTGTGTCAATTTTCCTACTTTCCCAGCTAGTAATCCTCTCCATCAGAAAGCCCACTCTCAACCGTTTCCTCTTTCAAAGGCAGTTGCTCCTAGAGTCTGCACATGGCACTTGGGGCCTGCTGGTCGTTGGCTACTGCCCTCTGTACCTTGGGTCTAACAGCTGCGGGGCATCAAGATGAGCACGTCTCTTGTTCTAGGACGTAATATAGTTTGGGGCACATGGTAAGCAATAATCACTACTTTAGTTGATCCAAGTGTTGGATCTTTCTTAATTATTCTACTACCACAATTTACTTGTTCTAAGATTTGTCCCCTCCCCCCATTTTAATATCTCTTAAGGTGGCACTCACCTTGCACTTGATGACATATCCTACTTTAACTGACAGCATTTCTCTTTCTTAGTCGAACATAAACTATAGTGCATCTTACCCTTGATGAAAGCTAGGATGCAATTAAATACTCTATTACGGTTACGATTCTGATATTTGAAATCCTCCGGTAGCTCCCTGTGCCCCCACAGTGTAGTACCTCACCTCCTCGCCATAGTATACAAACCTTCTCACCCCCAGTGTTAACCCCGGGGCTCAGCCTCCATCCCCAGGTGATGCTGCCAGATCAGCTGTCGGTTGTCATGAACTTGCTGTAGTTTCCCGAATGCACTGTGCTGTCTCCTGGCACTTTGAAACTTGACACACTCATCCTCATTCTTCGCATTGCCCTTGTCTATCACCTCCCCTGAAAATCTGTTCCTAAGTGGCTTTTCCCAGCTCCCACCTGCCCTTGGCAGTCTTTTATCTCCCTGTGGTAAAGCCTGTCACACTGCATCATGGACATGCCCGTTGTCCCCCTGAGAAGAGAAAAGGGACAATGAGGGCCCCCCGCATTTGCAGCTCTAGTGCAGAGCCCCATGCCTGGCTTGCAGGAAATGCCAGATCATGAAGACAAACGGAGATCATCTTCTGGCTAAAACCAGCTCTTCTTTGCCTATCGCAGGATCTGGTCAATAAAGAGCAGCCAGTTATTATTGCTGTTTTTCTAGGGATTTTTACCCCATATATTTCCCAGGTCTTTACTCTTTTTGTAGCACTTTAATTCAGGCTTCAACCACTTCCTAGTCAGATCAGGTGAAATCATTTTCCTTCCCATACTCTCGATGTATTTCAGATCGGGTAATTCTGTTTTTTAAGATCTTATTTACCCATTTGACAGACAGATCACAAGTAGGTAGAGAGGGAGGCAGAGAGAGAGGGGGGAAGCAGGCTCCCCGCTGAGCAGAGATCCCAATGTGGGGCTCCATCCCAGGACCCTGAAATCATGACCTGAGCCGAAGGCAGAGGCCTAAACCACTGAGCCACCCAGGAGCCCCCATATCTGGTAATTTTTAACCAACGTGGATTTGCTGCATCAAATAGTTCCTTCTTCTTCAAATATAAATATATAAATAAAGTGATCAAGTCACTCGCATGTCTTAGGAGAATGTCATACCTTTAGTAGCAATCTTGAAATCGTGGCCATTGGTTTTGATTTTTGTTTTGGTTAGATTTGGTTCGGTTTTTGTCATTTTAAAAATCCCTTCAGCCCTTGGCTCTGTCTGACCTGATTGCTTTCAGCTGTTTCTGCAACAAAATTGTCCCTGCAGCGAAAACTCTCATTGTTTTCAGAGGCGCCCCCTTCTGAACACTTTGTTAATAAAAAGCTTTTTTTTTTTTTTTTTCCGGCTATGGTAAATGTGGAACTACCATGAGGTATTTCAAAGAGGTGAACCACAGATAAATTTCTCTAAGGGTGGGGTGAGGGTTACTCAAAAAGGAACATGACAAGGCTTTTAAAGATATCGACAATCATTATAACATAACGTGAATGATTGTTACCGTGCTCTTAACTGGGCAAACACTTGTTGGCTTCCAAGAAAGACTAATATAGTTGAGATGGTTCTAGCGGCCTTCTAGCACAGGGTCGCATGAGGCAGAGATTCTAGCCACTGGCTGTGCAAGGCATGAGGCCTGTTAGTGATTCTATTTTTTCCTCTGCAGAATAGGTCTTTCTACATTCCAGGTCCTTTCTACCCCAATAAATAATGAGGCGATTCTCTCAGTGAGTTGTACTATTGGTTTAAACAGCCAACTGTCTCTTTAAAAGGACTTTTGTTTAAATTCCTTTAAAAAAAAGTCATTTCAAAAAAATCTTTTTTCTTTATTTTTTATTTTTTATCCCATATGTTTACTCTGATCGTGGAACTTTGTCATTTTGACCTTCTCTGCTAGTTAAAATATTCTTCATCATCAGCACCTACTGCTCTCCTCTCCTGGTGGTCTCTCCGGAAGGGGTCTTTCTAGCTCTTCTAGCACGTGATGGGCACTTCCCCTCTACCCCTGTTGCCAGACCAGCCTTACCTATCCTGCAGGGTCAGGTCGGCCTGGCCCTTTATCTGTTGTTCTCCTCTGAGTGGTTAGATTTTCATAGATCCCGTGCTTTGCTTTTGTCAGGATTTACCTGGATTATCAAAACACTTTTCTTGTGCCAGTGAAGCATAAGAAACAGTCCTAATAAGAGAACCAGGAACTCAAACAGATCATATTTATCCTGAATGTTCTGTCCAAAGAGAAAAATTCATTTTAGAGGAGCCTCAAGATCTCTTAGAAGGGAAATTTCACCAACTCTGTCATGTAGGGGCATCAATTCCGATTCGGTGTCAATTTTCCTACTTTCCCAGCTAGTAATCCTCTCCATCAGAAAGCCCACTCTCAACCGTTTCCTCTTTCAAAGGCAGTTGCTCCTAGAGTCTGCACATGGCACTTGGGGCCTGCTGGTCGTTGGCTACTGCCCTCTGTACCTTGGGTCTAACAGCTGCGGGTCATCAAGATGATCACGTCTCTTGTTCTAGGATTAAGATAGTTTGGGGCACATGGTAAGCAATAATCACTTCTTTAGTTGATCCAAGTGTTGGATCTTTCTTAATTATTCTACTACCACAATTTACTTGTTCTAAGATTTGTCCCATCCCCCCATTTTAATATCTCTTAAGGTGGCACTCACCTTGCACTTGATGACATATCCTACTTTAACTGACAGCATTTCTCTTTCTTAGTCGAACATAAACTATAGTGCATCTTACCCTTGATGAAAGCTAGGATGCAATTAAATACTCTATTACGGTTACAATTCTGATATTTGAAATCCTCCGGTAGCTCCCTGTGCCCCCACAGTGTAGTACCTCACCTCCTCGCCATAGTATACAAACCTTCTCACCCCCAGTGTTAACCCCGGGGCTCAGCCTCCATCCCCAGGTGATGCTGCCAGATCAGCTGTCGGTTGTCATGAACTTGCTGTAGTTTCCCGAATGCACTGTGCTGTCTCCTGGCACTTTGAAACTTGACACACTCATCCTCATTCTTCGCTTTGCCCTTGTCTATCACCTCCCCTGAAAATCTGTTCCTAAGTGGCTTTTCCCAGCTCCCACCTGCCCTTGGCAGTCTTTTATCTCCCTGTGGTAAAGCCTGTCACACTGCATCATGGACATGCCCGTTGTCCCCCTGAGAAGAGAAAGGGGACAATGAGGGCCCCCCGCATTTGCAGCTCTAGTGCAGAGCCCCATGCCTGGCTTGCAGGAAATGCCAGATCATGAAGACAAACGGAGATCATCTTCTGGCTAAAACCAGCTCTTCTTTGCCTATCGCAGGATCTGGTCAATAAAGAGCAGCCAGTTATTATTGCTGTTTTTCTAGGGATTTTTACCCCATATATTTCCCAGGTCTTTACTCTTTTTGTAGCACTTTAATTCAGGTTTCAACCACTTCCTAGTCAGATCAGGTGAAATCATTTTCCTTCCCATACCCTCGATGTATTTCAGATCGGGTAATTCTGTTTCTTAAGATCTTATTTACCCATTTGACAGACAGATCACAAGTAGGTAGAGAGGGAGGCAGTGAGAGAGGGGGGAAGCAGGCTCCCCGCTGAGCAGAGATCCCAATGTGGGGCTCCATCCCAGGACCCTGAATTCATGACCTGAGCCGAAGGCAGACGCCTAAACCACTGAGCCACCCAGGAGCCCCCATATCTGGTAATTTTTAACCAACGTGGATTTGCTGCATCAAATAGTTCCTTCTTCTTCAAATATAAATATATAGATGAAATGATCAAGTCACTCGCATGTCTTAGGAGAATGTCATACCTTTAGTAGCAATCTTGAAATCGTGGCCATTGGTTTTGATTTTTGTTTTGGTTAGATGTGGTTCGGTTTTTGTCATTTTAAAAATCCCTCCAGCCCTTGGCTCTGTCTGACCTGATTGCTTTCAGCTGTTTCTGCAAAAAATTGTCCCGGCAGCGAAAACTCTCATTGTTTACAGTGGCGCCCTCTTCTGAACACTTTGTTTTTAAAAAGCTTTTTTTTTTTTTTTTTCGGGCTATGGTAAATGTGGAACAACCATGAGGTATTTCAAAGAGGTGAACCACAGATAAATTTCTCTAAGGGTGGGGTGAGGGTTACTCAAAAAGGAACTTGACAAGGCTTTAAAGATACCGACAATCATTATAACATAACGTGAATGATTGTTACCGGGCTCTTAACTGGGCAAACACTTGTTGGCTTCCAAGAAAGACTAACATAGTTGAGATGGTTCTAGCGGCCTTCTAGCACAGGGTCTCATGAGGCAGGGATTCTAGCCACTGGCTGTGCAAGGCATGAGGCCTGTTAGTGATTCTATTTTTTCCTCTGCAGAATAGGTCTTTCTACATTCCAGGTCCTTTCTACCCCAATAAATAATGTGGCGATTCTCTCAGTGAGTTGTACTATTGGTTTAAACAGCCAACTGTCTCTTTAAAAGGACTTTTGTTTAAATTCCTTTAAAAAAAAGTCCTTTCAAAAAAATCTTTTTTCTTTATTTTTTATTTTTTATCCCATATGTTTACTCTGATCGTGGAACTTTGTCATTTTGACCTTCTCTGCTGGTTAAAATATTCTTCATCATCAGCACCTACTGCTCTCCTCTCCTGGTGGTCTCTCCGGAAGGGGTCTTCTCTAGCTCTTCTAGCAGGTGATGGGCACTTCCCTCTACCCCTGTTGCCAGACCAGCTTACCTATCCTGCCGGTTCAGGTCGGCCTGGCCCTTTATCTGTTGTTCTCCTCTGAGTGGTTAGATTTTCATAGATCCCGTGCTTGGCTTTTGTCAGGATTTACCTGGATTATCAAAACCCTTTTCTTGTGCCAGTGAAGCCTAAGAAACAGTCCTAATGAGAGAACCAGGAACTCAAACAGATCATATTTATCCTGAATGTTCTGTCCAAAATGAAAAATTCATTTCAGAGGAGCCTCAAGATCTCTGAGAATGGAAGTTTCAACAACTCTGTCATGTAGGGGCATCAATTCCGATTCTGTGTCAATTTTCCTACTTTCCCAGCTAGTAATCCTCTCCATCAGAAAGCCCACTCTCAACCGTTTCCTCTTTCAAATGCAGTTGCTCCTAGAGTCTGCACATGGCACTTGGGGCCTGCTGGTCGTTGGCTACTGCCCTCTGTACCTTGGGTCTAACAGCTGCGGGGCATCAAGATGAGCACGTCTCTTGTTCTAGGACGTAATATAGTTTGGGGCACATGGTAAGCAATAATCACTACTTTAGTTGATCCAAGTGTTGGATCTTTCTTAATTATTCTACTACCACAATTTACTTGTTCTAAGATTTGTCCCCTCCCCCCATTTTAATATCTCTTAAGGTGGCACTCACCTTGCACTTGATGACATATCCTACTTTAACTGACAGCATTTCTCTTTCTTAGTCGAACATAAACTATAGTGCATCTTACCCTTGATGAAAGCTGGGATGCAATTAAATACTCTATTACGGTTACGATTCTGATATTTGAAATCCTCCGGTAGCTCCCTGTGCCCCCACAGTGTAGTACCTCACCTCCTCGCCATAGTATACAAACCTTCTCACCCCCAGTGTTAACCCCGGGGCTCAGCCTCCATCCCCAGGTGATGCTGCCAGATCAGCTGTCGGTTGTCATGAACTTGCTGTAGTTTCCCGAATGCACTGTGCTGTCTCCTGGCACTTTGAAACTTGACACACTCATCCTCATTCTTCGCATTGCCCTTGTCTATCACCTCCCCTGAAAATCTGTTCCTAAGTGGCTTTTCCCAGCTCCCACCTGCCCTTGGCAGTCTTTTATCTCCCTGTGGTAAAGCCTGTCACACTGCGTCATGGACATGCCCGTTGTCCCCCTGAGAAGAGAAAAGGGACAATGAGGGCCCCCCGCATGTGCAGCTCTAGTGCAGAGCCCCATGCCTGGCTTGCAGGAAATGCCAGATCATGAAGACAAACGGAGATCATCTTCTGGCTAAAACCAGCTCTTCTTTGCCTATCGCAGGATCTGGTCAATAAAGAGCAGCCAGTTATTATTGCTGTTTTTCTAGGGATTTTTACCCCATATATTTCCCAGGTCTTTACTCTTTTTGTAGCACTTTAATTCAGGCTTCAACCACTTCCTAGTCAGATCAGGTGAAATCATTTTCCTTCCCATACTCTCGATGTATTTCAGATCAGGTAATTCTGTTTTTTAAGATCTTATTTACCCATTTGACAGACAGATCACAAGTAGGTAGAGAGGGAGGCAGAGAGAGAGGGGGGAAGCAGGCTCCCCGCTGAGCAGAGATCCCAATGTGGGGCTCCATCCCAGGACCCTGAAATCATGACCTGAGCCGAAGGCAGAGGCCTAAACCACTGAGCCACCCAGGAGCCCCCATATCTGGTAATTTTTAACCAACGTGGATTTGCTGCATCAAATAGTTCCTTCTTCTTCAAATATAAATATATAAATAAAGTGATCAAGTCACTCGCATGTCTTAGGAGAATGTCATACCTTTAGTAGCAATCTTGAAATCGTGGCCATTGGTTTTGATTTTTGTTTTGGTTAGATTTGGTTCGGTTTTTGTCATTTTAAAAATCCCTTCAGCCCTTGGCTCTGTCTGACCTGATTGCTTTCAGCTGTTTCTGCAACAAAATTGTCCCTGCAGCGAAAACTCTCATTGTTTTCAGAGGCGCCCCCTTCTGAACACTTTGTTAATAAAAAGCTTTTTTTTTTTTTTTTCCGGCTATGGTAAATGTGGAACTACCATGAGGTATTTCAAAGAGGTGAACCACAGATAAATTTCTCTAAGGGTGGGGTGAGGGTTACTCAAAAAGGAACATGACAAGGCTTTTAAAGATATCGAAAATCATTATAACATAACGTGAATGATTGTTACCGTGCTCTTAACTGGGCAAACACTTGTTGGCTTCCAAGAAAGATTAATATAGTTGAGATGGTTCTAGCGGCCTTCTAGCACAGGGTCGCATGAGGCAGAGATTCTAGCCACTGGCTGTGCAAGGCATGAGGCCTGTTAGTGATTCTATTTTTTCCTCTGCAGAATAGGTCTTTCTACATTCCAGGTCCTTTCTACCCCAATAAATAATGAGGCGATTCTCTCAGTGAGTTGTACTATTGGTTTAAACAGCCAACTGTCTCTTTAAAAGGACTTTTGTTTAAATTCCTTTAAAAAAAAGTCATTTCAAAAAAATCTTTTTTCTTTATTTTTTATTTTTTATCCCATATGTTTACTCTGATCGTGGAACTTTGTCATTTTGACCTTCTCTGCTAGTTAAAATATTCTTCATCATCAGCACCTACTGCTCTCCTCTCCTGGTGGTCTCTCCGGAAGGGGTCTTTCTAGCTCTTCTAGCACGTGATGGGCACTACCCCTCTACCCCTGTTGCCAGACCAGCCTTACCTATCCTGCAGGGTCAGGTCGGCCTGGCCCTTTATCTGTTGTTCTCCTCTGAGTGGTTAGATTTTCATAGATCCCATGCTTTGCTTTTGTCAGGATTTACCTGGATTATCAAAAAACTTTTCTTGTGCCAGTGAAGCATAAGAAACAGTCCTAATAAGAGAACCAGGAACTCAAACAGATCATATTTATCCTGAATGTTCTGTCCAAAGAGAAAAATTCATTTTAGAGGAGCCTCAAGATCTCTTAGAAGGGAAATTTCACCAACTCTGTCATGTAGGGGCATCAATTCCGATTCGGTGTCAATTTTCCTACTTTCCCAGCTAGTAATCCTCTCCATCAGAAAGCCCACTCTCAACCGTTTCCTCTTTCAAAGGCAGTTGCTCCTAGAGTCTGCACATGGCACTTGGGGCCTGCTGGTCGTTGGCTACTGCCCTCTGTACCTTGGGTCTAACAGCTGCGGGTCATCAAGATGAGCACGTCTCTTGTTCTAGGATTAATATAGTTTGGGGCACATGTTAAGCAATAATCACTTCTTTAGTTGATCCAAGTGTTGGATCTTTCTTAATTATTCTACTACCACAATTTACTTGTTCTAAGATTTGTCCCATTCCCTCATTTTAATATCTCTTAAGGTGGCACTCACCTTGCACTTGATGACATATCCTACTTTAACTGACAGCATTTCTCTTTCTTAGTCGAACATAAACTATAGTGCATCTTACCCTTGATGAAAGCTAGGATGCAATTAAATACTCTATTACGGTTACGATTCTGATATTTGAAATCCTCCGGTAGCTCCCTGTGCCCCCACAGTGTACTACCTCACCTCCTCGCCATAGTATACAAACCTTCTCACCCCCAGTGTTTACCCCGGGGCTCAGCCTCCATCCCCAGGTGATGCTGCCAGATCAGCTGTCGGTTGTCATGAACTTGCTGTAGTTTCCCGAATGCACTGTGCTGTCTCCTGGCACTTTGAAACTTGACACACTCATCCTCATTCTTCGCTTTGCCCTTGTCTATCACCTCCCCTGAAAATCTGTTCCTAAGTGGCTTTTCCCAGCTCCCACCTACCCTTGGCAGTCTTTTATCTCCCTGTGGTAAAGCCTGTCACACTGCATCATGGACATGCCCGTTGTCCCCCTGAGAAGAGAAAAGGGACAATGAGGGACCCAGCATTTGCAGCTCTAGTGCAGAGCCCCATGCCTGGCTTGCAGGAAATGCCAGATCATGAAGACAAACGGAGATCATCTTCTGGCTAAAACCAGCTCTTCTTTGCCTATCGCAGGATCTGGTCAATAAAGAGCAGCCAGTTATTATTGCTGTTTTTCTAGGGATTTTTACCCCATATATTTCCCAGGTCTTTACTCTTTTTGTAACACATTAATTCAGGCTTCAACCACTTCCTAGTCAGATCAGGTGAAATCATTTTCCTTCCCATACCCTCGATGTATTTCACATCTAGTAATTCTTTTTTTTAAGATCTTATTTACCCATTTGACAGACAGGTCACAAGTAGGTAGAGAGAGAGGCACAGAGAGAGGGGGGAAGCAGGCTCCCCGCTGAGCAGAGATCCCAATGTGGGGCTCCATCCCAGGACCCTGAAATCATGACCTGAGCCGAAGGCAGACGCCTAAACCACTGAGCCACCCAGGAGCCCCCATATCTGGTAATTTTTAACCAACGTGGATTTGCTGAATCAAATAGTTCCTTCTTCTTCAAATATAAATATATAAATAAAGTGATCAAGTCACTCGCATGTCTTAGGAGAATGTCATACCTTTAGTAGCAATCTTGAAATCGTGGCCATTGGTTTTGATTTTTGTTTTGGTTAGATTTGGTTCGGTTTTTGTCATTTTAAAAATCCCTCCAGCCCTTGGCTCTGAATGACCTGATTGCTTTCAGCTGTTTCTGCAACAAAATTGTCCCTGCAGCGAAAACTCTCATTGTTTACAGTGGCGCCCCCTTCTGAACACTTTGTTAATAAAAAGATTTTTTTTTTTTTTTCGGGCTATGGTAAATGTGGAACTACCATGAGGTATTTCAAAGAGGTGAACCACAGATAAATTTCTCTAAGGGTGGGGTGAGGGTTAATCAAAAAGGAAATTGACAAGGCATTTAAAGATATCGACAATCATTATAACATAACGTGACTGATTGTTACCGTGCTCTTAACTGGGCAAACACTTGTTGGCTTCCAAGAAAGACTAACATAGTTGATATGGTTCTAGCAGCCTTCTAGCACAGGGTCTCATGAGGCAGGGATTCTAGCCACTGGCTGTGCAAGGCATGAGGCCTGTTAGTGATTCTATTTTTCCTCTGCAGAATAGGTCTTTCTACATTCCAGGTCCTTTCTACCCCAATAAATAATGTGGCGATTCTCTCAGTGAGTTGTACTATTGGTTTAAACAGCCAACTGTCTCTTTAAAAGGACTTTTGTTTAAATTCCTTTAAACAAAAGTCCTTTCAAAAAATTCTTTTTTCTTTATTTTTTATTTTTTATCCCATATGTTTACTCTGATCGTGGAACTTTGTCATTTTGACCTTCTCTGCTGATTAAAATATTCTTCATCATCAGCACCTACTGCTCTCCTCTCCTGGTGGTCTCTCCGGAGTCTTCTCTAGCTCTTCTAGCAGGTGATGGGCACTTCCCCTCTACCCCTGTTGCCAGACCAGCCTTACCTATCCTGCAGGGTCAGGTCGGCCTGGCCCTTTATCTGTTGTTCTCCTCTGAGTGGTTAGATTTTCATAGATCCCGTGCTTTGCTTTTGTCAGGATTTACCTGGATTATCAAAACCCTTTTCTTGTGCCAGTGAAGCCTAAGAAACAGTCCTAATGAGAGAACCAGGAACTCAAACAGATCATATTTATCCTGAATGTTCTGTCCAAAATGAAAAATTCATTTCAGAGGAGCCTCAAGATCTCTGAGAAGGGAAGTTTCACCAACTCTGTCATGTAGGGGCATCAATTCCGATTCGGTGTCAATTTTCCTACTTTCCCAGCTAGTAATTCTCTCCATCAGAAAGCCCACTCTCAACCGTTTCCTCTTTCAAAGGCAGTTGCTCCTAGAGTCTGCACATGGCACTTGGGGCCTGCTGGTCGTTGGCTACTGCCCTCTGTACCTTGGGTCTAACAGCTGCGGGGCATCAAGATGAGCACGTCTCTTGTTCTAGGACTTAATATAGTTTGGGGCACATGGTAAGAAATAATCACTTCTTTAGTTGATCCAAGTGTTGGATCTTTCTTAATTATTCTACTACCACAATTTACCTGTTCTAAGATTTGTCCCCTCCCCCCATTTTAATATCTCTTAAGGTGGCACTCACCTTACACTTGATGACATATCCTACTTTAACTGACAGCATTTCTCTTTCTTAGTCGAACATAAACTATAGTGCATCTTACCCTTGATGAAAGCTAGGATGCAATTAAATACTCTATTACGGTTACGATTCTGATATTTGAAATCCTCCGGTAGCTCCCTGGGCCCCCAGAGTGTAGTACCTCACCTCCTCGCCATAGTATACAAACCTTCTCACCCCCAGTGTTAACCCCGGGGCTCAGCCTCCATCCCCAGGTGATGCTGCCAGATCAGCTGTCGGTTGTCATGAACTTGCTGTAGTTTCCCGAATGCACTGTGCTGTCCCCTGGCACTTTGAAACTTGACACACTCATCCTCATTCTTCGCTTTGCCCTTGTCTATCACCTCCCCTGAAAATCTGTTCCTAAGTGGCTTTTCCCAGCTCCCACCTACCCTTGGCAGTCTTTTATCTCCCTGTGGTAAAGCCTGTCACACTGCATCATGGACATGCCCGTTGTCCCCCTGAGAAGAGAAAAGGGACAATGAGGGACCCAGCATTTGCAGCTCTAGTGCAGAGCCCCATGCCTGGCTTGCAGGAAATGCCAGATCATGAAGACAAACGGAGATCATCTTCTGGCTAAAACCAGCTCTTCTTTGCCTATCGCAGGATCTGGTCAATAAAGAGCAGCCCGTTATTATTGCTGTTTTTCTAGGGATTTTTACCCCATATATTTCCCAGGTCTTTACTCTTTTTGTAGCACTTTAATTCAGGCTTCAACCACTTCCTAGTCAGATCAGGTGAAATCATTTTCCTTCCCATACCCTCGATGTATTTCACATCTAGTAATTCTTTTTTTTAAGATCTTATTTACCCATTTGACAGACAGATCACAAGTAGGTAGAGAGAGAGGCAGAGAGAGAGGGGGGAAGCAGGCTCCCCGCTGAGCAGAGATCCCAATGTGGGGCTCCATCCCAGGACCCTGAAATCATGACCTGAGCCGAAGGCAGACGCCTAAACCACTGAGCCACCCAGGAGCCCCCATATCTGGTAATTTTTAACCAACGTGGATTTGCTACTTCAAATAGTTCCTTCTTCTTCAAATATAAATATATAAATAAAGTGATCAAGTCACTCGCATGTCTTAGGAGAATGTCATACCTTTAGTAGCAATCTTGAAATCGTGGCCATTGGTTTTGATTTTTGTTTTGATTAGATGTGGTTCGGTTTTTGTCATTTTAAAAATCCCTCTAGCCCTTGGCTCTGTCTGACCTGATTGCTTTCAGCTGTTTCTGCAACAAAATTGTCCCTGCAGCGAAAACTCTCATTGTTTACAGTGGCGCCCCCTTCTGAACACTTTGTTAATAAAAAGCTTTTTTTTTTTTTTTTCTGGCTATGGTAAATGTGGAACAACCATGAGGTATTTCAAAGAGGTGAACCACAGATAAATTTCTCTAAGGGTGGGGTGAGGGTTACTCAAAAAGGAACTTGACAAGGCTTTTAAAGATATCGACAATCATTATAACTTAACGTGAATGATTGTTACCGTGCTCTTAACTGGGCAAACACTTGTTGGCTTCCAAGTAAGACTAACATAGTTGAGATGGTTCTAGCGGCCTTCTAGCACAGGGTCTCATGAGGCAGGGATTCTAGCCACTGGCTGTGCAAGGCATGAGGCCTGTTAGTGATTCTATTTTTTCCTCTGCAGAATAGGTCTTTCTACATTCCACGTCCTTTCTACCCCAATAAATAATGTGGCGATTCTCTCAGTGAGTTGTACTATTGGTTTAAACAGCCAACTGTCTCTTTAAAAGGACTTTTGTTTAAATTACTTTAAACAAAAGTCCTTTCAAAAAAATCTTTTTTCTTTATTTTTTATTTTTTATCCCATATGTTTACTCTGATCGTGGAACTTTGTCATTTTGACCTTCTCTGCTGATTAAAATATTCTTCATCATCAGCACCTACTGCTCTCCTCTCCTGGTGGTCTCTCCGGAAGGGGTCTTCTCTAGCTCTTCTAGCAGGTGATGGGCACTTCCCCTCTACCCCTGTTGCCAGACCAGCCTTACCTATCCTGCAGGGTCAGGTCGGCCTGGCCCTTTATCTGTTGTTCTCCTCTGAGTGGTTAGATTTTCATAGATCCCGTGCTTTGCTTTTGTCAGGATTTACCTGGATTATCAAAACCCTTTTCTTGTGCCAGTGAAGCCTAAGAAACAGTCCTAATGAGAGAACCAGGAACTCAAACAGATCATATTTATCCTGAATGTTCTGTCCAAAATGAAAAATTCATTTCAGAGGAGCCTCAAGATCTCTGAGAAGGGAAGTTTCACCAACTCTGTCATGTAGGGGCATCAATTCCGATTCGGTGTCCATTTTCCTACTTTCCCAGCTAGTAATTCTCTCCATCAGAAAGCCCACTCTCAACCGTTTCCTCTTTCAAAGGCAGTTGCTCCTAGAGTCTGCACATGGCACTTGGGGCCTGCTGGTCGTTGGCTACTGCCCTCTGTACCTTGGGTCTAACAGCTGCGGGGCATCAAGATGAGCACGTCTCTTGTTCTAGGACTTAATATAGTTTGGGGCACATGGTAAGCAATAATCACTTCTTTAGTTGATCCAAGTGTTGGATCTTTCTTAATTATTCTACTACCACAATTTACTTGTTCTAAGTATTGTCCCCTCCCCCCATTTTAATATCTCTTAAGGTGGCACTCACCTTGCACTTGATGACATATCCTACTTTAACTGACAGCATTTCTCTTTCTTAGTCGAACATAAACTATAGTGCATCTTACCCTTGATGAAAGCTAGGATGCAATTAAATACTCTATTACGGTTACGATTCTGATATTTGAAATCCTCCGGTAGCTCCCTGTGCCCCCACAGTGTAGTACCTCACCTCCTCGCCATAGTATACAAACCTTCTCACCCCCAGTGTTAACCCCGGGGCTCAGCCTCCATCCCCAGGTGATGCTGCCAGATCAGCTGTCGGTTGTCATGAACTTGCTGTAGTTTCCCGAATGCACTGTGCTGTCTCCTGGCACTTTGAAACTTGACACACTCATCCTCATTCTTCGCTTTGCCCTTGTCTATCACCTCCCCTGAAAATCTGTTCCTAAGTGGCTTTTCCCAGCTCCCACCTACCCTTGGCAGTCTTTTATCTCCCTGTGGTAAAGCCTGTCACACTGCATCATGGACATGCCCGTTGTCCCCCTGAGAAGAGAAAAGGGACAATGAGGGACCCAGCATTTGCAGCTCTAGTGCAGAGCCCCATGCCTGGCTTGCAGGAAATGCCAGATCATGAAGACAAACGGAGATCATCTTCTGGCTAAAACCAGCTCTTCTTTGCCTATCGCAGGATCTGGTCAATAAAGAACAGCCCGTTATTATTGCTGTTTTTCTAGGGATTTTTACCCCATATATTTCCCAGGTCTTTACTCTTTTTGTAGCACTTTAATTCAGGCTTCAACCACTTCCTAGTCAGATCAGGTGAAATCATTTTCCTTCCCATACCCTCGATGTATTTCACATCTAGTAATTCTTTTTTTTAAGATCTTATTTACCCATTTGACAGACAGATCACAAGTAGGTAGAGAGGGAGGCAGAGAGAGAGGGGGGAAGCAGGCTCCCCGCTGAGCAGAGATCCCAATGTGGGGCTCCATCCCAGGACCCTGAAATCATGACCTGAGCCGAAGGCAGACGCCTAAACCACTGAGCCACCCAGGAGCCCCCATATCTGGTAATTTTTAACCAACGTGGATTTGCTGCATCAAATAGTTCCTTCTTCTTCAAATATAAATATATAAATAAAGTGATCAAGTCACTCGCATGTCTTAGGAGAATGTCATACCTTTAGTAGCAATCTTGAAATCGTGGCCATTGGTTTTGATTTTTGTTTTGGTTAGATGTGGTTCGGTTTTTGTCATTTTAAAAATCCCTCTAGCCCTTGGCTCTGTCTGACCTGATTGCTTTCAGCTGTTTCTGCAACAAAATTGTCCCTGCAGCGAAAACTCTCATTGTTTACAGTGGCGCCCCCTTCTGAACACTTTGTTAATAAAAAGCTTTTTTTTTTTTTTTTCTGGCTATGGTAAATGTGGAACAACCATGAGGTATTTCAAAGAGGTGAACCACAGATAAATTTCTCTAAGGGTGGGGTGAGGGTTACTCAAAAAGGAACTTGACAAGGCTTTTAAAGATATCGACAATCATTATAACATAACGTGAATGATTGTTACCGTGCTCTTAACTGGGCAAACACTTGTTGGCTTCCAAGTAAGACTAACATAGTTGAGATGGTTCTAGCGGCCTTCTAGCACAGGGTCTCATGAGGCAGGGATTCTAGCCACTGGCTGTGCAAGGCATGAGGCCTGTTAGTGATTCTATTTTTTCCTCTGCAGAATAGGTCTTTCTACATTCCACGTCCATTCTACCCCAATAAATAATGTGGCGATTCTCTCAGTGAGTTGTACTATTGGTTTAAACAGCCAACTGTCTCTTTAAAAGGACTTTTGTTTAAATTCCTTTAAACAAAAGTCCTTTCAAAGAAATCTTTTTTTCTTTATTTTTTATTTTTTATCCCTTATGTTTACTCTGATCGTGGAACTTTGTCATTTTGACCTTCTCTGCTGATTAAAATATTCTTCATCATCAGCACCTACTGCTCTCCTCTCCTGGTGGTCTCTCCGGAAGGGGTCTTCTCTAGCTCTTCTAGCAGGTGATGGGCACTTCCCCTCTACCCCTGTTGCCAGACCAGCCTTAACTATCCTGCAGGGTCAGGTCGGCCTGGCCCTTTATCTGTTGTTCTCCTCTGAGTGGTTAGATTTTCATAGATCCCGTGCTTTGCTTTTGTCAGGATTTACCTGGATTATCAAAACCCTTTTCTTGTGCCAGTGAAGCATAAGAAACAGTCCTAATGAGAGAACCAGGAACTCAAACAGATCATATTTATCCTGAATGTTCTGTCCAAAATGAAAAATTCATTTCAGAGGAGC
The DNA here is from genome assembly GCF_964662115.1 of Mustela nivalis. Taxonomy (NCBI): domain Eukaryota; kingdom Metazoa; phylum Chordata; class Mammalia; order Carnivora; family Mustelidae; genus Mustela; species Mustela nivalis. The sequence goes on from NW_028135860.1 coordinate 165,042, forward strand.
CTCAAGATCTCTGAGAAGGGAAGTTTCACCAACTCTGTCATGTAGGGGCATCAATTCCGATTCGGTGTCAATTTTCCTACTTTCCCAGCTAGTAATTCTCTCCATCAGAAAGCCCACTCTCAACCGTTTCCTCTTTCAAAGGCAGTTGCTCCTAGAGTCTGCACATGGCACTTGGGGCCTGCTGGTCGTTGGCTACTGCCCTCTGTACCTTGGGTCTAACAGCTGCGGGGCATCAAGATGAGCACGTCTCTTGTTCTAGGACTTAATATAGTTTGGGGCACATGGTAAGCAATAATCACTTCTTTAGTTGATCCAAGTGTTGGATCTTTCTTAATTATTCTACTACCACAATTTACCTGTTCTAAGATTTGTCCCCTCCCCCCATTTTAATATCTCTTAAGGTGGCACTCACCTTGCACTTGATGACATATCCTACTTTAACTGACAGCATTTCTCTTTCTTAGTCGAACATAAACTATAGTGCATCTTACCCTTGATGAAAGCTAGGATGCAATTAAATACTCTATTACGGTTACGATTCTGATATTTGAAATCCTCCGGTAGCTCCCTGGGCCCCCACAGTGTAGTACCTCACCTCCTCGCCATAGTATACAAACCTTCTCACCCCCAGTGTTAACCCCGGGGCTCAGCCTCCATCCCCAGGTGATGCTGCCAGATCAGCTGTCGGTTGTCATGAACTTGCTGTAGTTTCCCGAATGCACTGTGCTGTCCCCTGGCACTTTGAAACTTGACACACTCATCCTCATTCTTCGCTTTGCCCTTGTCTATCACCTCCCCTGAAAATCTGTTCCTAAGTGGCTTTTCCCAGCTCCCACCTACCCTTGGCAGTCTTTTATCTCCCTGTGGTAAAGCCTGTCACACTGCATCATGGACATGCCCGTTGTCCCCCTGAGAAGAGAAAAGGGACAATGAGGGACCCAGCATTTGCAGCTCTAGTGCAGAGCCCCATGCCTGGCTTGCAGGAAATGCCAGATCATGAAGACAAACGGAGATCATCTTCTGGCTAAAACCAGCTCTTCTTTGCCTATCGCAGGATCTGGTCAATAAAGAGCAGCCCGTTATTATTGCTGTTTTTCTAGGGATTTTTACCCCATATATTTCCCAGGTCTTTACTCTTTTTGTAGCACTTTAATTCAGGCTTCAACCACTTCCTAGTCAGATCAGGTGAAATCATTTTCCTTCCCATACCCTCGATGTATTTCACATCTAGTAATTCTTTTTTTTAAGATCTTATTTACCCATTTGACAGACAGATCACAAGTAGGTAGAGAGGGAGGCAGAGAGAGAGGGGGGAAGCAGGCTCCCCGCTGAGCAGAGATCCCAATGTGGGGCTCCATCCAAGGACCCTGAAATCATGACCTGAGCCGAAGGCAGACGCCTAAACCACTGAGCCACCCAGGAGCCCCCATATCTGGTAATTTTTAACCAACGTGGATTTGCTGCATCAAATAGTTCCTTCTTCTTCAAATATAAATATATAAATAAAGTGATCAAGTCACTCGCATGTCTTAGGAGAATGTCATACCTTTAGTAGCAATCTTGAAATCGTGGCCATTGGTTTTGATTTTTGTTTTGATTAGATGTGGTTCGGTTTTTGTCATTTTAAAAATCCCTCTAGCCCTTGGCTCTGTCTGACCTGATTGCTTTCAGCTGTTTCTGCAACAAAATTGTCCCGGCAGCGAAAACTCTCATTGTTTACAGTGGCGCCCCCTTCTGAACACTTTGTTAATAAAAAGCTTTTTTTTTTTTTTTTCTGGCTATGGTAAATGTGGAACAACCATGAGGTATTTCAAAGAGGTGAACCACAGATAAATTTCTCTAAGGGTGGGGTGAGGGTTACTCAAAAAGGAACTTGACAAGGCTTTTAAAGATATCGACAATCATTATAACTTAACGTGAATGATTGTTACCGTGCTCTTAACTGGGCAAACACTTGTTGGCTTCCAAGTAAGACTAACATAGTTGAGATGGTTCTAGCGGCCTTCTAGCACAGGGTCTCATGAGGCAGGGATTCTAGCCACTGGCTGTGCAAGGCATGAGGCCTGTTAGTGATTCTATTTTTTCCTCTGCAGAATAGGTCTTTCTACATTCCACGTCCATTCTACCCCAATAAAGAATGTGGCGATTCTCTCAGTGAGTTGTACTATTGGTTTAAACAGCCAACTGTCTCTTTAAAAGGACTTTTGTTTAAATTCCTTTAAAAAAAAGTCCTTTCAAAAAAATATTTTTTCTTTATTTTTTATTTTTTATCCCATATGTTTACTCTGATCGTGGAACTTTGTCATTTTGACCTTCTCTGCTAGTTAAAATATTCATCATCATCAGTACCTACTGCTCTCCTCTCCTGGTGGTCTCTCCGGAAGGGGTCTTCTCTAGCTCTTCTAGCAGGTGATGGGCACTTCCCCTCTACCCCTGTTGCCAGACCAGCCTTACCTATCCTGCAGGGTCAGGTCGGCCTGGCCCTTTATCTGTTGTTCTCCTCTGAGTGGTTAGATTTTCATAGATCCCGTGCTTTGCTTTTGTCAGGATTTACCTGGATTATCAAAACCCTTTTCTTGTGCCAGTGAAGCCTAAGAAACAGTCCTAATGAGAGAACCAGGAACTCAAACAGATCATATTTATCCTGAATGTTCTGTCCAAAATGAAAAATTCATTTCAGAGGAGCCTCAAGATCTCTGAGAAGGGAAGTTTCACCAACTCTGTCATGTAGGGGCATCAATTCCGATTCGGTGTCCATTTTCCTACTTTCCCAGCTAGTAATTCTCTCCATCAGAAAGCCCACTCTCAACCGTTTCCTCTTTCAAAGGCAGTTGCTCCTAGAGTCTGCACATGGCACTTGGGGTCTGCTGGTCGTTGGCTACTGCCCTCTGTACCTTGGGTCTAACAGCTGCGGGGCATCAAGATGAGCAGGTCTCTTGTTCTAGGACTTAATATAGTTTGGGGCACATGGTAAGCAATAATCACTTCTTTAGTTGATCCAAGTGTTGGATCTTTCTTAATTATTCTACTACCACAATTTACTTGTTCTAAGTATTGTCCCCTCCCCCCATTTTAATATCTCTTAAGGTGGCACTCACCTTGCACTTGATGACATATCCTACTTTAACTGACAGCATTTCTCTTTCTTTGTCGAACATAAACTATAGTGCATCTTACCCTTGATGAAAGCTAGGATGCAATTAAATACTCTATTACGGTTAATATTCTGATATTTGAAATCCTCCGGTAACTCCCTGTGCCCCCACAGTGTAGTACCTCACCTCCTCGCCATAGTATACAAACCTTCTCACCCCCAGTGTTAACCCCGGGGCTCAGCCTCCATCCCCAGGTGATGCTGCCAGATCAGCTGTCGGTTGTCATGAACTTGCTGTAGTTTCCCGAATGCACTGTGCTGTCCCCTGGCACTTTGAAACTTGACACACTCATCCTCATTCTTCGCTTTGCCCTTGTCTATCACCTCCCCTGAAAATCTGTTCCTAAGTGGCTTTTCCCAGCTCCCACCTACCCTTGGCAGTCTTTTATCTCCCTGTGGTAAAGCCTGTTACACTGCATTATGGACATGCCCGTTGTCCCCCTGAGAAGAGAAAAGGGACAATGAGGGACCCAGCATTTGCAGCTCTAGTGCAGAGCCCCATGCCTGGCTTGCAGGAAATGCCAGATCATGAAGACAAACGGAGATCATCTTCTGGCTAAAACCAGCTCTTCTTTGCCTATCGCAGGATCTGGTCAATAAAGAACAGCCCGTTATTATTGCTGTTTTTCTAGGGATTTTTACCCCATATATTTCCCAGGTCTTTACTCTTTTTGTAGCACTTTAATTCAGGCTTCAACCACTTCCTAGTCAGATCAGGTGAAATCATTTTCCTTCCCATACCCTCGATGTATTTCACATCTAGTAATTCTTTTTTTTAAGATCTTATTTACCCATTTGACAGACAGATCACAAGTAGGTAGAGAGGGAGGCAGAGAGAGAGGGGGGAAGCAGGCTCCCCGCTGAGCAGAGATCCCAATGTGGGGCTCCATCCCAGGACCCTGAAATCATGACCTGAGCCGAAGGCAGACGCCTAAACCACTGAGCCACCCAGGAGCCCCCATATCTGGTAATTTTTAACCAACGTGGATTTGCTGCATCAAATAGTTCCTTCTTCTTCAAATATAAATATATAAATAAAGTGATCAAGTCACTCGCATGTCTTAGGAGAATGTCATACCTTTAGTAGCAATCTTGAAATCGTGGCCATTGGTTTTGATTTTTGTTTTGATTAGATGTGGTTCGGTTTTTGTCATTTTAAAAATCCCTCTAGCCCTTGGCTCTGTCTGACCTGATTGCTTTCAGCTGTTTCTGCAACAAAATTGTCCCTGCAGCGAAAACTCTCATTGTTTACAGTGGCGCCCCCTTCTGAACACTTTGTTAATAAAAAGCTTTTTTTTTTTTTTTTCTGGCTATGGTAAATGTGGAACAACCATGAGGTATTTCAAAGAGGTGAACCACAGATAAATTTCTCTAAGGGTGGGGTGAGGGTTACTCAAAAAGGAACTTGACAAGGCTTTTAAAGATATCGACAATCATTATAACATAACGTGAATGATTGTTACCGTGCTCTTAACTGGGCAAACACTTGTTGGCTTCCAAGTAAGACTAACATAGTTGAGATGGTTCTAGCGGCCTTCTAGCACAGGGTCTCATGAGGCAGGGATTCTAGCCACTGGCTGTGCAAGGCATGAGGCCTGTTAGTGATTCTATTTTTTCCTCTGCAGAATAGGTCTTTCTACATTCCACGTCCATTCTACCCCAATAAATAATGTGGCGATTCTCTCAGTGAGTTGTACTATTGGTTTAAACAGCCAACTGTCTCTTTAAAAGGACTTTTGTTTAAATTCCTTTAAACAAAAGTCCTTTCAAAGAAATCTTTTTTCTTTATTTTTTATTTTTTATCCCTTATGTTTACTCTGATCGTGGAACTTTGTCATTTTGACCTTCTCTGCTGATTAAAATATTCTTCATCATCAGCACCTACTGCTCTCCTCTCCTGGTGGTCTCTCCGGAAGGGGTCTTCTCTAGCTCTTCTAGCAGGTGATGGGCACTTCCCCTCTACCCCTGTTGCCAGACCAGCCTTAACTATCCTGCAGGGTCAGGTCGGCCTGGCCCTTTATCTGTTGTTCTCCTCTGAGTGGTTAGATTTTCATAGATCCCGTGCTTTGCTTTTGTCAGGATTTACCTGGATTATCAAAACCCTTTTCTTGTGCCAGTGAAGCATAAGAAACAGTCCTAATGAGAGAACCAGGAACTCAAACAGATCATATTTATCCTGAATGTTCTGTCCAAAATGAAAAATTCATTTCAGAGGAGCCTCAAGATCTCTGAGAAGGGAAGTTTCACCAACTCTGTCATGTAGGGGCATCAATTCCGATTCGGTGTCAATTTTCCTACTTTCCCAGCTAGTAATTCTCTCCATCAGAAAGCCCACTCTCAACCGTTTCCTCTTTCAAAGGCAGTTGCTCCTAGAGTCTGCACATGGCACTTGGGGCCTGCTGGTCGTTGGCTACTGCCCTCTGTACCTTGGGTCTAACAGCTGCGGGGCATCAAGATGAGCACGTCTCTTGTTCTAGGACTTAATATAGTTTGGGGCACATGGTAAGCAATAATCACTTCTTTAGTTGATCCAAGTGTTGGATCTTTCTTAATTATTCTACTACCACAATTTACCTGTTCTAAGATTTGTCCCCTCCCCCCATTTTAATATCTCTTAAGGTGGCACTCACCTTGCACTTGATGACATATCCTACTTTAACTGACAGCATTTCTCTTTCTTAGTCGAACATAAACTATAGTGCATCTTACCCTTGATGAAAGCTAGGATGCAATTAAATACTCTATTACGGTTACGATTCTGATATTTGAAATCCTCCGGTAGCTCCCTGGGCCCCCAGAGTGTAGTACCTCACCTCCTCGCCATAGTATACAAACCTTCTCACCCCCAGTGTTAACCCCGGGGCTCAGCCTCCATCCCCAGGTGATGCTGCCAGATCAGCTGTCGGTTGTCATGAACTTGCTGTAGTTTCCCGAATGCACTGTGCTGTCCCCTGGCACTTTGAAACTTGACACACTCATCCTCATTCTTCGCTTTGCCCTTGTCTATCACCTCCCCTGAAAATCTGTTCCTAAGTGGCTTTTCCCAGCTCCCACCTACCCTTGGCAGTCTTTTATCTCCCTGTGGTAAAGCCTGTCACACTGCATCATGGACATGCCCGTTGTCCCCCTGAGAAGAGAAAAGGGACAATGAGGGCCCCCCGCATTTGCAGCTCTAGTGCAGAGCCCCATGCCTGGCTTGCAGGAAATGCCAGATCATGAAGACAAACGGAGATCATCTTCTGGCTAAAACCAGCTCTTCTTTGCCTATCGCAGGATCTGGTCAATAAAGAGCAGCCCGTTATTATTGCTGTTTTTCTAGGGATTTTTACCCCATATATTTCCCAGGTCTTTACTCTTTTTGTAGCACTTTAATTCAGGCTTCAACCACTTCCTAGTCAGATCAGGTGAAATCATTTTCCTTCCCATACCCTCGATGTATTTCACATCTAGTAATTCTTTTTTTTAAGATCTTATTTACCCATTTGACAGACAGATCACAAGTAGGTAGAGAGGGAGGCAGAGAGAGAGGGGGGAAGCAGGCTCCCCGCTGAGCAGAGATCCCAATGTGGGGCTCCATCCAAGGACCCTGAAATCATGACCTGAGCCGAAGGCAGACGCCTAAACCACTGAGCCACCCAGGAGCCCCCATATCTGGTAATTTTTAACCAACGTGGATTTGCTGCATCAAATAGTTCCTTCTTCTTCAAATATAAATATATAAATAAAGTGATCAAGTCACTCGCATGTCTTAGGAGAATGTCATACCTTTAGTAGCAATCTTGAAATCGTGGCCATTGGTTTTGATTTTTGTTTTGATTAGATGTGGTTCGGTTTTTGTCATTTTAAAAATCCCTCTAGCCCTTGGCTCTGTCTGACCTGATTGCTTTCAGCTGTTTCTGCAACAAAATTGTCCCGGCAGCGAAAACTCTCATTGTTTACAGTGGCGCCCCCTTCTGAACACTTTGTTAATAAAAAGCTTTTTTTTTTTTTTTTCTGGCTATGGTAAATGTGGAACAACCATGAGGTATTTCAAAGAGGTGAACCACAGATAAATTTCTCTAAGGGTGGGGTGAGGGTTACTCAAAAAGGAACTTGACAAGGCTTTTAAAGATATCGACAATCATTATAACTTAACGTGAATGATTGTTACCGTGCTCTTAACTGGGCAAACACTTGTTGGCTTCCAAGTAAGACTAACATAGTTGAGATGGTTCTAGCGGCCTTCTAGCACAGGGTCTCATGAGGCAGGGATTCTAGCCACTGGCTGTGCAAGGCATGAGGCCTGTTAGTGATTCTATTTTTTCCTCTGCAGAATAGGTCTTTCTACATTCCACGTCCATTCTACCCCAATAAAGAATGTGGCGATTCTCTCAGTGAGTTGTACTATTGGTTTAAACAGCCAACTGTCTCTTTAAAAGGACTTTTGTTTAAATTCCTTTAAAAAAAAGTCCTTTCAAAAAAATATTTTTTCTTTATTTTTTATTTTTTATCCCATATGTTTACTCTGATCGTGGAACTTTGTCATTTTGACCTTCTCTGCTAGTTAAAATATTCATCATCATCAGTACCTACTGCTCTCCTCTCCTGGTGGTCTCTCCGGAAGGGGTCTTCTCTAGCTCTTCTAGCAGGTGATGGGCACTTCCCCTCTACCCCTGTTGCCAGACCAGCCTTACCTATCCTGCAGGGTCAGGTCGGCCTGGCCCTTTATCTGTTGTTCTCCTCTGAGTGGTTAGATTTTCATAGATCCCGTGCTTTGCTTTTGTCAGGATTTACCTGGATTATCAAAACCCTTTTCTTGTGCCAGTGAAGCCTAAGAAACAGTCCTAATGAGAGAACCAGGAACTCAAACAGATCATATTTATCCTGAATGTTCTGTCCAAAATGAAAAATTCATTTCAGAGGAGCCTCAAGATCTCTGAGAAGGGAAGTTTCACCAACTCTGTCATGTAGGGGCATCAATTCCGATTCGGTGTCAATTTTCCTACTTTCCCAGCTAGTAATTCTCTCCATCAGAAAGCCCACTCTCAACCGTTTCCTCTTTCAAAGGCAGTTGCTCCTAGAGTCTGCACATGGCACTTGGGGTCTGCTGGTCGTTGGCTACTGCCCTCTGTACCTTGGGTCTAACAGCTGCGGGGCATCAAGATGAGCAGGTCTCTTGTTCTAGGACTTAATATAGTTTGGGGCACATGGTAAGCAATAATCACTTCTTTAGTTGATCCAAGTGTTGGATCTTTCTTAATTATTCTACTACCACAATTTACTTGTTCTAAGTATTGTCCCCTCCCCCCATTTTAATATCTCTTAAGGTGGCACTCACCTTGCACTTGATGACATATCCTACTTTAACTGACAGCATTTCTCTTTCTTTGTCGAACATAAACTATAGTGCATCTTACCCTTGATGAAAGCTAGGATGCAATTAAATACTCTATTACGGTTACGATTCTGATATTTGAAATCCTCCGGTAACTCCCTGTGCCCCCACAGTGTAGTACCTCACCTCCTCGCCATAGTATACAAACCTTCTCACCCCCAGTGTTAACCCCGGGGCTCAGCCTCCATCCCCAGGTGATGCTGCCAGATCAGCTGTCGGTTGTCATGAACTTGCTGTAGTTTCCCGAATGCACTGTGCTGTCCCCTGGCACTTTGAAACTTGACACACTCATCCTCATTCTTCGCTTTGCCCTTGTCTATCACCTCCCCTGAAAATCTGTTCCTAAGTGGCTTTTCCCAGCTCCCACCTACCCTTGGCAGTCTTTTATCTCCCTGTGGTAAAGCCTGTTACACTGCATTATGGACATGCCCGTTGTCCCCCTGAGAAGAGAAAAGGGACAATGAGGGACCCAGCATTTGCAGCTCTAGTGCAGAGCCCCATGCCTGGCTTGCAGGAAATGCCAGATCATGAAGACAAACAGAGATCATCTTCTGGCTAAAACCAGCTCTTCTTTGCCTATCGCAGGATCTGGTCAATAAAGAGCAGCCCGTTATTATTGCTGTTTTTCTAGGGATTTTTACCCCATATATTTCCCAGGTCTTTACTCTTTTTGTAGCACTTTAATTCAGGCTTCAACCACTTCTTAGTCAGATCAGGTGAAATCATTTTCCTTCCCATACCCTCGATGTATTTCACATCTAGTAATTCTTTTTTTTAAGATCTTATTTACCGTTTGACAGACAGATCACAAGTAGGTAGAGAGGGAGGCAGAGAGAGAGGGGGGAAGCAGGCTCCCCGCTGAGCAGAGATCCCAATGTGGGGCTCCATCCCAGGACCCTGAAATCATGACCTGAGCCGAAGGCAGACGCCTAAACCACTGAGCCACCCAGGAGCCCCCCTATCTGATAATTTTTAACCAACGTGGATTTGCTGCATCAAATAGTTCCTTCTTCTTCAAATATAAATATATAGATAAAGTGATCAAGTCACTCGCATGTCTTAGGAGAATGTCATACCTTTAGTAGCAATCTTAAAATCGTGGCCATTGGTTTTGATTTTTGTTTTGGTTAGATGTGGTTCGGTTTTTGTCATTTTAAAAATCCCTCTAGCCCTTGGCTCTGTCTGACCTGATTGCTTTCAGCTGTTTCTGCAACAAAATTGTCCCTGCAGCGAAAACTCTCATTGTTTACAGAGGCGCCCCCTTCTGAAAACTTTGTTAATAAAAAGCTTTTTTTTTTTTTTTTCCGGCTATGGTAAATGTGGAACAATCATGAGGTATTTCAAAGAGGTGAACCACAGATAAATTTCTCTAAGGGTGGGGTGAGGGTTACTCAAAAAGGAACTTGACAAGGCTTTTAAAGATATCGACAATCATTATAACATAACGTGAATGATTGTTACCGTGCTCTTAACTGGGCAACCACTTGTTGGCTTCCAAGAAAGACTAATATAGTTGAGATGGTTCTAGCGGCCTTCTAGCACAGGGTCTCATGAGGCAGGGATTCTAGCCACTTCCTGTGCAAGGCATGAGGCCTGTTAGTGATTCTATTTTTTCCTCTGCAGAATAGGTCTTTCTACATTCCACGTCCTTTCTGCCCCAATAAATAATGTGGCGATTCTCTCAGTGAGTTGTACTATTGGTTTAAACAGCCAACTGTCTCTTTAAAAGGACTTTTGTTTAAATTCCTTTAAAAAAAAGTCCTTTCAAAAAAATCTTTTTTCTTTATTTTTTATTTTTTATCCCATATGTTTACTCTGATCGTGGAACTTTGTCATTTTGACCTTCTCTGCTGATTAAAATATTCTTCATCATCAGCACCTACTGCTCTCCTCTCCTGGTGGTCTCTCCGGAAGGGGTCTTCTCTAGCTCTTCTAGCAGGTGATGGGCACTTCCCCTCTACCCCTGTTGCCAGACCAGCCTTACCTATCCTGCAGGGTCAGGTCGGCCTGGCCCTTTATCTGTTGTTCTCCTCTGAGTGGTTAGATTTTCATAGATCCCGTGCTTTGCTTTTGTCAGGATTTACCTGGATTATCAAAACCCTTTTCTTGTGCCAGTGAAGCCTAAGAAACAGTCCTAATGAGAGAACCAGGAACTCAAACAGATCATATTTATCCTGAATGTTCTGTCCAAAATGAAAAATTCATTTCAGAGGAGCCTCAAGATCTCTGAGAAGGGAAGTTTCACCAACTCTGTCATGTAGGGGCATCAATTCCGATTCGGTGTCAATTTTCCTACTTTCCCAGCTAGTAATTCTCTCCATCAGAAAGCCCACTCTCAACCGTTTCCTCTTTCAAAGGCAGTTGCTCCTAGAGCCTGCACATGGCACTTGGGGCCTGCTGGTCGTTGGCTACTGCCCTCTGTACCTTGGGTCTAACAGCTGCGGGGCATCAAGATGAGCACGTCTCTTGTTCTAGGACTTAATATAGTTTGGGGCACATGGTAAGCAATAATCACTTCTTTAGTTGATCCAAGTGTTGGATCTTTCTTAATTATTCTACTACCACAATTTACTTGTTCTAAGATTTGTCCCCTCCCCCCATTTTAATATCTCTTAAGGTGGCACTCACCTTGCACTTGATGACATATCCTACATTAACTGACAGCATTTCTCTTTCTTAGTCGAACATAAACTACAGTGCATCTTACCCTTGATGAAAGCTAGGATGCAATTAAATACTCTATTACGGTTACGATTCTGATATTTGAAATCCTCCGGTAGCTCCCTGTGCCCCCACAGTGTAGTACCTCACCTCCTCGCCATAGTATACAAACCTTCTCACCCCCAGTGTTAACCCCGGGGCTCAGCCTCCATCCCCAGGTGATGCTGCCAGATCAGCTGTCGGTTGTCATGAACTTGCTGTAGTTTCCCGAATGCACTGTGCTGTCCCCTGGCACTTTGAAACTTGACACACTCATCCTCATTCTTCGCTTTGCCCTTGTCTATCACCTCCCCTGAAAATCTGTTCCTAAGTGGCTTTTCCCAGCTCCCACCTACCCTTGGCAGTCTTTTATCTCCCTGTGGTAAAGCCTGTCACACTGCATCATGGACATGCCCGTTGTCCCCCTGAGAAGAGAAAAGGGACAATGAGGGCCCCCCGCATTTGCAGCTCTAGTGCAGAGCCCCATGCCTGGCTTGCAGGAAATGCCAGATCATGAAGACAAACGGAGATCATCTTCTGGCTAAAACCAGCTCTTCTTTGCCTATCGCAGGATCTGGTCAATAAAGAGCAGCCCGTTATTATTGCTGTTTTTCTAGGGATTTTTACCCCATATATTTCCCAGGTCTTTACTCTTTTTGTAGCACTTTAATTCAGGCTTCAACCACTTCCTAGTCAGATCAGGTGAAATCATTTTCCTTCCCATACCCTCGATGTATTTCACATCTAGTAATTCTTTTTTTTTAAGATCTTATTCACCCATTTGACAGACAGATCACAAGTAGGTAGAGAGGGAGGCAGAGAGAGAGGCCGGAAGCAGGCTCCCCGCTGAGCAGAGATCCCAATGTGGGGCTCCATCCCAGGACCCTGAAATCATGACCTGAGCCGAAGGCAGACGCCTAAACCACTGAGCCACCCAGGAGCCCCCATATCTGGTAATTTTTAACCAACGTGGATTTGCTGCATCAAATAGTTCCTTCTTCTTCAAATATAAATATATAAATAAAGTGATCAAGTCACTCGCATGTCTTAGGAGAATGTCATACCTTTAGTAGCAATCTTGAAATCGTGGCCATTGGTTTTGATTTTTGTTTTGGTTAGATGTGGTTCGGTTTTTGTCATTTTAAAAATCCCTCTAGCCCTTGGCTCTGTCTGACCTGATTGCTTTCAGCTGTTTCTGCAACAAAATTGTCCCTGCAGCGAAAACTCTCATTGTTTACAGTGGCGCCCCCTTCTGAACACTTTGTTAATAAAAAGCTTTTTTTTTTTTTTTTCCCGGCTATGGTAAATGTGGAACAACCATGAGGTATTTCAAAGAGGTGAACCACAGATAAATTTCTCTAAGGGTGGGGTGAGGGTTACTCAAAAAGGAACTTGACAAGGCTTTTAAAGATATCGACAATCATTATAACTTAACGTGAATGATTGTTACCGTGCTCTTAACTGGGCAAACACTTGTTGGCTTCCAAGAAAGACTAACATAGTTGAGATGGTTCTAGCGGCCTTCTAGCACAGGGTCTCATGAGGCAGGGATTCTAGCCACTGGCTGTGCAAGGCATGAGGCCTGTTAGTGATTCTATTTTTCCTCTGCAGAATAGGTCTTTCTACATTCCAGGTCCTTTCTACCCCAATAAATAATGTGGCGATTCTCTCAGTGAGTTGTACTATTGGTTTAAACAGCCAACTGTCTCTTTAAAAGGACTTTTGTTTAAATTCCTTTAAACAAAAGTCGTTTCAAAAAAATCTTTTTTCTTTATTTTTTATTTTTTATCCCATATGTTTACTCTGATCGTGGAACTTTGTCATTTTGACCTTCTCTGCTGGTTAAAATATTCTTCATCATCAGCACCTACTGCTCTCCTCTCCTGGTGGTCTCTCCGGAAGGGGTCTTCTCTAGCTCTTCTAGCAGGTGATGGGCACTTCCCCTCTACCCCTGTTGCCAGACCAGCCTTACCTATCCTGCAGGGTCAGGTCGGCCTGGCCCTTTATCTGTTGTTCTCCTCTGAGTGGTTAGATTTTCATAGATCCCGTGCTTTGCTTTTGTCAGGATTTACCTGGATTATCAAAACCCTTTTCTTGTGCCAGTGAAGCCTAAGAAACAGTCCTAATGAGAGAACCAGGAACTCAAACAGATCATATTTATCCTGAATGTTCTGTCCAAAATGAAAAATTCATTTCAGAGGAGCCTCAAGATCTCTGAGAAGGGAAGTTTCACCAACTCTGTCATGTAGGGGCATCAATTCCGATTCGGTGTCAATTTTCCTACTTTCCCAGCTAGTAATTCTCTCCATCAGAAAGCCCACTCTCAACCGTTTCCTCTTTAAAAGGCAGTTGCTCCTAGAGTCTGCACATGGCACTTGGGGCCTGCTGGTCGTTGGCTACTGCCCTCTGTACCTTGGGTCTAACAGCTGCGGGGCATCAAGATGAGCACGTCTCTTGTTCTAGGACTTAATATAGTTTGGGGCACATGGTAAGCAATAATCACTACTTTAGTTGATCCAAGTGTTGGATCTTTCTTAATTATTCTACTACCACAATTTACTTGTTCTAAGATTTGTCCCCTCCCCCCATTTTAATATCTCTTCAGGTGGCACTCACCTTGCACTTGATGACATATCCTACTTTAACTGACAGCATTTCTCTTTCTTAGTCGAACATAAACTATAGTGCATCTTACCCTTGATGAAAGCTAGGATGCAATTAAATACTCTATTACGGTTACGATTCTGATATTTGAAATCCTCCGGTAGCTCCCTGTGCCCCCACAGTGTAGTACCTCACCTCCTCGCCATAGTATACAAACCTTCTCACCCCCAGTGTTAACCCCGGGGCTCAGCCTCCATCCCCAGGTGATGCTGCCAGATCAGCTGTCGGTTGTCATGAACTTGCTGTAGTTTCCCGAATGCACTGTGCTGTCCCCTGGCACTTTGAAACTTGACACACTCATCCTCATTCTTCGCTTTGCCCTTGTCTATCACCTCCCCTGAAAATCTGTTCCTAAGTGGCTTTTCCCAGCTCCCACCTACCCTTGGCAGTCTTTTATCTCCCTGTGGTAAAGCCTGTCACACTGCATCATGGACATGCCCGTTGTCCCCCTGAGAAGAGAAAAGGGACAATGAGGGACCCAGCATTTGCAGCTCTAGTGCAGAGCCCCATGCCTGGCTTGCAGGAAATGCCAGATCATGAAGACAAACGGAGATCATCTTCTGGCTAAAACCAGCTCTTCTTTGCCTATCGCAGGGTCTGGTCAATAAAGAGCAGCCCGTTATTATTGCTGTTTTTCTAGGGATTTTTACCCCATATATTTCCCAGGTCTTTACTCTTTTTGTAGCACTTTAATTCAGGCTTCAACCACTTCCTAGTCAGATCAGGTGAAATCATTTTCCTTCCCATACCCTCGATGTATTTCACATCTAGTAATTCTTTTTTTTTAAGATCTTATTTACCCATTTGACAGACAGATCACAAGTAGGTAGAGAGGGAGGCAGAGAGAGAGGGGGGAAGCAGGCTCCCCGCTGAGCAGAGATCCCAATGTGGGGCTCCATCCCAGGACCCTGAAATCATGACCTGAGCCGAAGGCAGACGCCTAAACCACTGAGCCACCCAGGAGCCCCCATATCTGGTAATTTTTAACCAACGTGGATTTGCTGCATCAAATAGTTCCTTCTTCTTCAAATATAAATATATAAATAAAGTGATCAAGTCACTCGCATGTCTTAGGAGAATGTCATACCTTTAGTAGCAATCTTGAAATCGTGGCCATTGGTTTTGATTTTTGTTTTGGTTAGATGTGGTTCGGTTTTTGTCATTTTAAAAATCCCTCTAGCCCTTGGCTCTGTCTGACCTGATTGCTTTCAGCTGTTTCTGCAACAAAATTGTCCCTGCAGCGAAACTCTCATTGTTTACAGTGGCGCCCCCTTCTGAACACTTTGTTAATAAAAAGCTTTTTTTTTTTTTTTTTTTCCCGGCTATGGTAAATGTGGAACAACCATGAGGTATTTCAAAGAGGTGAACCACAGATAAATTTCTCTAAGGGTGGGGTGAGGGTTACTCAAAAAGGAACTTGACAAGGCTTTTAAAGATATCGACAATCATTATAACTTAACGTGAATGATTGTTACCGTGCTTTTAACTGGGCAAACACTTGTTGGCTTCCAAGAAAGACTAACATAGTTGAGATGGTTCTAGCGGCCTTCTAGCACAGGGTCTCATGAGGCAGGGATTCTAGCCACTGGCTGTGCAAGGCATGAGGCCTGTTAGTGATTCTATTTTTTCCTCTGCAGAATAGGTCTTTCTACATTCCAGGTCCTTTCTACCCCAATAAATAATGTGACAATTCTCTCAGTGAGTTGTACTATTGGTTTAAACAGCCAACTGTCTCTTTAAAAGGACTTTTGTTTAAATTCCTTTAAAAAAAAGTCCTTTCAAAAAAATCTTTTTTCTTTATTTTTTATTTTTTATCCCATATGTTTACTCTGATCGTGGAACTTTGTCATTTTGACCTTCTCTGCTGGTTAAAATATTCTTCATCATCAGCACCTACTGCTCTCCTCTCCTGGTGGTCTCTCCGGAAGGGGTCTTCTCTAGCTCTTCTAGCAGGTGATGGGCACTTCCCCTCTACCCCTGTTGCCAGACCAGCCTTACCTATCCTGCAGGGTCAGGTCGGCCTGGCCCTTTATCTGTTGTTCTCCTCTGAGTGGTTAGATTTTCATAGATCCCGTGCTTTGCTTTTGTCAGGATTTACCTGGATTATCAAAACCCTTTTCTTGTGCCAGTGAAGCCTAAGAAACAGTCCTAATGAGAGAACCAGGAACTCAAACAGATCATATTTATCCGATATGTTCTGTCCAAAATGAAAAATTCATTTCAGAGGAGCCTCAAGATCTCTGAGAAGGGAAGTTTCACCAACTCTGTCATGTAGGGGCATCAATTCCGATTCGGTGTCAATTTTCCTACTTTCCCAGCTAGTAATTCTCTCCATCAGAAAGCCCACTCTCAACCGTTTCCTCTTTAAAAGGCAGTTGCTCCTAGAGTCTGCACATGGCACTTGGGGCCTGCTGGTCGTTGGCTACTGCCCTCTGTACCTTGGGTCTAACAGCTGCGGGGCATCAAGATGAGCACGTCTCTTGTTCTAGGACTTAATATAGTTTGGGGCACATGGTAAGCAATAATCACTACTTTAGTTGATCCAAGTGTTGGATCTTTCTTAATTATTCTACTACCACAATTTACTTGTTCTAAGATTTGTCCCCTCCCCCCATTTTAATATCTCTTCAGGTGGCACTCACCTTGCACTTGATGACATATCCTACTTTAACTGACAGCATTTCTCTTTCTTAGTCGAACATAAACTATAGTGCATCTTACCCTTGATGAAAGCTAGGATGCAATTAAATACTCTATTACGGTTACGATTCTGATATTTGAAATCCTCCGGTAGCTCCCTGTGCCCCCACAGTGTAGTACCTCACCTCCTCGCCATAGTATACAAACCTTCTCACCCCCAGTGTTAACCCCGGGGCTCAGCCTCCATCCCCAGGTGATGCTGCCAGATCAGCTGTCGGTTGTCATGAACTTGCTGTAGTTTCCCGAATGCACTGTGCTGTCCCCTGGCACTTTGAAACTTGACACACTCATCCTCATTCTTCGCTTTGCCCTTGTCTATCACCTCCCCTGAAAATCTGTTCCTAAGTGGCTTTTCCCAGCTCCCACCTACCCTTGGCAGTCTTTTATCTCCCTGTGGTAAAGCCTGTCACACTGCATCATGGACATGCCCGTTGTCCCCCTGAGAAGAGAAAAGGGACAATGAGGGACCCAGCATTTGCAGCTCTAGTGCAGAGCCCCATGCCTGGCTTGCAGGAAATGCCAGATCATGAAGACAAACGGAGATCATCTTCTGGCTAAAACCAGCTCTTCTTTGCCTATCGCAGGATCTGGTCAATAAAGAGCAGCCCGTTATTATTGCTGTTTTTCTAGGGATTTTTACCCCATATATTTCCCAGGTCTTTACTCTTTTTGTAGCACTTTAATTCAGGCTTCAACCACTTCCTAGTCAGATCAGGTGAAATCATTTTCCTTCCCATACCCTCGATGTATTTCACATCTAGTAATTCTTTTTTTTTAAGATCTTATTTACCCATTTGACAGACAGATCACAAGTAGGTAGAGAGGGAGGCAGAGAGAGAGGGGGGAAGCAGGCTCCCCGCTGAGCAGAGATCCCAATGTGGGGCTCCATCCCAGGACCCTGAAATCATGACCTGAGCCGAAGGCAGACGCCTAAACCACTGAGCCACCCAGGAGCCCCCATATCTGGTAATTTTTAACCAACGTGGATTTGCTGCATCAAATAGTTCCTTCTTCTTCAAATATAAATATATAAATAAAGTGATCAAGTCACTCGCATGTCTTAGGAGAATGTCATACCTTTAGTAGCAATCTTGAAATCGTGGCCATTGGTTTTGATTTTTGTTTTGGTTAGATGTGGTTCGGTTTTTGTCATTTTAAAAATCCCTCTAGCCCTTGGCTCTGTCTGACCTGATTGCTTTCAGCTGTTTCTGCAACAAAATTGTCCCTGCAGCGAAAACTCTCATTGTTTACAGTGGCGCCCCCTTCTGAACACTTTGTTAATAAAAAGCTTTTTTTTTTTTTTTTTTTCTGGCTATGGTAAATGTGGAACAACCATGAGGTATTTCAAAGAGGTGAACCACAGATAAATTTCTCTAAGGGTGGGGTGAGGGTTACTCAAAAAGGAACTTGACAAGGCTTTTAAAGATATCGACAATCATTATAACTTAACGTGAATGATTGTTACCGTGCTTTTAACTGGGCAAACACTTGTTGGCTTCCAAGAAAGACTAACATAGTTGAGATGGTTCTAGCGGCCTTCTAGCACAGGGTCTCATGAGGCAGGGATTCTAGCCACTGGCTGTGCAAGGCATGAGGCCTGTTAGTGATTCTATTTTTTCCTCTGCAGAATAGGTCTTTCTACATTCCAGGTCCTTTCTACCCCAATAAATAATGTGGCAATTCTCTCAGTGAGTTGTACTATTGGTTTAAACAGCCAACTGTCTCTTTAAAAGGACTTTTGTTTAAATTCCTTTAAAAAAAAGTCCTTTCAAAAAAATCTTTTTTCTTTATTTTTTATTTTTTATCCCATATGTTTACTCTGATCGTGGAACTTTGTCATTTTGACCTTCTCTGCTGGTTAAAATATTCTTCATCATCAGCACCTACTGCTCTCCTCTCCTGGTGGTCTCTCCGGAAGGGGTCTTCTCTAGCTCTTCTAGCAGGTGATGGGCACTTCCCCTCTACCCCTGTTGCCAGACCAGCCTTACCTATCCTGCAGGGTCAGGTCGGCCTGGCCCTTTATCTGTTGTTCTCCTCTGAGTGGTTAGATTTTCATAGATCCCGTGCTTTGCTTTTGTCAGGATTTACCTGGATTATCAAAACCCTTTTCTTGTGCCAGTGAAGCCTAAGAAACAGTCCTAATGAGAGAACCAGGAACTCAAACAGATCATATTTATCCTGAATGTTCTGTCCAAAATGAAAAATTCATTTCAGAGGAGCCTCAAGATCTCTGAGAAGGGAAGTTTCACCAACTCTGTCATGTAGGGGCATCAATTCCGATTCGGTGTCAATTTTCCTACTTTCCCAGCTAGTAATTCTCTCCATCAGAAAGCCCACTCTCAACCGTTTCCTCTTTCAAAGGCAGTTGCTCCTAGAGTCTGCACATGGCACTTGGGGCCTGCTGGTCGTTGGCTACTGCCCTCTGTACCTTGGGTCTAACAGCTGCGGGGCATCAAGATGAGCACGTCTCTTGTTCTAGGACTTAATATAGTTTGGGGCACATGGTAAGCAATAATCACTACTTTAGTTGATCCAAGTGTTGGATCTTTCTTAATTATTCTACTACCACAATTTACTTGTTCTAAGATTTGTCCCCTCCCCCCATTTTAATATCTCTTCAGGTGGCACTCACCTTGCACTTGATGACATATCCTACTTTAACTGACAGCATTTCTCTTTCTTAGTCGAACATAAACTATAGTGCATCTTACCCTTGATGAAAGCTAGGATGCAATTAAATACTCTATTACGGTTACGATTCTGATATTTGAAATCCTCCGGTAGCTCCCTGTGCCCCCACAGTGTAGTACCTCACCTCCTCGCCATAGTATACAAACCTTCTCACCCCCAGTGTTAACCCCGGGGCTCAGCCTCCATCCCCAGGTGATGCTGCCAGATCAGCTGTCGGTTGTCATGAACTTGCTGTAGTTTCCCGAATGCACTGTGCTGTCCCCTGGCACTTTGAAACTTGACACACTCATCCTCATTCTTCGCTTTGCCCTTGTCTATCACCTCCCCTGAAAATCTGTTCCTAAGTGGCTTTTCCCAGCTCCCACCTACCCTTGGCAGTCTTTTATCTCCCTGTGGTAAAGCCTGTCACACTGCATCATGGACATGCCCGTTGTCCCCCTGAGAAGAGAAAAGGGACAATGAGGGACCCAGCATTTGCAGCTCTAGTGCAGAGCCCCATGCCTGGCTTGCAGGAAATGCCAGATCATGAAGACAAACGGAGATCATCTTCTGGCTAAAACCAGCTCTTCTTTGCCTATCGCAGGATCTGGTCAATAAAGAGCAGCCCGTTATTATTGCTGTTTTTCTAGGGATTTTTACCCCATATATTTCCCAGGTCTTTACTCTTTTTGTAGCACTTTAATTCAGGCTTCAACCACTTCCTAGTCAGATCAGGTGAAATCATTTTCCTTCCCATACCCTCGATGTATTTCACATCAAGTAATTCTTTTTTTTAAGATCTTATTTACCCATTTGACAGACAGATCACAAGTAGGTAGAGAGGGAGGCAGAGAGAGAGGGGGGAAGCAGGCTCCCCGCTGAGCAGAGATCCCAATGTGGGGCTCCATCCCAGGACCCTGAAATCATGACCTGAGCCGAAGGCAGACGCCTAAACCACTGAGCCACCCAGGAGCCCCCATATCTGGTAATTTTTAACCAACGTGGATTTGCTGCATCAAATAGTTCCTTCTTCTTCAAATATAAATATATAAATAAAGTGATCAAGTCACTCGCATGTCTTAGGAGAATGTCATACCTTTAGTAGCAATCTTGAAATCGTGGCCATTGGTTTTGATTTTTGTTTTGGTTAGATGTGGTTCGGTTTTTGTCATTTTAAAAATCCCTCTAGCCCTTGGCTCTGTCTGACCTGATTGCTTTCAGCTGTTTCTGCAACAAAATTGTCCCTGCAGCGAAAACTCTCATTGTTTACAGTGGCGCCCCCTTCTGAACACTTTGTTAATAAAAAGCTTTTTTTTTTTTTTTTTTTCCCGGCTATGGTAAATGTGGAACAACCATGAGGTATTTCAAAGAGGTGAACCACAGATAAATTTCTCTAAGGGTGGGGTGAGGGTTACTCAAAAAGGAACTTGACAAGGCTTTTAAAGATATCGACAATCATTATAACTTAACGTGAATGATTGTTACCGTGCTTTTAACTGGGCAAACACTTGTTGGCTTCCAAGAAAGACTAACATAGTTGAGATGGTTCTAGCGGCCTTCTAGCACAGGGTCTCATGAGGCAGGGATTCTAGCCACTGGCTGTGCAAGGCATGAGGCCTGTTAGTGATTCTATTTTTTCCTCTGCAGAATAGGTCTTTCTACATTCCAGGTCCTTTCTACCCCAATAAATAATGTGACAATTCTCTCAGTGAGTTGTACTATTGGTTTAAACAGCCAACTGTCTCTTTAAAAGGACTTTTGTTTAAATTCCTTTAAAAAAAAGTCCTTTCAAAAAAATCTTTTTTCTTTATTTTTTATTTTTTATCCCATATGTTTACTCTGATCGTGGAACTTTGTCATTTTGACCTTCTCTGCTGGTTAAAATATTCTTCATCATCAGCACCTACTGCTCTCCTCTCCTGGTGGTCTCTCCGGAAGGGGTCTTCTCTAGCTCTTCTAGCAGGTGATGGGCACTTCCCCTCTACCCCTGTTGCCAGACCAGCCTTACCTATCCTGCAGGGTCAGGTCGGCCTGGCCCTTTATCTGTTGTTCTCCTCTGAGTGGTTAGATTTTCATAGATCCCGTGCTTTGCTTTTGTCAGGATTTACCTGGATTATCAAAACCCTTTTCTTGTGCCAGTGAAGCCTAAGAAACAGTCCTAATGAGAGAACCAGGAACTCAAACAGATCATATTTATCCTGAATGTTCTGTCCAAAATGAAAAATTCATTTCAGAGGAGCCTCAAGATCTCTGAGAAGGGAAGTTTCACCAACTCTGTCATGTAGGGGCATCAATTCCGATTCGGTGTCAATTTTCCTACTTTCCCAGCTAGTAATTCTCTCCATCAGAAAGCCCACTCTCAACCGTTTCCTCTTTCAAAGGCAGTTGCTCCTAGAGTCTGCACATGGCACTTGGGGCCTGCTGGTCGTTGGCTACTGCCCTCTGTACCTTGGGTCTAACAGCTGCGGGGCATCAAGATGAGCACGTCTCTTGTTCTAGGACTTAATATAGTTTGGGGCACATGGTAAGCAATAATCACTACTTTAGTTGATCCAAGTGTTGGATCTTTCTTAATTATTCTACTACCACAATTTACTTGTTCTAAGATTTGTCCCCTCCCCCCATTTTAATATCTCTTCAGGTGGCACTCACCTTGCACTTGATGACATATCCTACTTTAACTGACAGCATTTCTCTTTCTTAGTCGAACATAAACTATAGTGCATCTTACCCTTGATGAAAGCTAGGATGCAATTAAATACTCTATTACGGTTACGATTCTGATATTTGAAATCCTCCGGTAGCTCCCTGTGCCCCCACAGTGTAGTACCTCACCTCCTCGCCATAGTATACAAACCTTCTCACCCCCAGTGTTAACCCCGGGGCTCAGCCTCCATCCCCAGGTGATGCTGCCAGATCAGCTGTCGGTTGTCATGAACTTGCTGTAGTTTCCCGAATGCACTGTGCTGTCCCCTGGCACTTTGAAACTTGACACACTCATCCTCATTCTTCGCTTTGCCCTTGTCTATCACCTCCCCTGAAAATCTGTTCCTAAGTGGCTTTTCCCAGCTCCCACCTACCCTTGGCAGTCTTTTATCTCCCTGTGGTAAAGCCTGTCACACTGCATCATGGACATGCCCGTTGTCCCCCTGAGAAGAGAAAAGGGACAATGAGGGACCCAGCATTTGCAGCTCTAGTGCAGAGCCCCATGCCTGGCTTGCAGGAAATGCCAGATCATGAAGACAAACGGAGATCATCTTCTGGCTAAAACCAGCTCTTCTTTGCCTATCGCAGGATCTGGTCAATAAAGAGCAGCCCGTTATTATTGCTGTTTTTCTAGGGATTTTTACCCCATATATTTCCCAGGTCTTTACTCTTTTTGTAGCACTTTAATTCAGGCTTCAACCACTTCCTAGTCAGATCAGGTGAAATCATTTTCCTTCCCATACCCTCGATGTATTTCACATCTAGTAATTCTTTTTTTTTAAGATCTTATTTACCCATTTGACAGACAGATCACAAGTAGGTAGAGAGGGAGGCAGAGAGAGAGGGGGGAAGCAGGCTCCCCGCTGAGCAGAGATCCCAATGTGGGGCTCCATCCCAGGACCCTGAAATCATGACCTGAGCCGAAGGCAGACGCCTAAACCACTGAGCCACCCAGGAGCCCCCATATCTGGTAATTTTTAACCAACGTGGATTTGCTGCATCAAATAGTTCCTTCTTCTTCAAATATAAATATATAAATAAAGTGATCAAGTCACTCGCATGTCTTAGGAGAATGTCATACCTTTAGTAGCAATCTTGAAATCGTGGCCATTGGTTTTGATTTTTGTTTTGGTTAGATGTGGTTCGGTTTTTGTCATTTTAAAAATCCCTCTAGCCCTTGGCTCTGTCTGACCTGATTGCTTTCAGCTGTTTCTGCAACAAAATTGTCCCTGCAGCGAAAACTCTCATTGTTTACAGTGGCGCCCCCTTCTGAACACTTTGTTAATAAAAAGCTTTTTTTTTTTTTTTTTTTCTGGCTATGGTAAATGTGGAACAACCATGAGGTATTTCAAAGAGGTGAACCACAGATAAATTTCTCTAAGGGTGGGGTGAGGGTTACTCAAAAAGGAACTTGACAAGGCTTTTAAAGATATCGACAATCATTATAACTTAACGTGAATGATTGTTACCGTGCTTTTAACTGGGCAAACACTTGTTGGCTTCCAAGAAAGACTAACATAGTTGAGATGGTTCTAGCGGCCTTCTAGCACAGGGTCTCATGAGGCAGGGATTCTAGCCACTGGCTGTGCAAGGCATGAGGCCTGTTAGTGATTCTATTTTTTCCTCTGCAGAATAGGTCTTTCTACATTCCAGGTCCTTTCTACCCCAATAAATAATGTGGCAATTCTCTCAGTGAGTTGTACTATTGGTTTAAACAGCCAACTGTCTCTTTAAAAGGACTTTTGTTTAAATTCCTTTAAAAAAAAGTCCTTTCAAAAAAATCTTTTTTCTTTATTTTTTATTTTTTATCCCATATGTTTACTCTGATCGTGGAACTTTGTCATTTTGACCTTCTCTGCTGGTTAAAATATTCTTCATCATCAGCACCTACTGCTCTCCTCTCCTGGTGGTCTCTCCGGAAGGGGTCTTCTCTAGCTCTTCTAGCAGGTGATGGGCACTTCCCCTCTACCCCTGTTGCCAGACCAGCCTTACCTATCCTGCAGGGTCAGGTCGGCCTGGCCCTTTATCTGTTGTTCTCCTCTGAGTGGTTAGATTTTCATAGATCCCGTGCTTTGCTTTTGTCAGGATTTACCTGGATTATCAAAACCCTTTTCTTGTGCCAGTGAAGCCTAAGAAACAGTCCTAATGAGAGAACCAGGAACTCAAACAGATCATATTTATCCTGAATGTTCTGTCCAAAATGAAAAATTCATTTCAGAGGAGCCTCAAGATCTCTGAGAAGGGAAGTTTCACCAACTCTGTCATGTAGGGGCATCAATTCCGATTCGGTGTCAATTTTCCTACTTTCCCAGCTAGTAATTCTCTCCATCAGAAAGCCCACTCTCAACCGTTTCCTCTTTCAAAGGCAGTTGCTCCTAGAGTCTGCACATGGCACTTGGGGCCTGCTGGTCGTTGGCTACTGCCCTCTGTACCTTGGGTCTAACAGCTGCGGGGCATCAAGATGAGCACGTCTCTTGTTCTAGGACTTAATATAGTTTGGGGCACATGGTAAGCAATAATCACTACTTTAGTTGATCCAAGTGTTGGATCTTTCTTAATTATTCTACTACCACAATTTACTTGTTCTAAGATTTGTCCCCTCCCCCCATTTTAATATCTCTTCAGGTGGCACTCACCTTGCACTTGATGACATATCCTACTTTAACTGACAGCATTTCTCTTTCTTAGTCGAACATAAATTATAGTGCATCTTACCCTTGATGAAAGCTAGGATGCAATTAAATACTCTATTACGGTTACGATTCTGATATTTGAAATCCTCCGGTAGCTCCCTGTGCCCCCACAGTGTAGTACCTCACCTCCTCGCCATAGTATACAAACCTTCTCACCCCCAGTGTTAACCCCGGGGCTCAGCCTCCATCCCCAGGTGATGCTGCCAGATCAGCTGTCGGTTGTCATGAACTTGCTGTAGTTTCCCGAATGCACTGTGCTGTCCCCTGGCACTTTGAAACTTGACACACTCATCCTCATTCTTCGCTTTGCCCTTGTCTATCACCTCCCCTGAAAATCTGTTCCTAAGTGGCTTTTCCCAGCTCCCACCTACCCTTGGCAGTCTTTTATCTCCCTGTGGTAAAGCCTGTCACACTGCATCATGGACATGCCCGTTGTCCCCCTGAGAAGAGAAAAGGGACAATGAGGGACCCAGCATTTGCAGCTCTAGTGCAGAGCCCCATGCCTGGCTTGCAGGAAATGCCAGATCATGAAGACAAACGGAGATCATCTTCTGGCTAAAACCAGCTCTTCTTTGCCTATCGCAGGATCTGGTCAATAAAGAGCAGCCCGTTATTATTGCTGTTTTTCTAGGGATTTTTACCCCATATATTTCCCAGGTCTTTACTCTTTTTGTAGCACTTTAATTCAGGCTTCAACCACTTCCTAGTCAGATCAGGTGAAATCATTTTCCTTCCCATACCCTCGATGTATTTCACATCTAGTAATTCTTTTTTTTAAGATCTTATTTACCCATTTGACAGACAGATCACAAGTAGGTAGAGAGGGAGGCAGAGAGAGAGGGGGGAAGCAGGCTCCCCGCTGAGCAGAGATCCCAATGTGGGGCTCCATCCCAGGACCCTGAAATCATGACCTGAGCCGAAGGCAGACGCCTAAACCACTGAGCCACCCAGGAGCCCCCATATCTGGTAATTTTTAACCAACGTGGATTTGCTGCATCAAATAGTTCCTTCTTCTTCAAATATAAATATATAAATAAAGTGATCAAGTCACTCGCATGTCTTAGGAGAATGTCATACCTTTAGTAGCAATCTTGAAATCGTGGCCATTGGTTTTGATTTTTGTTTTGGTTAGATGTGGTTCGGTTTTTGTCATTTTAAAAATCCCTCTAGCCCTTGGCTCTGTCTGACCTGATTGCTTTCAGCTGTTTCTGCAACAAAATTGTCCCTGCAGCGAAAACTCTCATTGTTTACAGTGGCGCCCCCTTCTGAACACTTTGTTAATAAAAAGCTTTTTTTTTTTTTTTTTCTGGCTATGGTAAATGTGGAACAACCATGAGGTATTTCAAAGAGGTGAACCACAGATAAATTTCTCTAAGGGTGGGGTGAGGGTTACTCAAAAAGGAACTTGACAAGGCTTTTAAAGATATCGACAATCATTATAACTTAACGTGAATGATTGTTACCGTGCTTTTAACTGGGCAAACACTTGTTGGCTTCCAAGAAAGACTAACATAGTTGAGATGGTTCTAGCGGCCTTCTAGCACAGGGTCTCATGAGGCAGGGATTCTAGCCACTGGCTGTGCAAGGCATGAGGCCTGTTAGTGATTCTATTTTTTCCTCTGCAGAATAGGTCTTTCTACATTCCAGGTCCTTTCTACCCCAATAAATAATGTGGCGATTCTCTCAGTGAGTTGTACTATTGGTTTAAACAGCCAACTGTCTCTTTAAAAGGACTTTTGTTTAAATTCCTTTAAACAAAAGTCGTTTTAAAAAAATCTTTTTTCTTTATTTTTTATTTTTTATCCCATATGTTTACTCTGATCGTGGAACTTTGTCATTTTGACCTTCTCTGCTGGTTAAAATATTCTTCATCATCAGCACCTACTGCTCTCCTCTCCTGGTGGTCTCTCCGGAAGGGGTCTTCTCTAGCTCTTCTAGCAGGTGATGGGCACTTCCCCTCTACCCCTGTTGCCAGACCAGCCTTACCTTTCCTGCAGGGTCAGGTCGGCCTGGCCCTTTATCTGTTGTTCTCCTCTGAGTGGTTAGATTTTCATAGATCCCGTGCTTTGCTTTTGTCAGGATTTACCTGGATTATCAAAACCCTTTTCTTGTGCCAGTGAAGCCTAAGAAACAGTCCTAATGAGAGAACCAGGAACTCAAACAGATCATATTTATCCTGAATGTTCTGTCCAAAATGAAAAATTCATTTCAGAGGAGCCTCAAGATCTCTGAGAAGGGAAGTTTCACCAACTCTGTCATGTAGGGGCATCAATTCCGATTCGGTGTCAATTTTCCTACTTTCCCAGCTAGTAATTCTCTCCATCAGAAAGCCCACTCTCAACCGTTTCCTCTTTCAAAGGCAGTTGCTCCTAGAGTCTGCACATGGCACTTGGGGCCTGCTGGTCTTTGGCTACTGCCCTCTGTACCTTGGGTCTAACAGCTGCGGGGCATCAAGATGAGCACGTCTCTTGTTCTAGGACTTAATATAGTTTGGGGCACATGGTAAGCAATAATCACTACTTTAGTTGATCCAAGTGTTGGATCTTTCTTAATTATTCTACTACCACAATTTACTTGTTCTAAGATTTGTCCCCTCCCCCCATTTTAATATCTCTTAAGGTGGCACTCACCTTGCACTTGATGACATATCCTACTTTAACTGACAGCATTTCTCTTTCTTAGTCGAACATAAACTATAGTGCATCTTACCCTTGATGAAAGCTAGGATGCAATTAAATACTCTATTACGGTTACGATTCTGATATTTGAAATCCTCCGGTAGCTCCCTGTGCCCCCACAGTGTAGTACCTCACCTCCTCGCCATAGTATACAAACCTTCTCACCCCCAGTGTTAACCCCGGGGCTCAGCCTCCATCCCCAGGTGATGCTGCCAGATCAGCTGTCGGTTGTCATGAACTTGCTGTAGTTTCCCGAATGCACTGTGCTGTCCCCTGGCACTTTGAAACTTGACACACTCATCCTCATTCTTCGCTTTGCCCTTGTCTATCACCTCCCCTGAAAATCTGTTCCTAAGTGGCTTTTCCCAGCTCCCACCTACCCTTGGCAGTCTTTTATCTCCCTGTGGTAAAGCCTGTCACACTGCATCATGGACATGCCCGTTGTCCCCCTGAGAAGAGAAAAGGGACAATGAGGGACCCAGCATTTGCAGCTCTAGTGCAGAGCCCCATGCCTGGCTTGCAGGAAATGCCAGATCATGAAGACAAACGGAGATCATCTTCTGGCTAAAACCAGCTCTTCTTTGCCTATCGCAGGATCTGGTCAATAAAGAGCAGCCCGTTATTATTGCTGTTTTTCTAGGGATTTTTACCCCATATATTTCCCAGGTCTTTACTCTTTTTGTAGCACTTTAATTCAGGCTTCAACCACTTCCTAGTCAGATCAGGTGAAATCATTTTCCTTCCCATACCCTCGATGTATTTCACATCTAGTAATTCTTTTTTTTAAGATCTTATTTACCCATTTGACAGACAGATCACAAGTAGGTAGAGAGGGAGGCAGAGAGAGAGGGGGGAAGCAGGCTCCCCGCTGAGCAGAGATCCCAATGTGGGGCTCCATCCCAGGACCCTGAATTCATGACCTGAGCCGAAGGCAGACGCCTAAACCACTGAGCCACCCAGGAGCCCCCATATCTGGTAATTTTTAACCAACGTGGATTTGCTGCATCAAATAGTTCCTTCTTCTTCAAATATAAATATATAAATAAAGTGATCAAGTCACTCGCATGTCTTAGGAGAATGTCATACCTTTAGTAGCAATCTTGAAATCGTGGCCATTGGTTTTGATTTTTGTTTTGGTTAGATGTGGTTCGGTTTTTGTCATTTTAAAAATCCCTCTAGCCCTTGGCTCTGTCTGACCTGATTGCTTTCAGCTGTTTCTGCAACAAAATTGTCCCTGCAGTGAAAACTCTCATTGTTTACAGTGGCGCCCCCTTCTGAACACTTTGTTAATAAAAAGCTTTTTTTTTTTTTTTTCCCGGCTATGGTAAATGTGGAACAACCATGAGGTATTTCAAAGAGGTGAACCACAGATAAATTTCTCTAAGGGTGGGGTGAGGGTTACTCAAAAAGGAACTTGACAAGGCTTTTAAAGATATCGACAATAATTATAACTTAACGTGAATGATTGTTACCGTGCTCTTAACTGGGCAAACACTTGTTGTCTTCCAAGAAAGACTAACATAGTTGAGATGGTTCTAGCGGCCTTCTAGCACAGGGTCTCATGAGGCAGGGATTCTAGCCACTGGCTGTGCAAGGCATGAGGCCTGTTAGTGATTCTATTTTTTCCTCTGCAGAATAGGTCTTTCTACATTCCAGGTCCTTTCTACCCCAATAAATAATGTGGCGATTCTCTCAGTGAGTTGTACTATTGGTTTAAACAGCCAACTGTCTCTTTAAAAGGACTTTTGTTTAAATTCCTTTAAACAAAAGTCGTTTTAAAAAAATCTTTTTTCTTTATTTTTTATTTTTTATCCCATATGTTTACTCTGATCGTGGAACTTTGTCATTTTGACCTTCTCTGCTGGTTAAAATATTCTTCATCATCAGCACCTACTGCTCTCCTCTCCTGGTGGTCTCTCCGGAAGGGGTCTTCTCTAGCTCTTCTAGCAGGTGATGGGCACTTCCCCTCTACCCCTGTTGCCAGACCAGCCTTACCTATCCTGCAGGGTCAGGTCGGCCTGGCCCTTTATCTGTTGTTCTCCTCTGAGTGGTTAGATTTTCATAGATCCCGTGCTTTGCTTTTGTCAGGATTTACCTGGATTATCAAAACCCTTTTCTTGTGCCAGTGAAGCCTAAGAAACAGTCCTAATGAGAGAACCAGGAACTCAAACAGATCATATTTATCCTGAATGTTCTGTCCAAAATGAAAAATTCATTTCAGAGGAGCCTCAAGATCTCTGAGAAGGGAAGTTTCACCAACTCTGTCATGTAGGGGCATCAATTCCGATTCGGTGTCAATTTTCCTACTTTCCCAGCTAGTAATTCTCTCCATCAGAAAGCCCACTCTCAACCGTTTCCTCTTTCAAAGGCAGTTGCTCCTAGAGTCTGCACATGGCACTTGGGGCCTGCTGGTCGTTGGCTACTGCCCTCTGTACCTTGGGTCTAACAGCTGCGGGGCATCAAGATGAGCACGTCTCTTGTTCTAGGACTTAATATAGTTTGGGGCACATGGTAAGCAATAATCACTTCTTTAGTTGATCCAAGTGTTGGATCTTTCTTAATTATTCTACTACCACAATTTACTTGTTCTAAGATTTGTCCCCTCCCCCCATTTTAATATCTCTTCAGGTGGCACTCACCTTGCACTTGATGACATATCCTACTTTAACTGACAGCATTTCTCTTTCTTAGTCGAACATAAACTATAGTGCATCTTACCCTTGATGAAAGCTAGGATGCAATTAAATACTCTATTACGGTTACGATTCTGATATTTGAAATCCTCCGGTAGCTCCCTGTGCCCCCACAGTGTAGTACCTCACCTCCTCGCCATAGTATACAAACCTTCTCACCCCCAGTGTTAACCCCGGGGCTCAGCCTCCATCCCCAGGTGATGCTGCCAGATCAGCTGTCGGTTGTCATGAACTTGCTGTAGTTTCCCGAATGCACTGTGCTGTCCCCTGGCACTTTGAAACTTGACACACTCATCCTCATTCTTCGCTTTGCCCTTGTCTATCACCTCCCCTGAAAATCTGTTCCTAAGTGGCTTTTCCCAGCTCCCACCTACCCTTGGCAGTCTTTTATCTCCCTGTGGTAAAGCCTGTCACACTGCATCATGGACATGCCCGTTGTCCCCCTGAGAAGAGAAAAGGGACAATGAGGGACCCAGCATTTGCAGCTCTAGTGCAGAGCCCCATGCCTGGCTTGCAGGAAATGCCAGATCATGAAGACAAACGGAGATCATCTTCTGGCTAAAACCAGCTCTTCTTTGCCTATCGCAGGATCTGGTCAATAAAGAGCAGCCCGTTATTATTGCTGTTTTTCTAGGGATTTTTACCCCATATATTTCCCAGGTCTTTACTCTTTTTGTAGCACTTTAATTCAGGCTTCAACCACTTCCTAGTCAGATCAGGTGAAATCATTTTCCTTCCCATACCCTCGATGTATTTCACATCTAGTAATTCTTTTTTTTAAGATCTTATTTACCCATTTGACAGACAGATCACAAGTAGGTAGAGAGGGAGGCAGAGAGAGAGGGGGGAAGCAGGCTCCCCGCTGAGCAGAGATCCCAATGTGGGGCTCCATCCCAGGACCCTGAAATCATGACCTGAGCCGAAGGCAGACGCCTAAACCACTGAGCCACCCAGGAGCCCCCATATCTGGTAATTTTTAACCAACGTGGATTTGCTGCATCAAATAGTTCCTTCTTCTTCAAATATAAATATATAGATAAAGTGATCAAGTCACTCGCATGTCTTAGGAGAATGTCATACCTTTAGTAGCAATCTTGAAATCGTGGCCATTGGTTTTGATTTTTGTTTTGGTTAGATGTGGTTCGGTTTTTGTCATTTTAAAAATCCCTCTAGCCCTTGGCTCTGTCTGACCTGATTGCTTTCAGCTGTTTCTGCAACAAAATTGTCCCTGCAGCGAAAACTCTCATTGTTTACAGTGGCGCCCCCTTCTGAACACTTTGTTAATAAAAAGCTTTTTTTTTTTTTTTTTTCCCGGCTATGGTAAATGTGGAACAACCATGAGGTATTTCAAAGAGGTGAACCACAGATAAATTTCTCTAAGGGTGGGGTGAGGGTTACTCAAAAAGGAACTTGACAAGGCTTTTTAAGATATCGACAATCATTATAACTTAACGTGAATGATTGTTACCGTGCTCTTAACTGGGCAAACACTTGTTGGCTTCCAAGAAAGACTAACATAGTTGAGATGGTTCTAGCGGCCTTCTAGCACAGGGTCTCATGAGGCAGGGATTCTAGCCACTGGCTGTGCAAGGCATGAGGCCTGTTAGTGATTCTATTTTTCCTCTGCAGAATAGGTCTTTCTACATTCCAGGTCCTTTCTACCCCAATAAATAATGTGGCGATTCTCTCAGTGAGTTGTACTATTGGTTTAAACAGCCAACTGTCTCTTTAAAAGGACTTTTGTTTAAATTCCTTTAAACAAAAGTCGTTTCAAAAAAATCTTTTTTCTTTATTTTTTATTTTTTATCCCATATGTTTACTCTGATCGTGGAACTTTGTCATTTTGACCTTCTCTGCTGGTTAAAATATTCTTCATCATCAGCACCTACTGCTCTCCTCTCCTGGTGGTCTCTCCGGAAGGGGTCTTCTCTAGCTCTTCTAGCAGGTGATGGGCACTTCCCCTCTACCCCTGTTGCCAGACCAGCCTTACCTATCCTGCAGGGTCAGGTCGGCCTGGCCCTTTATCTGTTGTTCTCCTCTGAGTGGTTAGATTTTCATAGATCCCGTGCTTTGCTTTTGTCAGGATTTACCTGGATTATCAAAACCCTTTTCTTGTGCCAGTGAAGCCTAAGAAACAGTCCTAATGAGAGAACCAGGAACTCAAACAGATCATATTTATCCTGAATGTTCTGTCCAAAATGAAAAATTCATTTCAGAGGAGCCTCAAGATCTCTGAGAAGGGAAGTTTCACCAACTCTGTCATGTAGGGGCATCAATTCCGATTCGGTGTCAATTTTCCTACTTTCCCAGCTAGTAATTCTCTCCATCAGAAAGCCCACTCTCAACCGTTTCCTCTTTCAAAGGCAGTTGCTCCTAGAGTCTGCACATGGCACTTGGGGCCTGCTGGTCGTTGGCTACTGCCCTCTGTACCTTGGGTCTAACAGCTGCGGGGCATCAAGATGAGCAGGTCTCTTGTTCTAGGACTTAATATAGTTTGGGGCACATGGTAAGCAATAATCACTACTTTAGTTGATCCAAGTGTTGGATCTTTCTTAATTATTCTACTACCACAATTTACTTGTTCTAAGATTTGTCCCCTCCCCCCATTTTAATATCTCTTCAGGTGGCACTCACCTTGCACTTGATGACATATCCTACTTTAACTGACAGCATTTCTCTTTCTTAGTCGAACATAAACTATAGTGCATCTTACCCTTGATGAAAGCTAGGATGCAATTAAATACTCTATTACGGTTACGATTCTGATATTTGAAATCCTCCGGTAGCTCCCTGTGCCCCCACAGTGTAGTACCTCACCTCCTCGCCATAGTATACAAACCTTCTCACCCCCAGTGTTAACCCCGGGGCTCAGCCTCCATCCCCAGGTGATGCTGCCAGATCAGCTGTCGGTTGTCATGAACTTGCTGTAGTTTCCCGAATGCACTGTGCTGTCCCCTGGCACTTTGAAACTTGACACACTCATCCTCATTCTTCGCTTTGCCCTTGTCTATCACCTCCCCTGAAAATCTGTTCCTAAGTGGCTTTTCCCAGCTCCCACCTACCCTTGGCAGTCTTTTATCTCCCTGTGGTAAAGCCTGTCACACTGCATCATGGACATGCCCGTTGTCCCCCTGAGAAGAGAAAAGGGACAATGAGGGACCCAGCATTTGCAGCTCTAGTGCAGAGCCCCATGCCTGGCTTGCAGGAAATGCCAGATCATGAAGACAAACGGAGATCATCTTCTGGCTAAAACCAGCTCTTCTTTGCCTATCGCAGGATCTGGTCAATAAAGAGCAGCCCGTTATTATTGCTGTTTTTCTAGGGATTTTTACCCCATATATTTCCCAGGTCTTTACTCTTTTTGTAGCACTTTAATTCAGGCTTCAACCACTTCCTAGTCAGATCAGGTGAAATCATTTTCCTTCCCATACCCTCGATGTATTTCACATCTAGTAATTCTTTTTTTTAAGATCTTATTTACCCATTTGACAGACAGATCACAAGTAGGTAGAGAGGGAGGCAGAGAGAGAGGGGGGAAGCAGGCTCCCCGCTGAGCAGAGATCCCAATGTGGGGCTCCATCCCAGGACCCTGAAATCATGACCTGAGCCGAAGGCAGACGCCTAAACCACTGAGCCACCCAGGAGCCCCCATATCTGGTAATTTTTAACCAACGTGGATTTGCTGCATCAAATAGTTCCTTCTTCTTCAAATATAAATATATAAATAAAGTGATCAAGTCACTCGCATGTCTTAGGAGAATGTCATACCTTTAGTAGCAATCTTGAAATCGTGGCCATTGGTTTTGATTTTTGTTTTGGTTAGATGTGGTTCGGTTTTTGTCATTTTAAAAATCCCTCTAGCCCTTGGCTCTGTCTGACCTGATTGCTTTCAGCTGTTTCTGCAACAAAATTGTCCCTGCAGCGAAAACTCTCATTGTTTACAGTGGCGCCCCCTTCTGAACACTTTGTTAATAAAAAGCTTTTTTTTTTTTTTTTCTGGCTATGGTAAATGTGGAACAACCATGAGGTATTTCAAAGAGGTGAACCACAGATAAATTTCTCTAAGGGTGGGGTGAGGGTTACTCAAAAAGGAACTTGACAAGGCTTTTAAAGATATCGACAATCATTATAACTTAACGTGAATGATTGTTACCGTGCTTTTAACTGGGCAAACACTTGTTGGCTTCCAAGAAAGACTAACATAGTTGAGATGGTTCTAGCGGCCTTCTAGCACAGGGTCTCATGAGGCAGGGATTCTAGCCACTGGCTGTGCAAGGCATGAGGCCTGTTAGTGATTCTATTTTTTCCTCTGCAGAATAGGTCTTTCTACATTCCAGGTCCTTTCTACCCCAATAAATAATGTGGCGATTCTCTCAGTGAGTTGTACTATTGGTTTAAACAGCCAACTGTCTCTTTAAAAGGACTTTTGTTTAAATTCCTTTAAACAAAAGTCGTTTTAAAAAAATCTTTTTTCTTTATTTTTTATTTTTTATCCCATATGTTTACTCTGATCGTGGAACTTTGTCATTTTGACCTTCTCTGCTGGTTAAAATATTCTTCATCATCAGCACCTACTGCTCTCCTCTCCTGGTGGTCTCTCCGGAAGGGGTCTTCTCTAGCTCTTCTAGCAGGTGATGGGCACTTCCCCTCTACCCCTGTTGCCAGACCAGCCTTACCTATCCTGCAGGGTCAGGTCGGCCTGGCCCTTTATCTGTTGTTCTCCTCTGAGTGGTTAGATTTTCATAGATCCCGTGCTTTGCTTTTGTCAGGATTTACCTGGATTATCAAAACCCTTTTCTTGTGCCAGTGAAGCCTAAGAAACAGTCCTAATGAGAGAACCAGGAACTCAAACAGATCATATTTATCCTGAATGTTCTGTCCAAAATGAAAAATTCATTTCAGAGGAGCCTCAAGATCTCTGAGAAGGGAAGTTTCACCAACTCTGTCATGTAGGGGCATCAATTCCGATTCGGTGTCAATTTTCCTACTTTCCCAGCTAGTAATTCTCTCCATCAGAAAGCCCACTCTCAACCGTTTCCTCTTTCAAAGGCAGTTGCTCCTAGAGTCTGCACATGGCACTTGGGGTCTGCTGGTCGTTGGCTACTGCCCTCTGTACCTTGGGTCTAACAGCTGCGGGGCATCAAGATGAGCACGTCTCTTGTTCTAGGACTTAATATAGTTTGGGGCACATGGTAAGCAATAATCACTACTTTAGTTGATCCAAGTGTTGGATCTTTCTTAATTATTCTACTACCACAATTTACTTGTTCTAAGATTTGTCCCCTCCCCCCATTTTAATATCTCTTCAGGTGGCACTCACCTTGCACTTGATGACATATCCTACTTTAACTGACAGCATTTCTCTTTCTTAGTCGAACATAAACTATAGTGCATCTTACCCTTGATGAAAGCTAGGATGCAATTAAATACTCTATTACGGTTACGATTCTGATATTTGAAATCCTCCGGTAGCTCCCTGTGCCCCCACAGTGTAGTACCTCACCTCCTCGCCATAGTATACAAACCTTCTCACCCCCAGTGTTAACCCCGGGGCTCAGCCTCCATCCCCAGGTGATGCTGCCAGATCAGCTGTCGGTTGTCATGAACTTGCTGTAGTTTCCCGAATGCACTGTGCTGTCCCCTGGCACTTTGAAACTTGACACACTCATCCTCATTCTTCGCTTTGCCCTTGTCTATCACCTCCCCTGAAAATCTGTTCCTAAGTGGCTTTTCCCAGCTCCCACCTACCCTTGGCAGTCTTTTATCTCCCTGTGGTAAAGCCTGTCACACTGCATCATGGACATGCCCGTTGTCCCCCTGAGAAGAGAAAAGGGACAATGAGGGACCCAGCATTTGCAGCTCTAGTGCAGAGCCCCATGCCTGGCTTGCAGGAAATGCCAGATCATGAAGACAAACGGAGATCATCTTCTGGCTAAAACCAGCTCTTCTTTGCCTATCGCAGGATCTGGTCAATAAAGAGCAGCCCGTTATTATTGCTGTTTTTCTAGGGATTTTTACCCCATATATTTCCCAGGTCTTTACTCTTTTTGTAGCACTTTAATTCAGGCTTCAACCACTTCCTAGTCAGATCAGGTGAAATCATTTTCCTTCCCATACCCTCGATGTATTTCACATCTAGTAATTCTTTTTTTTAAGATCTTATTTACCCATTTGACAGACAGATAACAAGTAGGTAGAGAGGGAGGCAGAGAGAGAGGGGGGAAGCAGGCTCCCCGCTGAGCAGAGATCCCAATGTGGGGCTCCATCCCAGGACCCTGAAATCATGACCTGAGCCGAAGGCAGACGCCTAAACCACTGAGCCACCCAGGAGCCCCCATATCTGGTAATTTTTAACCAACGTGGATTTGCTGCATCAAATAGTTCCTTCTTCTTCAAATATAAATATATAAATAAAGTGATCAAGTCACTCGCATGTCTTAGGAGAATGTCATACCTTTAGTAGCAATCTTGAAATCGTGGCCATTGGTTTTGATTTTTGTTTTGGTTAGATGTGGTTCGGTTTTTGTCATTTTAAAAATCCCTCTAGCCCTTGGCTCCCTCTGACCTGATTGCTTTCAGCTGTTTCTGCAACAAAATTGTCCCTGCAGCGAAAACTCTCATTGTTTACAGTGGCGCCCCCTTCTGAACACTTTGTTAATAAAAAGCTTTTTTTTTTTTTTTTTTCCCGGCTATGGTAAATGTGGAACAACCATGAGGTATTTCAAAGAGGTGAACCACAGATAAATTTCTCTAAGGGTAGGGTGAGGGTTACTCAAAAAGGAACTTGACAAGGCTTTTTAAGATATCGACAATCATTATAACTTAACGTGAATGATTGTTACCGTGCTCTTAACTGGGCAAACACTTGTTGGCTTCCAAGAAAGACTAACATAGTTGAGATGGTTCTAGCGGCCTTCTAGCACAGGGTCTCATGAGGCAGGGATTCTAGCCACTGGCTGTGCAAGGCATGAGGCCTGTTAGTGATTCTATTTTTCCTCTGCAGAATAGGTCTTTCTACATTCCAGGTCCTTTCTACCCCAATAAATAATGTGGCGATTCTCTCAGTGAGTTGTACTATTGGTTTAAACAGCCAACTGTCTCTTTAAAAGGACTTTTGTTTAAATTCCTTTAAACAAAAGTCGTTTCAAAAAAATCTTTTTTCTTTATTTTTTATTTTTTATCCCATATGTTTACTCTGATCGTGGAACTTTGTCATTTTGACCTTCTCTGCTGGTTAAAATATTCTTCATCATCAGCACCTACTGCTCTCCTCTCCTGGTGGTCTCTCCGGAAGGGGTCTTCTCTAGCTCTTCTAGCAGGTGATGGGCACTTCCCCTCTACCCCTGTTGCCAGACCAGCCTTACCTATCCTGCAGGGTCAGGTCGGCCTGGCCCTTTATCTGTTGTTCTCCTCTGAGTGGTTAGATTTTCATAGATCCCGTGCTTTGCTTTTGTCAGGATTTACCTGGATTATCAAAACCCTTTTCTTGTGCCAGTGAAGCCTAAGAAACAGTCCTAATGAGAGAACCAGGAACTCAAACAGATCATATTTATCCTGAATGTTCTGTCCAAAATCAAAAATTCATTTCAGAGGAGCCTCAAGATCTCTGAGAAGGGAAGTTTCACCAACTCTGTCATGTAGGGGCATCAATTCCGATTCGGTGTCAATTTTCCTACTTTCCCAGCTAGTAATTCTCTCCATCAGAAAGCCCACTCTCAACCGTTTCCTCTTTCAAAGGCAGTTGCTCCTAGAGTCTGCACATGGCACTTGGGGCCTGCTGGTCGTTGGCTACTGCCCTCTGTACCTTGGGTCTAACAGCTGCGGGGCATCAAGATGAGCACGTCTCTTGTTCTAGGACTTAATATAGTTTGGGGCACATGGTAAGCAATAATCACTTCTTTAGTTGATCCAAGTGTTGGATCTTTCTTAATTATTCTACTACCACAATTTACCTGTTCTAAGATTTGTCCCCTCCCCCCATTTTAATATCTCTTAAGGTGGCACTCACCTTGCACTTGATGACATATCCTACTTTAACTGACAGCATTTCTCTTTCTTAGTCGAACATAAACTATAGTGCATCTTACCCTTGATGAAAGCTAGGATGCAATTAAATACTCTATTACGGTTACGATTCTGATATTTGAAATCCTCCGGTAGCTCCCTGTGCCCCCACAGTGTAGTACCTCACCTCCTCGCCATAGTATACAAACCTTCTCACCCCCAGTGTTAACCCCGGGGCTCAGCCTCCATCCCCAGGTGATGCTGCCAGATCAGCTGTCGGTTGTCATGAACTTGCTGTAGTTTCCCGAATGCACTGTGCTGTCCCCTGGCACTTTGAAACTTGACACACTCATCCTCATTCTTCGCTTTGCCCTTGTCTATCACCTCCCCTGAAAATCTGTTCCTAAGTGGCTTTTCCCAGCTCCCACCTACCCTTGGCAGTCTTTTATCTCCCTGTGGTAAAGCCTGTCACACTGCATCATGGACATGCCCGTTGTCCCCCTGAGAAGAGAAAAGGGACAATGAGGGACCCAGCATTTGCAGCTCTAGTGCAGAGCCCCATGCCTGGCTTGCAGGAAATGCCAGATCATGAAGACAAACGGAGATCATCTTCTGGCTAAAACCAGCTCTTCTTTGCCTATCGCAGGATCTGGTCAATAAAGAGCAGCCCGTTATTATTGCTGTTTTTCTAGGGATTTTTACCCCATATATTTCCCAGGTCTTTACTCTTTTTGTAGCACTTTAATTCAGGCTTCAACCACTTCCTAGTCAGATCAGGTGAAATCATTTTCCTTCCCATACCCTCGATGTATTTCACATCTAGTAATTCTTTTTTTTAAGATCTTATTTACCCATTTGACAGACAGATCACAAGTAGGTAGAGAGGGAGGCAGAGAGAGAGGGGGAAGCAGGCTCCCCGCTGAGCAGAGATCCCAATGTGGGGCTCCATCCCAGGACCCTGAAATCATGACCTGAGCCGAAGGCAGACGCCTAAACCACTGAGCCACCCAGGAGCCCCCATATCTGGTAATTTTTAACCAACGTGGATTTGCTGCATCAAATAGTTCCTTCTTCTTCAAATATAAATATATAAATAAAGTGATCAAGTCACTCGCATGTCTTAGGAGAATGTCATACCTTTAGTAGCAATCTTGAAATCGTGGCCATTGGTTTTGATTTTTGTTTTGGTTAGATGTGGTTCGGTTTTTGTCATTTTAAAAATCCCTCTAGCCCTTGGCTCTGTCTGACCTGATTGCTTTCAGCTGTTTCTGCAACAAAATTGTCCCTGCAGCGAAAACTCTCATTGTTTACAGTGGCGCCCCCTTCTGAACACTTTGTTAATAAAAAGCTTTTTTTTTTTTTTTTCCCGGCTATGGTAAATGTGGAACAACCATGAGGTATTTCAAAGAGGTGAACCACAGATAAATTTCTCTAAGGGTGGGGTGAGGGTTACTCAAAAAGGAACTTGACAAGGCTTTTAAAGATATCGACAATCATTATAACTTAACGTGAATGATTGTTACCGTGCTCTTAACTGGGCAAACACTTGTTGGCTTCCAAGAAAGACTAACATAGTTGAGATGGTTCTAGCGGCCTTCTAGCACAGGGTCTCATGAGGCAGGGATTCTAGCCACTGGCTGTGCAAGGCATGAGGCCTGTTAGTGATTCTATTTTTTCCTCTGCAGAATAGGTCTTTCTACATTCCAGGTCCTTTCTACCCCAATAAATAATGTGGCGATTCTCTCAGTGAGTTGTACTATTGGTTTAAACAGCCAACTGTCTCTTTAAAAGGACTTTTGTTTAAATTCCTTTAAACAAAAGTCGTTTCAAAAAAATCTTTTTTCTTTATTTTTTATTTTTTATCCCATATGTTTACTCTGATCGTGGAACTTTGTCATTTTGACCTTCTCTGCTGGTTAAAATATTCTTCATCATCAGCACCTACTGCTCTCCTCTCCTGGTGGTCTCTCCGGAAGGGGTCTTCTCTAGCTCTTCTAGCAGGTGATGGGCACTTCCCCTCTACCCCTGTTGCCAGACCAGCCTTACCTATCCTGCAGGGTCAGGTCGGCCTGGCCCTTTATCTGTTGTTCTCCTCTGAGTGGTTAGATTTTCATAGATCCCGTGCTTTGCTTTTGTCAGGATTTACCTGGATTATCAAAACCCTTTTCTTGTGCCAGTGAAGCCTAAGAAACAGTCCTAATGAGAGAACCAGGAACTCAAACAGATCATATTTATCCTGAATGTTCTGTCCAAAATGAAAAATTCATTTCAGAGGAGCCTCAAGATCTCTGAGAAGGGAAGTTTCACCAACTCTGTCATGTAGGGGCATCAATTCCGATTCGGTGTCAATTTTCCTACTTTCCCAGCTAGTAATTCTCTCCATCAGAAAGCCCACTCTCAACCGTTTCCTCTTTCAAAGGCAGTTGCTCCTAGAGTCTGCACATGGCACTTGGGGCCTGCTGGTCGTTGGCTACTGCCCTCTGTACCTTGGGTCTAACAGCTGCGGGGCATCAAGATGAGCACGTCTCTTGTTCTAGGACTTAATATAGTTTGGGGCACATGGTAAGCAATAATCACTACTTTAGTTGATCCAAGTGTTGGATCTTTCTTAATTATTCTACTACCACAATTTACTTGTTCTAAGATTTGTCCCCTCCCCCCATTTTAATATCTCTTCAGGTGGCACTCACCTTGCACTTGATGACATATCCTACTTTAACTGACAGCATTTCTCTTTCTTAGTCGAACATAAACTATAGTGCATCTTACCCTTGATGAAAGCTAGGATGCAATTAAATACTCTATTACGGTTACGATTCTGATATTTGAAATCCTCCGGTAGCTCCCTGTGCCCCCACAGTGTAGTACCTCACCTCCTCGCCATAGTATACAAACCTTCTCACCCCCAGTGTTAACCCCGGGGCTCAGCCTCCATCCCCAGGTGATGCTGCCAGATCAGCTGTCGGTTGTCATGAACTTGCTGTAGTTTCCCGAATGCACTGTGCTGTCCCCTGGCACTTTGAAACTTGACACACTCATCCTCATTCTTCGCTTTGCCCTTGTCTATCACCTCCCCTGAAAATCTGTTCCTAAGTGGCTTTTCCCAGCTCCCACCTACCCTTGGCAGTCTTTTATCTCCCTGTGGTAAAGCCTGTCACACTGCATCATGGACATGCCCGTTGTCCCCCTGAGAAGAGAAAAGGGACAATGAGGGACCCAGCATTTGCAGCTCTAGTGCAGAGCCCCATGCCTGGCTTGCAGGAAATGCCAGATCATGAAGACAAACGGAGATCATCTTCTGGCTAAAACCAGCTCTTCTTTGCCTATCGCAGGATCTGGTCAATAAAGAGCAGCCCGTTATTATTGCTGTTTTTCTAGGGATTTTTACCCCATATATTTCCCAGGTCTTTACTCTTTTTGTAGCACTTTAATTCAGGCTTCAACCACTTCCTAGTCAGATCAGGTGAAATCATTTTCCTTCCCATACCCTCGATGTATTTCACATCTAGTAATTCTTTTTTTTAAGATCTTATTTACCCATTTGACAGACAGATCACAAGTAGGTAGAGAGGGAGGCAGAGAGAGAGGGGGGAAGCAGGCTCCCCGCTGAGCAGAGATCCCAATGTGGGGCTCCATCCCAGGACCCTGAAATCATGACCTGAGCCGAAGGCAGACGCCTAAACCACTGAGCCACCCAGGAGCCCCCATATCTGGTAATTTTTAACCAACGTGGATTTGCTGCATCAAATAGTTCCTTCGTCTTCAAATATAAATATATAAATAAAGTGATCAAGTCACTCGCATGTCTTAGGAGAATGTCATACCTTTAGTAGCAATCTTGAAATCGTGGCCATTGGTTTTGATTTTTGTTTTGGTTAGATGTGGTTCGGTTTTTGTCATTTTAAAAATCCCTCTAGCCCTTGGCTCTGTCTGACCTGATTGCTTTCAGCTGTTTCTGCAACAAAATTGTCCCTGCAGCGAAAACTCTCATTGTTTACAGTGGCGCCCCCTTCTGAACACTTTGTTAATAAAAAGCTTTTTTTTTTTTTTTTTCTGGCTATGGTAAATGTGGAACAACCATGAGGTATTTCAAAGAGGTGAACCACAGATAAATTTCTCTAAGGGTGGGGTGAGGGTTACTCAAAAAGGAACTTGACAAGGCTTTTAAAGATATCGACAATCATTATAACTTAACGTGAATGATTGTTACCGTGCTTTTAACTGGGCAAACACTTGTTGGCTTCCAAGAAAGACTAACATAGTTGAGATGGTTCTAGCGGCCTTCTAGCACAGGGTCTCATGAGGCAGGGATTCTAGCCACTGGCTGTGCAAGGCATGAGGCCTGTTAGTGATTCTATTTTTTCCTCTGCAGAATAGGTCTTTCTACATTCCAGGTCCTTTCTACCCCAATAAATAATGTGGCGATTCTCTCAGTGAGTTGTACTATTGGTTTAAACAGCCAACTGTCTCTTTAAAAGGACTTTTGTTTAAATTCCTTTAAACAAAAGTCGTTTTAAAAAAATCTTTTTTCTTTATTTTTTATTTTTTATCCCATATGTTTACTCTGATCGTGGAACTTTGTCATTTTGACCTTCTCTGCTGGTTAAAATATTCTTCATCATCAGCACCTACTGCTCTCCTCTCCTGGTGGTCTCTCCGGAAGGGGTCTTCTCTAGCTCTTCTAGCAGGTGATGGGCACTTCCCCTCTACCCCTGTTGCCAGACCAGCCTTACCTATCCTGCAGGGTCAGGTCGGCCTGGCCCTTTATCTGTTGTTCTCCTCTGAGTGGTTAGATTTTCATAGATCCCGTGCTTTGCTTTTGTCAGGATTTACCTGGATTATCAAAACCCTTTTCTTGTGCCAGTGAAGCCTAAGAAACAGTCCTAATGAGAGAACCAGGAACTCAAACAGATCATATTTATCCTGAATGTTCTGTCCAAAATGAAAAATTCATTTCAGAGGAGCCTCAAGATCTCTGAGAAGGGAAGTTTCACCAACTCTGTCATGTAGGGGCATCAATTCCGATTCGGTGTCAATTTTCCTACTTTCCCAGCTAGTAATTCTCTCCATCAGAAAGCCCACTCTCAACCGTTTCCTCTTTCAAAGGCAGTTGCTCCTAGAGTCTGCACATGGCACTTGGGGCCTGCTGGTCGTTGGCTACTGCCCTCTGTACCTTGGGTCTAACAGCTGCGGGGCATCAAGATGAGCACGTCTCTTGTTCTAGGACTTAATATAGTTTGGGGCACATGGTAAGCAATAATCACTTCTTTAGTTGATCCAAGTGTTGGATCTTTCTTAATTATTCTACTACCACAATTTACTTGTTCTAAGATTTGTCCCCTCCCCCCATTTTAATATCTCTTCAGGTGGCACTCACCTTGCACTTGATGACATATCCTACTTTAACTGACAGCATTTCTCTTTCTTAGTCGAACATAAACTATAGTGCATCTTACCCTTGATGAAAGCTAGGATGCAATTAAATACTCTATTACGGTTACGATTCTGATATTTGAAATCCTCCGGTAGCTCCCTGTGCCCCCACAGTGTAGTACCTCACCTCCTCGCCATAGTATACAAACCTTCTCACCCCCAGTGTTAACCCCGGGGCTCAGCCTCCATCCCCAGGTGATGCTGCCAGATCAGCTGTCGGTTGTCATGAACTTGCTGTAGTTTCCCGAATGCACTGTGCTGTCCCCTGGCACTTTGAAACTTGACACACTCATCCTCATTCTTCGCTTTGCCCTTGTCTATCACCTCCCCTGAAAATCTGTTCCTAAGTGGCTTTTCCCAGCTCCCACCTACCCTTGGCAGTCTTTTATCTCCCTGTGGTAAAGCCTGTCACACTGCATCATGGACATGCCCGTTGTCCCCCTGAGAAGAGAAAAGGGACAATGAGGGACCCAGCATTTGCAGCTCTAGTGCAGAGCCCCATGCCTGGCTTGCAGGAAATGCCAGATCATGAAGACAAACGGAGATCATCTTCTGGCTAAA
The DNA here is from genome assembly GCF_964662115.1 of Mustela nivalis. Lineage (NCBI taxonomy): Eukaryota > Metazoa > Chordata > Mammalia > Carnivora > Mustelidae > Mustela > Mustela nivalis. The sequence goes on from NW_028135860.1 coordinate 209,072, forward strand.
ACCAGCTCTTCTTTGCCTATCGCAGGATCTGGTCAATAAAGAGCAGCCCGTTATTATTGCTGTTTTTCTAGGGATTTTTACCCCATATATTTCCCAGGTCTTTACTCTTTTTGTAGCACTTTAATTCAGGCTTCAACCACTTCCTAGTCAGATCAGGTGAAATCATTTTCCTTCCCATACCCTCGATGTATTTCACATCTAGTAATTCTTTTTTTTAAGATCTTATTTACCCATTTGACAGACAGATCACAAGTAGGTAGAGAGGGAGGCAGAGAGAGAGGGGGGAAGCAGGCTCCCCGCTGAGCAGAGATCCCAATGTGGGGCTCCATCCCAGGACCCTGAAATCATGACCTGAGCCGAAGGCAGACGCCTAAACCACTGAGCCACCCAGGAGCCCCCATATCTGGTAATTTTTAACCAACGTGGATTTGCTGCATCAAATAGTTCCTTCTTCTTCAAATATAAATATATAAATAAAGTGATCAAGTCACTCGCATGTCTTAGGAGAATGTCATACCTTTAGTAGCAATCTTGAAATCGTGGCCATTGGTTTTGATTTTTGTTTTGGTTAGATGTGGTTCGGTTTTTGTCATTTTAAAAATCCCTCTAGCCCTTGGCTCTGTCTGACCTGATTGCTTTCAGCTGTTTCTGCAACAAAATTGTCCCTGCAGCGAAAACTCTCATTGTTTACAGTGGCGCCCCCTTCTGAACACTTTGTTAATAAAAAGCTTTTTTTTTTTTTTTTTTTCCCGGCTATGGTAAATGTGGAACAACCATGAGGTATTTCAAAGAGGTGAACCACAGATAAATTTCTCTAAGGGTGGGGTGAGGGTTACTCAAAAAGGAACTTGACAAGGCTTTTAAAGATATCGACAATCATTATAACTTAACGTGAATGATTGTTACCGTGCTCTTAACTGGGCAAACACTTGTTGGCTTCCAAGAAAGACTAACATAGTTGAGATGGTTCTAGCGGCCTTCTAGCACAGGGTCTCATGAGGCAGGGATTCTAGCCACTGGCTGTGCAAGGCATGAGGCCTGTTAGTGATTCTATTTTTCCTCTGCAGAATAGGTCTTTCTACATTCCAGGTCCTTTCTACCCCAATAAATAATGTGGCGATTCTCTCAGTGAGTTGTACTATTGGTTTAAACAGCCAACTGTCTCTTTAAAAGGACTTTTGTTTAAATTCCTTTAAACAAAAGTCGTTTCAAAAAAATCTTTTTTCTTTATTTTTTATTTTTTATCCCATATGTTTACTCTGATCGTGGAACTTTGTCATTTTGACCTTCTCTGCTGGTTAAAATATTCTTCATCATCAGCACCTACTGCTCTCCTCTCCTGGTGGTCTCTCCGGAAGGGGTCTTCTCTAGCTCTTCTAGCAGGTGATGGGCACTTCCCCTCTACCCCTGTTGCCAGACCAGCCTTACCTATCCTGCAGGGTCAGGTCGGCCTGGCCCTTTATCTGTTGTTCTCCTCTGAGTGGTTAGATTTTCATAGATCCCGTGCTTTGCTTTTGTCAGGATTTACCTGGATTATACAAACCCTTTTCTTGTGCCAGTGAAGCCTAAGAAACAGTCCTAATGAGAGAACCAGGAACTCAAACAGATCATATTTATCCTGAATGTTCTGTCCAAAATCAAAAATTCATTTCAGAGGAGCCTCAAGATCTCTGAGAAGGGAAGTTTCACCAACTCTGTCATGTAGGGGCATCAATTCCGATTCGGTGTCAATTTTCCTACTTTCCCAGCTAGTAATTCTCTCCATCAGAAAGCCCACTCTCAACCGTTTCCTCTTTCAAAGGCAGTTGCTCCTAGAGTCTGCACATGGCACTTGGGGCCTGCTGGTCGTTGGCTACTGCCCTCTGTACCTTGGGTCTAACAGCTGCGGGGCATCAAGATGAGCACGTCTCTTGTTCTAGGACTTAATATAGTTTGGGGCACATGGTAAGCAATAATCACTACTTTAGTTGATCCAAGTGTTGGATCTTTCTTAATTATTCTACTACCACAATTTACTTGTTCTAAGATTTGTCCCCTCCCCCCATTTTAATATCTCTTCAGGTGGCACTCACCTTGCACTTGATGACATATCCTACTTTAACTGACAGCATTTCTCTTTCTTAGTCGAACATAAACTATAGTGCATCTTACCCTTGATGAAAGCTAGGATGCAATTAAATACTCTATTACGGTTACGATTCTGATATTTGAAATCCTCCGGTAGCTCCCTGTGCCCCCACAGTGTAGTACCTCACCTCCTCGCCATAGTATACAAACCTTCTCACCCCCAGTGTTAACCCCGGGGCTCAGCCTCCATCCCCAGGTGATGCTGCCAGATCAGCTGTCGGTTGTCATGAACTTGCTGTAGTTTCCCGAATGCACTGTGCTGTCCCCTGGCACTTTGAAACTTGACACACTCATCCTCATTCTTCGCTTTGCCCTTGTCTATCACCTCCCCTGAAAATCTGTTCCTAAGTGGCTTTTCCCAGCTCCCACCTACCCTTGGCAGTCTTTTATCTCCCTGTGGTAAAGCCTGTCACACTGCATCATGGACATGCCCGTTGTCCCCCTGAGAAGAGAAAAGGGACAATGAGGGACCCAGCATTTGCAGCTCTAGTGCAGAGCCCCATGCCTGGCTTGCAGGAAATGCCAGATCATGAAGACAAACGGAGATCATCTTCTGGCTAAAACCAGCTCTTCTTTGCCTATCGCAGGATCTGGTCAATAAAGAGCAGCCCGTTATTATTGCTGTTTTTCTAGGGATTTTTACCCCATATATTTCCCAGGTCTTTACTCTTTTTGTAGCACTTTAATTCAGGCTTCAACCACTTCCTAGTCAGATCAGGTGAAATCATTTTCCTTCCCATACCCTCGATGTATTTCACATCTAGTAATTCTTTTTTTTAAGATCTTATTTACCCATTTGACAGACAGATCACAAGTAGGTAGAGAGGGAGGCAGAGAGAGAGGGGGGAAGCAGGCTCCCCGCTGAGCAGAGATCCCAATGTGGGGCTCCATCCCAGGACCCTGAAATCATGACCTGAGCCGAAGGCAGACGCCTAAACCACTGAGCCACCCAGGAGCCCCCATATCTGGTAATTTTTAACCAACGTGGATTTGCTGCATCAAATAGTTCCTTCTTCTTCAAATATAAATATATAAATAAAGTGATCAAGTCACTCGCATGTCTTAGGAGAATGTCATACCTTTAGTAGCAATCTTGAAATCGTGGCCATTGGTTTTGATTTTTGTTTTGGTTAGATGTGGTTCGGTTTTTGTCATTTTAAAAATCCCTCTAGCCCTTGGCTCTGTCTGACCTGATTGCTTTCAGCTGTTTCTGCAACAAAATTGTCCCTGCAGCGAAAACTCTCATTGTTTACAGTGGCGCCCCCTTCTGAACACTTTGTTAATAAAAAGCTTTTTTTTTTTTTTTTCTGGCTATGGTAAATGTGGAACAACCATGAGGTATTTCAAAGAGGTGAACCACAGATAAATTTCTCTAAGGGTGGGGTGAGGGTTACTCAAAAAGGAACTTGACAAGGCTTTTAAAGATATCGACAATCATTATAACTTAACGTGAATGATTGTTACCGTGCTTTTAACTGGGCAAACACTTGTTGGCTTCCAAGAAAGACTAACATAGTTGAGATGGTTCTAGCGGCCTTCTAGCACAGGGTCTCATGAGGCAGGGATTCTAGCCACTGGCTGTGCAAGGCATGAGGCCTGTTAGTGATTCTATTTTTTCCTCTGCAGAATAGGTCTTTCTACATTCCAGGTCCTTTCTACCCCAATAAATAATGTGGCGATTCTCTCAGTGAGTTGTACTATTGGTTTAAACAGCCAACTGTCTCTTTAAAAGGACTTTTGTTTAAATTCCTTTAAACAAAAGTCGTTTTAAAAAAATCTTTTTTCTTTATTTTTTATTTTTTATCCCATATGTTTACTCTGATCGTGGAACTTTGTCATTTTGACCTTCTCTGCTGGTTAAAATATTCTTCATCATCAGCACCTACTGCTCTCCTCTCCTGGTGGTCTCTCCGGAAGGGGTCTTCTCTAGCTCTTCTAGCAGGTGATGGGCACTTCCCCTCTACCCCTGTTGCCAGACCAGCCTTACCTATCCTGCAGGGTCAGGTCGGCCTGGCCCTTTATCTGTTGTTCTCCTCTGAGTGGTTAGATTTTCATAGATCCCGTGCTTTGCTTTTGTCAGGATTTACCTGGATTATCAAAACCCTTTTCTTGTGCCAGTGAAGCCTAAGAAACAGTCCTAATGAGAGAACCAGGAACTCAAACAGATCATATTTATCCTGAATGTTCTGTCCAAAATGAAAAATTCATTTCAGAGGAGCCTCAAGATCTCTGAGAAGGGAAGTTTCACCAACTCTGTCATGTAGGGGCATCAATTCCGATTCGGTGTCAATTTTCCTACTTTCCCAGCTAGTAATTCTCTCCATCAGAAAGCCCACTCTCAACCGTTTCCTCTTTCAAAGGCAGTTGCTCCTAGAGTCTGCACATGGCACTTGGGGTCTGCTGGTCGTTGGCTACTGCCCTCTGTACCTTGGGTCTAACAGCTGCGGGGCATCAAGATGAGCACGTCTCTTGTTCTAGGACTTAATATAGTTTGGGGCACATGGTAAGCAATAATCACTACTTTAGTTGATCCAAGTGTTGGATCTTTCTTAATTATTCTACTACCACAATTTACTTGTTCTAAGATTTGTCCCCTCCCCCCATTTTAATATCTCTTCAGGTGGCACTCACCTTGCACTTGATGACATATCCTACTTTAACTGACAGCATTTCTCTTTCTTAGTCGAACATAAACTATAGTGCATCTTACCCTTGATGAAAGCTAGGATGCAATTAAATACTCTATTACGGTTACGATTCTGATATTTGAAATCCTCCGGTAGCTCCCTGTGCCCCCACAGTGTAGTACCTCACCTCCTCGCCATAGTATACAAACCTTCTCACCCCCAGTGTTAACCCCGGGGCTCAGCCTCCATCCCCAGGTGATGCTGCCAGATCAGCTGTCGGTTGTCATGAACTTGCTGTAGTTTCCCGAATGCACTGTGCTGTCCCCTGGCACTTTGAAACTTGACACACTCATCCTCATTCTTCGCTTTGCCCTTGTCTATCACCTCCCCTGAAAATCTGTTCCTAAGTGGCTTTTCCCAGCTCCCACCTACCCTTGGCAGTCTTTTATCTCCCTGTGGTAAAGCCTGTCACACTGCATCATGGACATGCCCGTTGTCCCCCTGAGAAGAGAAAAGGGACAATGAGGGACCCAGCATTTGCAGCTCTAGTGCAGAGCCCCATGCCTGGCTTGCAGGAAATGCCAGATCATGAAGACAAACGGAGATCATCTTCTGGCTAAAACCAGCTCTTCTTTGCCTATCGCAGGATCTGGTCAATAAAGAGCAGCCCGTTATTATTGCTGTTTTTCTAGGGATTTTTACCCCATATATTTCCCAGGTCTTTACTCGTTTTGTAGCACTTTAATTCAGGCTTCAACCACTTCCTAGTCAGATCAGGTGAAATCATTTTCCTTCCCATACCCTCGATGTATTTCACATCTAGTAATTCTTTTTTTTAAGATCTTATTTACCCATTTGACAGACAGATCACAAGTAGGTAGAGAGGGAGGCAGAGAGAGAGGGGGGAAGCAGGCTCCCCGCTGAGCAGAGATCCCAATGTGGGGCTCCATCCCAGGACCCTGAAATCATGACCTGAGCCGAAGGCAGACGCCTAAACCACTGAGCCACCCAGGAGCCCCCATATCTGGTAATTTTTAACCAACGTGGATTTGCTGCATCAAATAGTTCCTTCTTCTTCAAATATAAATATATAAATAAAGTGATCAAGTCACTCGCATGTCTTAGGAGAATGTCATACCTTTAGTAGCAATCTTGAAATCGTGGCCATTGGTTTTGATTTTTGTTTTGGTTAGATGTGGTTCGGTTTTTGTCATTTTAAAAATCCCTCTAGCCCTTGGCTCTGTCTGACCTGATTGCTTTCAGCTGTTTCTGCAACAAAATTGTCCCTGCAGCGAAAACTCTCATTGTTTACAGTGGCGCCCCCTTCTGAACACTTTGTTAATAAAAAGCTTTTTTTTTTTTTTTTCTGGCTATGGTAAATGTGGAACAACCATGAGGTATTTCAAAGAGGTGAACCACAGATAAATTTCTCTAAGGGTGGGGTGAGGGTTACTCAAAAAGGAACTTGACAAGGCTTTTAAAGATATCGACAATCATTATAACTTAACGTGAATGATTGTTACCGTGCTTTTAACTGGGCAAACACTTGTTGGCTTCCAAGAAAGACTAACATAGTTGAGATGGTTCTAGCGGCCTTCTAGCACAGGGTCTCATGAGGCAGGGATTCTAGCCACTGGCTGTGCAAGGCATGAGGCCTGTTAGTGATTCTATTTTTTCCTCTGCAGAATAGGTCTTTCTACATTCCAGGTCCTTTCTACCCCAATAAATAATGTGGCGATTCTCTCAGTGAGTTGTACTATTGGTTTAAACAGCCAACTGTCTCTTTAAAAGGACTTTTGTTTAAATTCCTTTAAACAAAAGTCGTTTTAAAAAAATCTTTTTTCTTTATTTTTTATTTTTTATCCCATATGTTTACTCTGATCGTGGAACTTTGTCATTTTGACCTTCTCTGCTGGTTAAAATATTCTTCATCATCAGCACCTACTGCTCTCCTCTCCTGGTGGTCTCTCCGGAAGGGGTCTTCTCTAGCTCTTCTAGCAGGTGATGGGCACTTCCCCTCTACCCCTGTTGCCAGACCAGCCTTACCTATCCTGCAGGGTCAGGTCGGCCTGGCCCTTTATCTGTTGTTCTCCTCTGAGTGGTTAGATTTTCATAGATCCCGTGCTTTGCTTTTGTCAGGATTTACCTGGATTATCAAAACCCTTTTCTTGTGCCAGTGAAGCCTAAGAAACAGTCCTAATGAGAGAACCAGGAACTCAAACAGATCATATTTATCCTGAATGTTCTGTCCAAAATGAAAAATTCATTTCAGAGGAGCCTCAAGATCTCTGAGAAGGGAAGTTTCACCAACTCTGTCATGTAGGGGCATCAATTCCGATTCGGTGTCAATTTTCCTACTTTCCCAGCTAGTAATTCTCTCCATCAGAAAGCCCACTCTCAACCGTTTCCTCTTTCAAAGGCAGTTGCTCCTAGAGTCTGCACATGGCACTTGGGGTCTGCTGGTCGTTGGCTACTGCCCTCTGTACCTTGGGTCTAACAGCTGCGGGGCATCAAGATGAGCACGTCTCTTGTTCTAGGACTTAATATAGTTTGGGGCACATGGTAAGCAATAATCACTACTTTAGTTGATCCAAGTGTTGGATCTTTCTTAATTATTCTACTACCACAATTTACTTGTTCTAAGATTTGTCCCCTCCCCCATTTTAATATCTCTTCAGGTGGCACTCACCTTGCACTTGATGACATATCCTACTTTAACTGACAGCATTTCTCTTTCTTAGTCGAACATAAACTATAGTGCATCTTACCCTTGATGAAAGCTAGGATGCAATTAAATACTCTATTACGGTTACGATTCTGATATTTGAAATCCTCCGGTAGCTCCCTGTGCCCCCACAGTGTAGTACCTCACCTCCTCGCCATAGTATACAAACCTTCTCACCCCCAGTGTTAACCCCGGGGCTCAGCCTCCATCCCCAGGTGATGCTGCCAGATCAGCTGTCGGTTGTCATGAACTTGCTGTAGTTTCCCGAATGCACTGTGCTGTCCCCTGGCACTTTGAAACTTGACACACTCATCCTCATTCTTCGCTTTGCCCTTGTCTATCACCTCCCCTGAAAATCTGTTCCTAAGTGGCTTTTCCCAGCTCCCACCTACCCTTGGCAGTCTTTTATCTCCCTGTGGTAAAGCCTGTCACACTGCATCATGGACATGCCCGTTGTCCCCCTGAGAAGAGAAAAGGGACAATGAGGGACCCAGCATTTGCAGCTCTAGTGCAGAGCCCCATGCCTGGCTTGCAGGAAATGCCAGATCATGAAGACAAACGGAGATCATCTTCTGGCTAAAACCAGCTCTTCTTTGCCTATCGCAGGATCTGGTCAATAAAGAGCAGCCCGTTATTATTGCTGTTTTTCTAGGGATTTTTACCCCATATATTTCCCAGGTCTTTACTCGTTTTGTAGCACTTTAATTCAGGCTTCAACCACTTCCTAGTCAGATCAGGTGAAATCATTTTCCTTCCCATACCCTCGATGTATTTCACATCTAGTAATTCTTTTTTTTAAGATCTTATTTACCCATTTGACAGACAGATCACAAGTAGGTAGAGAGGGAGGCAGAGAGAGAGGGGGGAAGCAGGCTCCCCGCTGAGCAGAGATCCCAATGTGGGGCTCCATCCCAGGACCCTGAAATCATGACCTGAGCCGAAGGCAGACGCCTAAACCACTGAGCCACCCAGGAGCCCCCATATCTGGTAATTTTTAACCAACGTGGATTTGCTGCATCAAATAGTTCCTTCTTCTTCAAATATAAATATATAAATAAAGTGATCAAGTCACTCGCATGTCTTAGGAGAATGTCATACCTTTAGTAGCAATCTTGAAATCGTGGCCATTGGTTTTGATTTTTGTTTTGGTTAGATGTGGTTCGGTTTTTGTCATTTTAAAAATCCCTCTAGCCCTTGGCTCTGTCTGACCTGATTGCTTTCAGCTGTTTCTGCAACAAAATTGTCCCTGCAGCGAAAACTCTCATTGTTTACAGTGGCGCCCCCTTCTGAACACTTTGTTAATAAAAAGCTTTTTTTTTTTTTTTTCTGGCTATGGTAAATGTGGAACAACCATGAGGTATTTCAAAGAGGTGAACCACAGATAAATTTCTCTAAGGGTGGGGTGAGGGTTACTCAAAAAGGAACTTGACAAGGCTTTTAAAGATATCGACAATCATTATAACTTAACGTGAATGATTGTTACCGTGCTTTTAACTGGGCAAACACTTGTTGGCTTCCAAGAAAGACTAACATAGTTGAGATGGTTCTAGCGGCCTTCTAGCACAGGGTCTCATGAGGCAGGGATTCTAGCCACTGGCTGTGCAAGGCATGAGGCCTGTTAGTGATTCTATTTTTTCCTCTGCAGAATAGGTCTTTCTACATTCCAGGTCCTTTCTACCCCAATAAATAATGTGGCGATTCTCTCAGTGAGTTGTACTATTGGTTTAAACAGCCAACTGTCTCTTTAAAAGGACTTTTGTTTAAATTCCTTTAAACAAAAGTCGTTTTAAAAAAATCTTTTTTCTTTATTTTTTATTTTTTATCCCATATGTTTACTCTGATCGTGGAACTTTGTCATTTTGACCTTCTCTGCTGGTTAAAATATTCTTCATCATCAGCACCTACTGCTCTCCTCTCCTGGTGGTCTCTCCGGAAGGGGTCTTCTCTAGCTCTTCTAGCAGGTGATGGGCACTTCCCCTCTACCCCTGTTGCCAGACCAGCCTTACCTATCCTGCAGGGTCAGGTCGGCCTGGCCCTTTATCTGTTGTTCTCCTCTGAGTGGTTAGATTTTCATAGATCCCGTGCTTTGCTTTTGTCAGGATTTACCTGGATTATCAAAACCCTTTTCTTGTGCCAGTGAAGCCTAAGAAACAGTCCTAATGAGAGAACCAGGAACTCAAACAGATCATATTTATCCTGAATGTTCTGTCCAAAATGAAAAATTCATTTCAGAGGAGCCTCAAGATCTCTGAGAAGGGAAGTTTCACCAACTCTGTCATGTAGGGGCATCAATTCCGATTCGGTGTCAATTTTCCTACTTTCCCAGCTAGTAATTCTCTCCATCAGAAAGCCCACTCTCAACCGTTTCCTCTTTCAAAGGCAGTTGCTCCTAGAGTCTGCACATGGCACTTGGGGTCTGCTGGTCGTTGGCTACTGCCCTCTGTACCTTGGGTCTAACAGCTGCGGGGCATCAAGATGAGCACGTCTCTTGTTCTAGGACTTAATATAGTTTGGGGCACATGGTAAGCAATAATCACTACTTTAGTTGATCCAAGTGTTGGATCTTTCTTAATTATTCTACTACCACAATTTACTTGTTCTAAGATTTGTCCCCTCCCCCCATTTTAATATCTCTTCAGGTGGCACTCACCTTGCACTTGATGACATATCCTACTTTAACTGACAGCATTTCTCTTTCTTAGTCGAACATAAACTATAGTGCATCTTACCCTTGATGAAAGCTAGGATGCAATTAAATACTCTATTACGGTTACGATTCTGATATTTGAAATCCTCCGGTAGCTCCCTGTGCCCCCACAGTGTAGTACCTCACCTCCTCGCCATAGTATACAAACCTTCTCACCCCCAGTGTTAACCCCGGGGCTCAGCCTCCATCCCCAGGTGATGCTGCCAGATCAGCTGTCGGTTGTCATGAACTTGCTGTAGTTTCCCGAATGCACTGTGCTGTCCCCTGGCACTTTGAAACTTGACACACTCATCCTCATTCTTCGCTTTGCCCTTGTCTATCACCTCCCCTGAAAATCTGTTCCTAAGTGGCTTTTCCCAGCTCCCACCTACCCTTGGCAGTCTTTTATCTCCCTGTGGTAAAGCCTGTCACACTGCATCATGGACATGCCCGTTGTCCCCCTGAGAAGAGAAAAGGGACAATGAGGGACCCAGCATTTGCAGCTCTAGTGCAGAGCCCCATGCCTGGCTTGCAGGAAATGCCAGATCATGAAGACAAACGGAGATCATCTTCTGGCTAAAACCAGCTCTTCTTTGCCTATCGCAGGATCTGGTCAATAAAGAGCAGCCCGTTATTATTGCTGTTTTTCTAGGGATTTTTACCCCATATATTTCCCAGGTCTTTACTCTTTTTGTAGCACTTTAATTCAGGCTTCAACCACTTCCTAGTCAGATCAGGTGAAATCATTTTCCTTCCCATACCCTCGATGTATTTCACATCTAGTAATTCTTTTTTTTAAGATCTTATTTACCCATTTGACAGACAGATCACAAGTAGGTAGAGAGGGAGGCAGAGAGAGAGGGGGGAAGCAGGCTCCCCGCTGAGCAGAGATCCCAATGTGGGGCTCCATCCCAGGACCCTGAAATCATGACCTGAGCCGAAGGCAGACGCCTAAACCACTGAGCCACCCAGGAGCCCCCATATCTGGTAATTTTTAACCAACGTGGATTTGCTGCATCAAATAGTTCCTTCTTCTTCAAATATAAATATATAAATAAAGTGATCAAGTCACTCGCATGTCTTAGGAGAATGTCATACCTTTAGTAGCAATCTTGAAATCGTGGCCATTGGTTTTGATTTTTGTTTTGGTTAGATGTGGTTCGGTTTTTGTCATTTTAAAAATCCCTCTAGCCCTTGGCTCTGTCTGACCTGATTGCTTTCAGCTGTTTCTGCAACAAAATTGTCCCTGCAGCGAAAACTCTCATTGTTTACAGTGGCGCCCCCTTCTGAACACTTTGTTAATAAAAAGCTTTTTTTTTTTTTTTTTTTCCCGGCTATGGTAAATGTGGAACAACCATGAGGTATTTCAAAGAGGTGAACCACAGATAAATTTCTCTAAGGGTGGGGTGAGGGTTACTCAAAAAGGAACTTGACAAGGCTTTTTAAGATATCGACAATCATTATAACTTAACGTGAATGATTGTTACCGTGCTTTTAACTGGGCAAACACTTGTTGGCTTCCAAGAAAGACTAACATAGTTGAGATGGTTCTAGCGGCCTTCTAGCACAGGGTCTCATGAGGCAGGGATTCTAGCCACTGGCTGTGCAAGGCATGAGGCCTGTTAGTGATTCTATTTTTCCTCTGCAGAATAGGTCTTTCTACATTCCAGGTCCTTTCTACCCCAATAAATAATGTGGCGATTCTCTCAGTGAGTTGTACTATTGGTTTAAACAGCCAACTGTCTCTTTAAAAGGACTTTTGTTTAAATTCCTTTAAACAAAAGTCGTTTCAAAAAAATCTTTTTTCTTTATTTTTTATTTTTTATCCCATATGTTTACTCTGATCGTGGAACTTTGTCATTTTGACCTTCTCTGCTGGTTAAAATATTCTTCATCATCAGCACCTACTGCTCTCCTCTCCTGGTGGTCTCTCCGGAAGGGGTCTTCTCTAGCTCTTCTAGCAGGTGATGGGCACTTCCCCTCTACCCCTGTTGCCAGACCAGCCTTACCTATCCTGCAGGGTCAGGTCGGCCTGGCCCTTTATCTGTTGTTCTCCTCTGAGTGGTTAGATTTTCATAGATCCCGTGCTTTGCTTTTGTCAGGATTTACCTGGATTATCAAAACCCTTTTCTTGTGCCAGTGAAGCCTAAGAAACAGTCCTAATGAGAGAACCAGGAACTCAAACAGATCATATTTATCCTGAATGTTCTGTCCAAAATGAAAAATTCATTTCAGAGGAGCCTCAAGATCTCTGAGAAGGGAAGTTTCACCAACTCTGTCATGTAGGGGCATCAATTCCGATTCGGTGTCAATTTTCCTACTTTCCCAGCTAGTAATTCTCTCCATCAGAAAGCCCACTCTCAACCGTTTCCTCTTTCAAAGGCAGTTGCTCCTAGAGTCTGCACATGGCACTTGGGGTCTGCTGGTCGTTGGCTACTGCCCTCTGTACCTTGGGTCTAACAGCTGCGGGGCATCAAGATGAGCACGTCTCTTGTTCTAGGACTTAATATAGTTTGGGGCACATGGTAAGCAATAATCACTACTTTAGTTGATCCAAGTGTTGGATCTTTCTTAATTATTCTACTACCACAATTTACTTGTTCTAAGATTTGTCCCCTCCCCCCATTTTAATATCTCTTCAGGTGGCACTCACCTTGCACTTGATGACATATCCTACTTTAACTGACAGCATTTCTCTTTCTTAGTCGAACATAAACTATAGTGCATCTTACCCTTGATGAAAGCTAGGATGCAATTAAATACTCTATTATGGTTACGATTCTGATATTTGAAATCCTCCGGTAGCTCCCTGTGCCCCCACAGTGTAGTACCTCACCTCCTCGCCATAGTATACAAACCTTCTCACCCCCAGTGTTAACCCCGGGGCTCAGCCTCCATCCCCAGGTGATGCTGCCAGATCAGCTGTCGGTTGTCATGAACTTGCTGTAGTTTCCCGAATGCACTGTGCTGTCCCCTGGCACTTTGAAACTTGACACACTCATCCTCATTCTTCGCTTTGCCCTTGTCTATCACCTCCCCTGAAAATCTGTTCCTAAGTGGCTTTTCCCAGCTCCCACCTACCCTTGGCAGTCTTTTATCTCCCTGTGGTAAAGCCTGTCACACTGCATCATGGACATGCCCGTTGTCCCCCTGAGAAGAGAAAAGGGACAATGAGGGACCCAGCATTTGCAGCTCTAGTGCAGAGCCCCATGCCTGGCTTGCAGGAAATGCCAGATCATGAAGACAAACGGAGATCATCTTCTGGCTAAAACCAGCTCTTCTTTGCCTATCGCAGGATCTGGTCAATAAAGAGCAGCCCGTTATTATTGCTGTTTTTCTAGGGATTTTTACCCCATATATTTCCCAGGTCTTTACTCGTTTTGTAGCACTTTAATTCAGGCTTCAACCACTTCCTAGTCAGATCAGGTGAAATCATTTTCCTTCCCATACCCTCGATGTATTTCACATCTAGTAATTCTTTTTTTTAAGATCTTATTTACCCATTTGACAGACAGATCACAAGTAGGTAGAGAGGGAGGCAGAGAGAGAGGGGGGAAGCAGGCTCCCCGCTGAGCAGAGATCCCAATGTGGGGCTCCATCCCAGGACCCTGAAATCATGACCTGAGCCGAAGGCAGACGCCTAAACCACTGAGCCACCCAGGAGCCCCCATATCTGGTAATTTTTAACCAACGTGGATTTGCTGCATCAAATAGTTCCTTCTTCTTCAAATATAAATATATAAATAAAGTGATCAAGTCACTCGCATGTCTTAGGAGAATGTCATACCTTTAGTAGCAATCTTGAAATCGTGGCCATTGGTTTTGATTTTTGTTTTGGTTAGATGTGGTTCGGTTTTTGTCATTTTAAAAATCCCTCTAGCCCTTGGCTCTGTCTGACCTGATTGCTTTCAGCTGTTTCTGCAACAAAATTGTCCCTGCAGCGAAAACTCTCATTGTTTACAGTGGCGCCCCCTTCTGAACACTTTGTTAATAAAAAGCTTTTTTTTTTTTTTTTCTGGCTATGGTAAATGTGGAACAACCATGAGGTATTTCAAAGAGGTGAACCACAGATAAATTTCTCTAAGGGTGGGGTGAGGGTTACTCAAAAAGGAACTTGACAAGGCTTTTAAAGATATCGACAATCATTATAACTTAACGTGAATGATTGTTACCGTGCTTTTAACTGGGCAAACACTTGTTGGCTTCCAAGAAAGACTAACATAGTTGAGATGGTTCTAGCGGCCTTCTAGCACAGGGTCTCATGAGGCAGGGATTCTAGCCACTGGCTGTGCAAGGCATGAGGCCTGTTAGTGATTCTATTTTTTCCTCTGCAGAATAGGTCTTTCTACATTCCAGGTCCTTTCTACCCCAATAAATAATGTGGCGATTCTCTCAGTGAGTTGTACTATTGGTTTAAACAGCCAACTGTCTCTTTAAAAGGACTTTTGTTTAAATTCCTTTAAACAAAAGTCGTTTTAAAAAAATCTTTTTTCTTTATTTTTTATTTTTTATCCCATATGTTTACTCTGATCGTGGAACTTTGTCATTTTGACCTTCTCTGCTGGTTAAAATATTCTTCATCATCAGCACCTACTGCTCTCCTCTCCTGGTGGTCTCTCCGGAAGGGGTCTTCTCTAGCTCTTCTAGCAGGTGATGGGCACTTCCCCTCTACCCCTGTTGCCAGACCAGCCTTACCTATCCTGCAGGGTCAGGTCGGCCTGGCCCTTTATCTGTTGTTCTCCTCTGAGTGGTTAGATTTTCATAGATCCCGTGCTTTGCTTTTGTCAGAATTTACCTGGATTATCAAAACCCTTTTCTTGTGCCAGTGAAGCCTAAGAAACAGTCCTAATGAGAGAACCAGGAACTCAAACAGATCATATTTATCCTGAATGTTCTGTCCAAAATGAAAAATTCATTTCAGAGGAGCCTCAAGATCTCTGAGAAGGGAAGTTTCACCAACTCTGTCATGTAGGGGCATCAATTCCGATTCGGTGTCAATTTTCCTACTTTCCCAGCTAGTAATTCTCTCCATCAGAAAGCCCACTCTCAACCGTTTCCTCTTTCAAAGGCAGTTGCTCCTAGAGTCTGCACATGGCACTTGGGGTCTGCTGGTCGTTGGCTACTGCCCTCTGTACCTTGGGTCTAACAGCTGCGGGGCATCAAGATGAGCACGTCTCTTGTTCTAGGACTTAATATAGTTTGGGGCACATGGTAAGCAATAATCACTACTTTAGTTGATCCAAGTGTTGGATCTTTCTTAATTATTCTACTACCACAATTTACTTGTTCTAAGATTTGTCCCCTCCCCCCATTTTAATATCTCTTCAGGTGGCACTCACCTTGCACTTGATGACATATCCTACTTTAACTGACAGCATTTCTCTTTCTTAGTCGAACATAAACTATAGTGCATCTTACCCTTGATGAAAGCTAGGATGCAATTAAATACTCTATTACGGTTACGATTCTGATATTTGAAATCCTCCGGTAGCTCCCTGTGCCCCCACAGTGTAGTACCTCACCTCCTCGCCATAGTATACAAACCTTCTCACCCCCAGTGTTAACCCCGGGGCTCAGCCTCCATCCCCAGGTGATGCTGCCAGATCAGCTGTCGGTTGTCATGAACTTGCTGTAGTTTCCCGAATGCACTGTGCTGTCCCCTGGCACTTTGAAACTTGACACACTCATCCTCATTCTTCGCTTTGCCCTTGTCTATCACCTCCCCTGAAAATCTGTTCCTAAGTGGCTTTTCCCAGCTCCCACCTACCCTTGGCAGTCTTTTATCTCCCTGTGGTAAAGCCTGTCACACTGCATCATGGACATGCCCGTTGTCCCCCTGAGAAGAGAAAAGGGACAATGAGGGACCCAGCATTTGCAGCTCTAGTGCAGAGCCCCATGCCTGGCTTGCAGGAAATGCCAGATCATGAAGACAAACGGAGATCATCTTCTGGCTAAAACCAGCTCTTCTTTGCCTATCGCAGGATCTGGTCAATAAAGAGCAGCCCGTTATTATTGCTGTTTTTCTAGGGATTTTTACCCCATATATTTCCCAGGTCTTTACTCTTTTTGTAGCACTTTAATTCAGGCTTCAACCACTTCCTAGTCAGATCAGGTGAAATCATTTTCCTTCCCATACCCTCGATGTATTTCACATCTAGTAATTCTTTTTTTTAAGATCTTATTTACCCATTTGACAGACAGATCACAAGTAGGTAGAGAGGGAGGCAGAGAGAGAGGGGGGAAGCAGGCTCCCCGCTGAGCAGAGATCCCAATGTGGGGCTCCATCCCAGGACCCTGAAATCATGACCTGAGCCGAAGGCAGACGCCTAAACCACTGAGCCACCCAGGAGCCCCCATATCTGGTAATTTTTAACCAACGTGGATTTGCTGCATCAAATAGTTCCTTCTTCTTCAAATATAAATATATAAATAAAGTGATCAAGTCACTCGCATGTCTTAGGAGAATGTCATACCTTTAGTAGCAATCTTGAAATCGTGGCCATTGGTTTTGATTTTTGTTTTGGTTAGATGTGGTTCGGTTTTTGTCATTTTAAAAATCCCTCTAGCCCTTGGCTCTGTCTGACCTGATTGCTTTCAGCTGTTTCTGCAACAAAATTGTCCCTGCAGCGAAAACTCTCATTGTTTACAGTGGCGCCCCCTTCTGAACACTTTGTTAATAAAAAGCTTTTTTTTTTTTTTTTTTTCCCGGCTATGGTAAATGTGGAACAACCATGAGGTATTTCAAAGAGGTGAACCACAGATAAATTTCTCTAAGGGTGGGGTGAGGGTTACTCAAAAAGGAACTTGACAAGGCTTTTTAAGATATCGACAATCATTATAACTTAACGTGAATGATTGTTACCGTGCTCTTAACTGGGCAAACACTTGTTGGCTTCCAAGAAAGACTAACATAGTTGAGATGGTTCTAGCGGCCTTCTAGCACAGGGTCTCATGAGGCAGGGATTCTAGCCACTGGCTGTGCAAGGCATGAGGCCTGTTAGTGATTCTATTTTTCCTCTGCAGAATAGGTCTTTCTACATTCCAGGTCCTTTCTACCCCAATAAATAATGTGGCGATTCTCTCAGTGAGTTGTACTATTGGTTTAAACAGCCAACTGTCTCTTTAAAAGGACTTTTGTTTAAATTCCTTTAAACAAAAGTCGTTTCAAAAAAATCTTTTTTCTTTATTTTTTATTTTTTATCCCATATGTTTACTCTGATCGTGGAACTTTGTCATTTTGACCTTCTCTGCTGGTTAAAATATTCTTCATCATCAGCACCTACTGCTCTCCTCTCCTGGTGGTCTCTCCGGAAGGGGTCTTCTCTAGCTCTTCTAGCAGGTGATGGGCACTTCCCCTCTACCCCTGTTGCCAGACCAGCCTTACCTATCCTGCAGGGTCAGGTCGGCCTGGCCCTTTATCTGTTGTTCTCCTCTGAGTGGTTAGATTTTCATAGATCCCGTGCTTTGCTTTTGTCAGGATTTACCTGGATTATCAAAACCCTTTTCTTGTGCCAGTGAAGCCTAAGAAACAGTCCTAATGAGAGAACCAGGAACTCAAACAGATCATATTTATCCTGAATGTTCTGTCCAAAATCAAAAATTCATTTCAGAGGAGCCTCAAGATCTCTGAGAAGGGAAGTTTCACCAACTCTGTCATGTAGGGGCATCAATTCCGATTCGGTGTCAATTTTCCTACTTTCCCAGCTAGTAATTCTCTCCATCAGAAAGCCCACTCTCAACCGTTTCCTCTTTCAAAGGCAGTTGCTCCTAGAGTCTGCACATGGCACTTGGGGCCTGCTGGTCGTTGGCTACTGCCCTCTGTACCTTGGGTCTAACAGCTGCGGGGCATCAAGATGAGCACGTCTCTTGTTCTAGGACTTAATATAGTTTGGGGCACATGGTAAGCAATAATCACTACTTTAGTTGATCCAAGTGTTGGATCTTTCTTAATTATTCTACTACCACAATTTACTTGTTCTAAGATTTGTCCCCTCCCCCCATTTTAATATCTCTTCAGGTGGCACTCACCTTGCACTTGATGACATATCCTACTTTAACTGACAGCATTTCTCTTTCTTAGTCGAACATAAACTATAGTGCATCTTACCCTTGATGAAAGCTAGGATGCAATTAAATACTCTATTACGGTTACGATTCTGATATTTGAAATCCTCCGGTAGCTCCCTGTGCCCCCACAGTGTAGTACCTCACCTCCTCGCCATAGTATACAAACCTTCTCACCCCCAGTGTTAACCCCGGGGCTCAGCCTCCATCCCCAGGTGATGCTGCCAGATCAGCTGTCGGTTGTCATGAACTTGCTGTAGTTTCCCGAATGCACTGTGCTGTCCCCTGGCACTTTGAAACTTGACACACTCATCCTCATTCTTCGCTTTGCCCTTGTCTATCACCTCCCCTGAAAATCTGTTCCTAAGTGGCTTTTCCCAGCTCCCACCTACCCTTGGCAGTCTTTTATCTCCCTGTGGTAAAGCCTGTCACACTGCATCATGGACATGCCCGTTGTCCCCCTGAGAAGAGAAAAGGGACAATGAGGGACCCAGCATTTGCAGCTCTAGTGCAGAGCCCCATGCCTGGCTTGCAGGAAATGCCAGATCATGAAGACAAACGGAGATCATCTTCTGGCTAAAACCAGCTCTTCTTTGCCTATCGCAGGATCTGGTCAATAAAGAGCAGCCCGTTATTATTGCTGTTTTTCTAGGGATTTTTACCCCATATATTTCCCAGGTCTTTACTCTTTTTGTAGCACTTTAATTCAGGCTTCAACCACTTCCTAGTCAGATCAGGTGAAATCATTTTCCTTCCCATACCCTCGATGTATTTCACATCTAGTAATTCTTTTTTTTAAGATCTTATTTACCCATTTGACAGACAGATCACAAGTAGGTAGAGAGGGAGGCAGAGAGAGAGGGGGGAAGCAGGCTCCCCGCTGAGCAGAGATCCCAATGTGGGGCTCCATCCCAGGACCCTGAAATCATGACCTGAGCCGAAGGCAGACGCCTAAACCACTGAGCCACCCAGGAGCCCCCATATCTGGTAATTTTTAACCAACGTGGATTTGCTGCATCAAATAGTTCCTTCTTCTTCAAATATAAATATATAAATAAAGTGATCAAGTCACTCGCATGTCTTAGGAGAATGTCATACCTTTAGTAGCAATCTTGAAATCGTGGCCATTGGTTTTGATTTTTGTTTTGGTTAGATGTGGTTCGGTTTTTGTCATTTTAAAAATCCCTCTAGCCCTTGGCTCTGTCTGACCTGATTGCTTTCAGCTGTTTCTGCAACAAAATTGTCCCTGCAGCGAAAACTCTCATTGTTTACAGTGGCGCCCCCTTCTGAACACTTTGTTAATAAAAAGCTTTTTTTTTTTTTTTTTTTCCCGGCTATGGTAAATGTGGAACAACCATGAGGTATTTCAAAGAGGTGAACCACAGATAAATTTCTCTAAGGGTGGGGTGAGGGTTACTCAAAAAGGAACTTGACAAGGCTTTTTAAGATATCGACAATCATTATAACTTAACGTGAATGATTGTTACCGTGCTCTTAACTGGGCAAACACTTGTTGGCTTCCAAGAAAGACTAACATAGTTGAGATGGTTCTAGCGGCCTTCTAGCACAGGGTCTCATGAGGCAGGGATTCTAGCCACTGGCTGTGCAAGGCATGAGGCCTGTTAGTGATTCTATTTTTCCTCTGCAGAATAGGTCTTTCTACATTCCAGGTCCTTTCTACCCCAATAAATAATGTGGCGATTCTCTCAGTGAGTTGTACTATTGGTTTAAACAGCCAACTGTCTCTTTAAAAGGACTTTTGTTTAAATTCCTTTAAACAAAAGT
This sequence comes from Mustela nivalis, assembly GCF_964662115.1. NCBI lineage: Eukaryota > Metazoa > Chordata > Mammalia > Carnivora > Mustelidae > Mustela > Mustela nivalis. Next base: position 229,086 of record NW_028135860.1, read on the forward strand.
CGTTTCAAAAAAATCTTTTTTCTTTATTTTTTATTTTTTATCCCATATGTTTACTCTGATCGTGGAACTTTGTCATTTTGACCTTCTCTGCTGGTTAAAATATTCTTCATCATCAGCACCTACTGCTCTCCTCTCCTGGTGGTCTCTCCGGAAGGGGTCTTCTCTAGCTCTTCTAGCAGGTGATGGGCACTTCCCCTCTACCCCTGTTGCCAGACCAGCCTTACCTATCCTGCAGGGTCAGGTCGGCCTGGCCCTTTATCTGTTGTTCTCCTCTGAGTGGTTAGATTTTCATAGATCCCGTGCTTTGCTTTTGTCAGGATTTACCTGGATTATCAAAACCCTTTTCTTGTGCCAGTGAAGCCTAAGAAACAGTCCTAATGAGAGAACCAGGAACTCAAACAGATCATATTTATCCTGAATGTTCTGTCCAAAATCAAAAATTCATTTCAGAGGAGCCTCAAGATCTCTGAGAAGGGAAGTTTCACCAACTCTGTCATGTAGGGGCATCAATTCCGATTCGGTGTCAATTTTCCTACTTTCCCAGCTAGTAATTCTCTCCATCAGAAAGCCCACTCTCAACCGTTTCCTCTTTCAAAGGCAGTTGCTCCTAGAGTCTGCACATGGCACTTGGGGCCTGCTGGTCGTTGGCTACTGCCCTCTGTACCTTGGGTCTAACAGCTGCGGGGCATCAAGATGAGCACGTCTCTTGTTCTAGGACTTAATATAGTTTGGGGCACATGGTAAGCAATAATCACTACTTTAGTTGATCCAAGTGTTGGATCTTTCTTAATTATTCTACTACCACAATTTACTTGTTCTAAGATTTGTCCCCTCCCCCCATTTTAATATCTCTTCAGGTGGCACTCACCTTGCACTTGATGACATATCCTACTTTAACTGACAGCATTTCTCTTTCTTAGTCGAACATAAACTATAGTGCATCTTACCCTTGATGAAAGCTAGGATGCAATTAAATACTCTATTACGGTTACGATTCTGATATTTGAAATCCTCCGGTAGCTCCCTGTGCCCCCACAGTGTAGTACCTCACCTCCTCGCCATAGTATACAAACCTTCTCACCCCCAGTGTTAACCCCGGGGCTCAGCCTCCATCCCCAGGTGATGCTGCCAGATCAGCTGTCGGTTGTCATGAAATTGCTGTAGTTTCCCGAATGCACTGTGCTGTCCCCTGGCACTTTGAAACTTGACACACTCATCCTCATTCTTCGCTTTGCCCTTGTCTATCACCTCCCCTGAAAATCTGTTCCTAAGTGGCTTTTCCCAGCTCCCACCTACCCTTGGCAGTCTTTTATCTCCCTGTGGTAAAGCCTGTCACACTGCATCATGGACATGCCCGTTGTCCCCCTGAGAAGAGAAAAGGGACAATGAGGGACCCAGCATTTGCAGCTCTAGTGCAGAGCCCCATGCCTGGCTTGCAGGAAATGCCAGATCATGAAGACAAACGGAGATCATCTTCTGGCTAAAACCAGCTCTTCTTTGCCTATCGCAGGATCTGGTCAATAAAGAGCAGCCCGTTATTATTGCTGTTTTTCTAGGGATTTTTACCCCATATATTTCCCAGGTCTTTACTCTTTTTGTAGCACTTTAATTCAGGCTTCAACCACTTCCTAGTCAGATCAGGTGAAATCATTTTCCTTCCCATACCCTCGATGTATTTCACATCTAGTAATTCTTTTTTTTAAGATCTTATTTACCCATTTGACAGACAGATCACAAGTAGGTAGAGAGGGAGGCAGAGAGAGAGGGGGGAAGCAGGCTCCCCGCTGAGCAGAGATCCCAATGTGGGGCTCCATCCCAGGACCCTGAAATCATGACCTGAGCCGAAGGCAGACGCCTAAACCACTGAGCCACCCAGGAGCCCCCATATCTGGTAATTTTTAACCAACGTGGATTTGCTGCATCAAATAGTTCCTTCTTCTTCAAATATAAATATATAAATAAAGTGATCAAGTCACTCGCATGTCTTAGGAGAATGTCATACCTTTAGTAGCAATCTTGAAATCGTGGCCATTGGTTTTGATTTTTGTTTTGGTTAGATGTGGTTCGGTTTTTGTCATTTTAAAAATCCCTCTAGCCCTTGGCTCTGTCTGACCTGATTGCTTTCAGCTGTTTCTGCAACAAAATTGTCCCTGCAGCGAAAACTCTCATTGTTTACAGTGGCGCCCCCTTCTGAACACTTTGTTAATAAAAAGCTTTTTTTTTTTTTTTCCCGGCTATAGTAAATGTGGAACAACCATGAGGTATTTCAAAGAGGTGAACCACAGATAAATTTCTCTAAGGGTGGGGTGAGGGTTACTCAAAAAGGAACTTGACAAGGCTTTTAAAGATATCGACAATCATTATAACTTAACGTGAATGATTGTTACCGTGCTCTTAACTGGGCAAACACTTGTTGGCTTCCAAGAAAGACTAACATAGTTGAGATGGTTCTAGCGGCCTTCTAGCACAGGGTCTCATGAGGCAGGGATTCTAGCCACTGGCTGTGCAAGGCATGAGGCCTGTTAGTGATTCTATTTTTTCCTCTGCAGAATAGGTCTTTCTACATTCCAGGTCCTTTCTACCCCAATAAATAATGTGGCGATTCTCTCAGTGAGTTGTACTATTGGTTTAAACAGCCAACTGTCTCTTTAAAAGGACTTTTGTTTAAATTCCTTTAAACAAAAGTCGTTTCAAAAAAATCTTTTTTCTTTATTTTTTATTTTTTATCCCATATGTTTACTCTGATCGTGGAACTTTGTCATTTTGACCTTCTCTGCTGGTTAAAATATTCTTCATCATCAGCACCTACTGCTCTCCTCTCCTGGTGGTCTCTCCGGAAGGGGTCTTCTCTAGCTCTTCTAGCAGGTGATGGGCACTTCCCCTCTACCCCTGTTGCCAGACCAGCCTTACCTATCCTGCAGGGTCAGGTCGGCCTGGCCCTTTATCTGTTGTTCTCCTCTGAGTGGTTAGATTTTCATAGATCCCGTGCTTTGCTTTTGTCAGGATTTACCTGGATTATCAAAACCCTTTTCTTGTGCCAGTGAAGCCTAAGAAACAGTCCTAATGAGAGAACCAGGAACTCAAACAGATCATATTTATCCTGAATGTTCTGTCCAAAATGAAAAATTCATTTCAGAGGAGCCTCAAGATCTCTGAGAAGGGAAGTTTCACCAACTCTGTCATGTAGGGGCATCAATTCCGATTCGGTGTCAATTTTCCTACTTTCCCAGCTAGTAATTCTCTCCATCAGAAAGCCCACTCTCAACCGTTTCCTCTTTCAAAGGCAGTTGCTCCTAGAGTCTGCACATGGCACTTGGGGCCTGCTGGTCGTTGGCTACTGCCCTCTGTACCTTGGGTCTAACAGCTGCGGGGCATCAAGATGAGCACGTCTCTTGTTCTAGGACTTAATATAGTTTGGGGCACATGGTAAGCAATAATCACTACTTTAGTTGATCCAAGTGTTGGATCTTTCTTAATTATTCTACTACCACAATTTACTTGTTCTAAGATTTGTCCCCTCCCCCCATTTTAATATCTCTTCAGGTGGCACTCACCTTGCACTTGATGACATATCCTACTTTAACTGACAGCATTTCTCTTTCTTAGTCGAACATAAACTATAGTGCATCTTACCCTTGATGAAAGCTAGGATGCAATTAAATACTCTATTACGGTTACGATTCTGATATTTGAAATCCTCCGGTAGCTCCCTGTGCCCCCACAGTGTAGTACCTCACCTCCTCGCCATAGTATACAAACCTTCTCACCCCCAGTGTTAACCCCGGGGCTCAGCCTCCATCCCCAGGTGATGCTGCCAGATCAGCTGTCGGTTGTCATGAACTTGCTGTAGTTTCCCGAATGCACTGTGCTGTCCCCTGGCACTTTGAAACTTGACACACTCATCCTCATTCTTCGCTTTGCCCTTGTCTATCACCTCCCCTGAAAATCTGTTCCTAAGTGGCTTTTCCCAGCTCCCACCTACCCTTGGCAGTCTTTTATCTCCCTGTGGTAAAGCCTGTCACACTGCATCATGGACATGCCCGTTGTCCCCCTGAGAAGAGAAAAGGGACAATGAGGGACCCAGCATTTGCAGCTCTAGTGCAGAGCCCCATGCCTGGCTTGCAGGAAATGCCAGATCATGAAGACAAACGGAGATCATCTTCTGGCTAAAACCAGCTCTTCTTTGCCTATCGCAGGATCTGGTCAATAAAGAGCAGCCCGTTATTATTGCTGTTTTTCTAGGGATTTTTACCCCATATATTTCCCAGGTCTTTACTCTTTTTGTAGCACTTTAATTCAGGCTTCAACCACTTCCTAGTCAGATCAGGTGAAATCATTTTCCTTCCCATACCCTCGATGTATTTCACATCTAGTAATTCTTTTTTTTAAGATCTTATTTACCCATTTGACAGACAGATCACAAGTAGGTAGAGAGGGAGGCAGAGAGAGAGGGGGGAAGCAGGCTCCCCGCTGAGCAGAGATCCCAATGTGGGGCTCCATCCCAGGACCCTGAAATCATGACCTGAGCCGAAGGCAGACGCCTAAACCACTGAGCCACCCAGGAGCCCCCATATCTGGTAATTTTTAACCAACGTGGATTTGCTGCATCAAATAGTTCCTTCTTCTTCAAATATAAATATATAAATAAAGTGATCAAGTCACTCGCATGTCTTAGGAGAATGTCATACCTTTAGTAGCAATCTTGAAATCGTGGCCATTGGTTTTGATTTTTGTTTTGGTTAGATGTGGTTCGGTTTTTGTCATTTTAAAAATCCCTCTAGCCCTTGGCTCTGTCTGACCTGATTGCTTTTAGCTGTTTCTGCAACAAAATTGTCCCTGCAGCGAAAACTCTCATTGTTTACAGTGGCGCCCCCTTCTGAACACTTTGTTAATAAAAAGCTTTTTTTTTTTTTTTTCCCGGCTATGGTAAATGTGGAACAACCATGAGGTATTTCAAAGAGGTGAACCACAGATAAATTTCTCTAAGGGTGGGGTGAGGGTTACTCAAAAAGGAACTTGACAAGGCTTTTAAAGATATCGACAATCATTATAACTTAACGTGAATGATTGTTACCGTGCTCTTAACTGGGCAAACACTTGTTGGCTTCCAAGAAAGACTAACATAGTTGAGATGGTTCTAGCGGCCTTCTAGCACAGGGTCTCATGAGGCAGGGATTCTAGCCACTGGCTGTGCAAGGCATGAGGCCTGTTAGTGATTCTATTTTTCCTCTGCAGAATAGGTCTTTCTACATTCCAGGTCCTTTCTACCCCAATAAATAATGTGGCGATTCTCTCAGTGAGTTGTACTATTGGTTTAAACAGCCAACTGTCTCTTTAAAAGGACTTTTGTTTAAATTCCTTTAAACAAAAGTCGTTTCAAAAAAATCTTTTTTCTTTATTTTTTATTTTTTATCCCATATGTTTACTCTGATCGTGGAACTTTGTCATTTTGACCTTCTCTGCTGGTTAAAATATTCTTCATCATCAGCACCTACTGCTCTCCTCTCCTGGTGGTCTCTCCGGAAGGGGTCTTCTCTAGCTCTTCTAGCAGGTGATGGGCACTTCCCCTCTACCCCTGTTGCCAGACCAGCCTTACCTATCCTGCAGGGTCAGGTCGGCCTGGCCCTTTATCTGTTGTTCTCCTCTGAGTGGTTAGATTTTCATAGATCCCGTGCTTTGCTTTTGTCAGGATTTACCTGGATTATCAAAACCCTTTTCTTGTGCCAGTGAAGCCTAAGAAACAGTCCTAATGAGAGAACCAGGAACTCAAACAGATCATATTTATCCTGAATGTTCTGTCCAAAATGAAAAATTCATTTCAGAGGAGCCTCAAGATCTCTGAGAAGGGAAGTTTCACCAACTCTGTCATGTAGGGGCATCAATTCCGATTCGGTGTCAATTTTCCTACTTTCCCAGCTAGTAATTCTCTCCATCAGAAAGCCCACTCTCAACCGTTTCCTCTTTCAAAGGCAGTTGCTCCTAGAGTCTGCACATGGCACTTGGGGCCTGCTGGTCGTTGGCTACTGCCCTCTGTACCTTGGGTCTAACAGCTGCGGGGCATCAAGATGAGCACGTCTCTTGTTCTAGGACTTAATATAGTTTGGGGCACATGGTAAGCAATAATCACTACTTTAGTTGATCCAAGTGTTGGATCTTTCTTAATTATTCTACTACCACAATTTACTTGTTCTAAGATTTGTCCCCTCCCCCCATTTTAATATCTCTTCAGGTGGCACTCACCTTGCACTTGATGACATATCCTACTTTAACTGACAGCATTTCTCTTTCTTAGTCGAACATAAACTATAGTGCATCTTACCCTTGATGAAAGCTAGGATGCAATTAAATACTCTATTACGGTTACGATTCTGATATTTGAAATCCTCCGGTAGCTCCCTGTGCCCCCACAGTGTAGTACCTCACCTCCTCGCCATAGTATACAAACCTTCTCACCCCCAGTGTTAACCCCGGGGCTCAGCCTCCATCCCCAGGTGATGCTGCCAGATCAGCTGTCGGTTGTCATGAACTTGCTGTAGTTTCCCGAATGCACTGTGCTGTCCCCTGGCACTTTGAAACTTGACACACTCATCCTCATTCTTCGCTTTGCCCTTGTCTATCACCTCCCCTGAAAATCTGTTCCTAAGTGGCTTTTCCCAGCTCCCACCTACCCTTGGCAGTCTTTTATCTCCCTGTGGTAAAGCCTGTCACACTGCATCATGGACATGCCCGTTGTCCCCCTGAGAAGAGAAAAGGGACAATGAGGGACCCAGCATTTGCAGCTCTAGTGCAGAGCCCCATGCCTGGCTTGCAGGAAATGCCAGATCATGAAGACAAACGGAGATCATCTTCTGGCTAAAACCAGCTCTTCTTTGCCTATCGCAGGATCTGGTCAATAAAGAGCAGCCCGTTATTATTGCTGTTTTTCTAGGGATTTTTACCCCATATATTTCCCAGGTCTTTACTCTTTTTGTAGCACTTTAATTCAGGCTTCAACCACTTCCTAGTCAGATCAGGTGAAATCATTTTCCTTCCCATACCCTCGATGTATTTCACATCTAGTAATTCTTTTTTTTAAGATCTTATTTACCCATTTGACAGACAGATCACAAGTAGGTAGAGAGGGAGGCAGAGAGAGAGGGGGGAAGCAGGCTCCCCGCTGAGCAGAGATCCCAATGTGGGGCTCCATCCCAGGACCCTGAAATCATGACCTGAGCCGAAGGCAGACGCCTAAACCACTGAGCCACCCAGGAGCCCCCATATCTGGTAATTTTTAACCAACGTGGATTTGCTGCATCAAATAGTTCCTTCTTCTTCAAATATAAATATATAAATAAAGTGATCAAGTCACTCGCATGTCTTAGGAGAATGTCATACCTTTAGTAGCAATCTTGAAATCGTGGCCATTGGTTTTGATTTTTGTTTTGGTTAGATGTGGTTCGGTTTTTGTCATTTTAAAAATCCCTCTAGCCCTTGGCTCTGTCTGACCTGATTGCTTTCAGCTGTTTCTGCAACAAAATTGTCCCTGCAGCGAAAACTCTCATTGTTTACAGTGGCGCCCCCTTCTGAACACTTTGTTAATAAAAAGCTTTTTTTTTTTTTTTTTTCCCGGCTATGGTAAATGTGGAACAACCATGAGGTATTTCAAAGAGGTGAACCACAGATAAATTTCTCTAAGGGTGGGGTGAGGGTTACTCAAAAAGGAACTTGACAAGGCTTTTTAAGATATCGACAATCATTATAACTTAACGTGAATGATTGTTACCGTGCTCTTAACTGGGCAAACACTTGTTGGCTTCCAAGAAAGACTAACATAGTTGAGATGGTTCTAGCGGCCTTCTAGCACAGGGTCTCATGAGGCAGGGATTCTAGCCACTGGCTGTGCAAGGCATGAGGCCTGTTAGTGATTCTATTTTTCCTCTGCAGAATAGGTCTTTCTACATTCCAGGTCCTTTCTACCCCAATAAATAATGTGGCGATTCTCTCAGTGAGTTGTACTATTGGTTTAAACAGCCAACTGTCTCTTTAAAAGACTTTTGTTTAAATTCCTTTAAACAAAAGTCGTTTCAAAAAAATCTTTTTTCTTTATTTTTTATTTTTTATCCCATATGTTTACTCTGATCGTGGAACTTTGTCATTTTGACCTTCTCTGCTGGTTAAAATATTCTTCATCATCAGCACCTACTGCTCTCCTCTCCTGGTGGTCTCTCCGGAAGGGGTCTTCTCTAGCTCTTCTAGCAGGTGATGGGCACTTCCCCTCTACCCCTGTTGCCAGACCAGCCTTACCTATCCTGCAGGGTCAGGTCGGCCTGGCCCTTTATCTGTTGTTCTCCTCTGAGTGGTTAGATTTTCATAGATCCCGTGCTTTGCTTTTGTCAGGATTTACCTGGATTATACAAACCCTTTTCTTGTGCCAGTGAAGCCTAAGAAACAGTCCTAATGAGAGAACCAGGAACTCAAACAGATCATATTTATCCTGAATGTTCTGTCCAAAATGAAAAATTCATTTCAGAGGAGCCTCAAGATCTCTGAGAAGGGAAGTTTCACCAACTCTGTCATGTAGGGGCATCAATTCCGATTCGGTGTCAATTTTCCTACTTTCCCAGCTAGTAATTCTCTCCATCAGAAAGCCCACTCTCAACCGTTTCCTCTTTCAAAGGCAGTTGCTCCTAGAGTCTGCACATGGCACTTGGGGCCTGCTGGTCGTTGGCTACTGCCCTCTGTACCTTGGGTCTAACAGCTGCGGGGCATCAAGATGAGCACGTCTCTTGTTCTAGGACTTAATATAGTTTGGGGCACATGGTAAGCAATAATCACTACTTTAGTTGATCCAAGTGTTGGATCTTTCTTAATTATTCTACTACCACAATTTACTTGTTCTAAGATTTGTCCCCTCCCCCCATTTTAATATCTCTTCAGGTGGCACTCACCTTGCACTTGATGACATATCCTACTTTAACTGACAGCATTTCTCTTTCTTAGTCGAACATAAACTATAGTGCATCTTACCCTTGATGAAAGCTAGGATGCAATTAAATACTCTATTACGGTTACGATTCTGATATTTGAAATCCTCCGGTAGCTCCCTGTGCCCCCACAGTGTAGTACCTCACCTCCTCGCCATAGTATACAAACCTTCTCACCCCCAGTGTTAACCCCGGGGCTCAGCCTCCATCCCCAGGTGATGCTGCCAGATCAGCTGTCGGTTGTCATGAACTTGCTGTAGTTTCCCGAATGCACTGTGCTGTCCCCTGGCACTTTGAAACTTGACACACTCATCCTCATTCTTCGCTTTGCCCTTGTCTATCACCTCCCCTGAAAATCTGTTCCTAAGTGGCTTTTCCCAGCTCCCACCTACCCTTGGCAGTCTTTTATCTCCCTGTGGTAAAGCCTGTCACACTGCATCATGGACATGCCCGTTGTCCCCCTGAGAAGAGAAAAGGGACAATGAGGGACCCAGCATTTGCAGCTCTAGTGCAGAGCCCCATGCCTGGCTTGCAGGAAATGCCAGATCATGAAGACAAACGGAGATCATCTTCTGGCTAAAACCAGCTCTTCTTTGCCTATCGCAGGATCTGGTCAATAAAGAGCAGCCCGTTATTATTGCTGTTTTTCTAGGGATTTTTACCCCATATATTTCCCAGGTCTTTACTCTTTTTGTAGCACTTTAATTCAGGCTTCAACCACTTCCTAGTCAGATCAGGTGAAATCATTTTCCTTCCCATACCCTCGATGTATTTCACATCTAGTAATTCTTTTTTTTAAGATCTTATTTACCCATTTGACAGACAGATCACAAGTAGGTAGAGAGGGAGGCAGAGAGAGAGGGGGGAAGCAGGCTCCCCGCTGAGCAGAGATCCCAATGTGGGGCTCCATCCCAGGACCCTGAAATCATGACCTGAGCCGAAGGCAGACGCCTAAACCACTGAGCCACCCAGGAGCCCCCATATCTGGTAATTTTTAACCAACGTGGATTTGCTGCATCAAATAGTTCCTTCTTCTTCAAATATAAATATATAAATAAAGTGATCAAGTCACTCGCATGTCTTAGGAGAATGTCATACCTTTAGTAGCAATCTTGAAATCGTGGCCATTGGTTTTGATTTTTGTTTTGGTTAGATGTGGTTCGGTTTTTGTCATTTTAAAAATCCCTCTAGCCCTTGGCTCTGTCTGACCTGATTGCTTTTAGCTGTTTCTGCAACAAAATTGTCCCTGCAGCGAAAACTCTCATTGTTTACAGTGGCGCCCCCTTCTGAAAACTTTGTTAATAAAAAGCTTTTTTTTTTTTTTTCCCGGCTATGGTAAATGTGGAACAACCATAAGGTATTTCAAAGAGGTGAACCACAGATAAATTTCTCTAAGGGTGGGGTGAGGGTTACTCAAAAAGGAACTTGACAAGGCTTTTAAAGATATCGACAATCATTATAACTTAACGTGAATGATTGTTACCGTGCTCTTAACTGGGCAAACACTTGTTGGCTTCCAAGAAAGACTAACATAGTTGAGATGGTTCTAGCGGCCTTCTAGCACAGGGTCTCATGAGGCAGGGATTCTAGCCACTGGCTGTGCAAGGCATGAGGCCTGTTAGTGATTCTATTTTTCCTCTGCAGAATAGGTCTTTCTACATTCCAGGTCCTTTCTACCCCAATAAATAATGTGGCGATTCTCTCAGTGAGTTGTACTATTGGTTTAAACAGCCAACTGTCTCTTTAAAAGGACTTTTGTTTAAATTCCTTTAAACAAAAGTCGTTTCAAAAAAATCTTTTTTCTTTATTTTTTATTTTTTATCCCATATGTTTACTCTGATCGTGGAACTTTGTCATTTTGACCTTCTCTGCTGGTTAAAATATTCTTCATCATCAGCACCTACTGCTCTCCTCTCCTGGTGGTCTCTCCGGAAGGGGTCTTCTCTAGCTCTTCTAGCAGGTGATGGGCACTTCCCCTCTACCCCTGTTGCCAGACCAGCCTTACCTATCCTGCAGGGTCAGGTCGGCCTGGCCCTTTATCTGTTGTTCTCCTCTGAGTGGTTAGATTTTCATAGATCCCGTGCTTTGCTTTTGTCAGGATTTACCTGGATTATCAAAACCCTTTTCTTGTGCCAGTGAAGCCTAAGAAACAGTCCTAATGAGAGAACCAGGAACTCAAACAGATCATATTTATCCTGAATGTTCTGTCCAAAATGAAAAATTCATTTCAGAGGAGCCTCAAGATCTCTGAGAAGGGAAGTTTCACCAACTCTGTCATGTAGGGGCATCAATTCCGATTCGGTGTCAATTTTCCTACTTTCCCAGCTAGTAATTCTCTCCATCAGAAAGCCCACTCTCAACCGTTTCCTCTTTCAAAGGCAGTTGCTCCTAGAGTCTGCACATGGCACTTGGGGCCTGCTGGTCGTTGGCTACTGCCCTCTGTACCTTGGGTCTAACAGCTGCGGGGCATCAAGATGAGCACGTCTCTTGTTCTAGGACTTAATATAGTTTGGGGCACATGGTAAGCAATAATCACTACTTTAGTTGATCCAAGTGTTGGATCTTTCTTAATTATTCTACTACCACAATTTACTTGTTCTAAGATTTGTCCCCTCCCCCCATTTTAATATCTCTTCAGGTGGCACTCACCTTGCACTTGATGACATATCCTACTTTAACTGACAGCATTTCTCTTTCTTAGTCGAACATAAACTATAGTGCATCTTACCCTTGATGAAAGCTAGGATGCAATTAAATACTCTATTACGGTTACGATTCTGATATTTGAAATCCTCCGGTAGCTCCCTGTGCCCCCACAGTGTAGTACCTCACCTCCTCGCCATAGTATACAAACCTTCTCACCCCCAGTGTTAACCCCGGGGCTCAGCCTCCATCCCCAGGTGATGCTGCCAGATCAGCTGTCGGTTGTCATGAACTTGCTGTAGTTTCCCGAATGCACTGTGCTGTCCCCTGGCACTTTGAAACTTGACACACTCATCCTCATTCTTCGCTTTGCCCTTGTCTATCACCTCCCCTGAAAATCTGTTCCTAAGTGGCTTTTCCCAGCTCCCACCTACCCTTGGCAGTCTTTTATCTCCCTGTGGTAAAGCCTGTCACACTGCATCATGGACATGCCCGTTGTCCCCCTGAGAAGAGAAAAGGGACAATGAGGGACCCAGCATTTGCAGCTCTAGTGCAGAGCCCCATGCCTGGCTTGCAGGAAATGCCAGATCATGAAGACAAACGGAGATCATCTTCTGGCTAAAACCAGCTCTTCTTTGCCTATCGCAGGATCTGGTCAATAAAGAGCAGCCCGTTATTATTGCTGTTTTTCTAGGGATTTTTACCCCATATATTTCCCAGGTCTTTACTCTTTTTGTAGCACTTTAATTCAGGCTTCAACCACTTCCTAGTCAGATCAGGTGAAATCATTTTCCTTCCCATACCCTCGATGTATTTCACATCTAGTAATTCTTTTTTTTAAGATCTTATTTACCCATTTGACAGACAGATCACAAGTAGGTAGAGAGGGAGGCAGAGAGAGAGGGGGGAAGCAGGCTCCCCGCTGAGCAGAGATCCCAATGTGGGGCTCCATCCCAGGACCCTGAAATCATGACCTGAGCCGAAGGCAGACGCCTAAACCACTGAGCCACCCAGGAGCCCCCATATCTGGTAATTTTTAACCAACGTGGATTTGCTGCATCAAATAGTTCCTTCTTCTTCAAATATAAATATATAAATAAAGTGATCAAGTCACTCGCATGTCTTAGGAGAATGTCATACCTTTAGTAGCAATCTTGAAATCGTGGCCATTGGTTTTGATTTTTGTTTTGGTTAGATGTGGTTCGGTTTTTGTCATTTTAAAAATCCCTCTAGCCCTTGGCTCTGTCTGACCTGATTGCTTTCAGCTGTTTCTGCAACAAAATTGTCCCTGCAGCGAAAACTCTCATTGTTTACAGTGGCGCCCCCTTCTGAACACTTTGTTAATAAAAAGCTTTTTTTTTTTTTTTTCCCGGCTATGGTAAATGTGGAACAACCATGAGGTATTTCAAAGAGGTGAACCACAGATAAATTTCTCTAAGGGTGGGGTGAGGGTTACTCAAAAAGGAACTTGACAAGGCTTTTAAAGATATCGACAATCATTATAACTTAACGTGAATGATTGTTACCGTGCTCTTAACTGGGCAAACACTTGTTGGCTTCCAAGAAAGACTAACATAGTTGAGATGGTTCTAGCGGCCTTCTAGCACAGGGTCTCATGAGGCAGGGATTCTAGCCACTGGCTGTGCAAGGCATGAGGCCTGTTAGTGATTCTATTTTTCCTCTGCAGAATAGGTCTTTCTACATTCCAGGTCCTTTCTACCCCAATAAATAATGTGGCGATTCTCTCAGTGAGTTGTACTATTGGTTTAAACAGCCAACTGTCTCTTTAAAAGGACTTTTGTTTAAATTCCTTTAAACAAAAGTCGTTTCAAAAAAATCTTTTTTCTTTATTTTTTATTTTTTATCCCATATGTTTACTCTGATCGTGGAACTTTGTCATTTTGACCTTCTCTGCTGGTTAAAATATTCTTCATCATCAGCACCTACTGCTCTCCTCTCCTGGTGGTCTCTCCGGAAGGGGTCTTCTCTAGCTCTTCTAGCAGGTGATGGGCACTTCCCCTCTACCCCTGTTGCCAGACCAGCCTTACCTATCCTGCAGGGTCAGGTCGGCCTGGCCCTTTATCTGTTGTTCTCCTCTGAGTGGTTAGATTTTCATAGATCCCGTGCTTTGCTTTTGTCAGGATTTACCTGGATTATCAAAACCCTTTTCTTGTGCCAGTGAAGCCTAAGAAACAGTCCTAATGAGAGAACCAGGAACTCAAACAGATCATATTTATCCTGAATGTTCTGTCCAAAATGAAAAATTCATTTCAGAGGAGCCTCAAGATCTCTGAGAAGGGAAGTTTCACCAACTCTGTCATGTAGGGGCATCAATTCCGATTCGGTGTCAATTTTCCTACTTTCCCAGCTAGTAATTCTCTCCATCAGAAAGCCCACTCTCAACCGTTTCCTCTTTCAAAGGCAGTTGCTCCTAGAGTCTGCACATGGCACTTGGGGCCTGCTGGTCGTTGGCTACTGCCCTCTGTACCTTGGGTCTAACAGCTGCGGGGCATCAAGATGAGCACGTCTCTTGTTCTAGGACTTAATATAGTTTGGGGCACATGGTAAGCAATAATCACTACTTTAGTTGATCCAAGTGTTGGATCTTTCTTAATTATTCTACTACCACAATTTACTTGTTCTAAGATTTGTCCCCTCCCCCCATTTTAATATCTCTTCAGGTGGCACTCACCTTGCACTTGATGACATATCCTACTTTAACTGACAGCATTTCTCTTTCTTAGTCGAACATAAACTATAGTGCATCTTACCCTTGATGAAAGCTAGGATGCAATTAAATACTCTATTACGGTTACGATTCTGATATTTGAAATCCTCCGGTAGCTCCCTGTGCCCCCACAGTGTAGTACCTCACCTCCTCGCCATAGTATACAAACCTTCTCACCCCCAGTGTTAACCCCGGGGCTCAGCCTCCATCCCCAGGTGATGCTGCCAGATCAGCTGTCGGTTGTCATGAACTTGCTGTAGTTTCCCGAATGCACTGTGCTGTCCCCTGGCACTTTGAAACTTGACACACTCATCCTCATTCTTCGCTTTGCCCTTGTCTATCACCTCCCCTGAAAATCTGTTCCTAAGTGGCTTTTCCCAGCTCCCACCTACCCTTGGCAGTCTTTTATCTCCCTGTGGTAAAGCCTGTCACACTGCATCATGGACATGCCCGTTGTCCCCCTGAGAAGAGAAAAGGGACAATGAGGGACCCAGCATTTGCAGCTCTAGTGCAGAGCCCCATGCCTGGCTTGCAGGAAATGCCAGATCATGAAGACAAACGGAGATCATCTTCTGGCTAAAACCAGCTCTTCTTTGCCTATCGCAGGATCTGGTCAATAAAGAGCAGCCCGTTATTATTGCTGTTTTTCTAGGGATTTTTACCCCATATATTTCCCAGGTCTTTACTCTTTTTGTAGCACTTTAATTCAGGCTTCAACCACTTCCTAGTCAGATCAGGTGAAATCATTTTCCTTCCCATACCCTCGATGTATTTCACATCTAGTAATTCTTTTTTTTAAGATCTTATTTACCCATTTGACAGACAGATCACAAGTAGGTAGAGAGGGAGGCAGAGAGAGAGGGGGGAAGCAGGCTCCCCGCTGAGCAGAGATCCCAATGTGGGGCTCCATCCCAGGACCCTGAAATCATGACCTGAGCCGAAGGCAGACGCCTAAACCACTGAGCCACCCAGGAGCCCCCATATCTGGTAATTTTTAACCAACGTGGATTTGCTGCATCAAATAGTTCCTTCTTCTTCAAATATAAATATATAAATAAAGTGATCAAGTCACTCGCATGTCTTAGGAGAATGTCATACCTTTAGTAGCAATCTTGAAATCGTGGCCATTGGTTTTGATTTTTGTTTTGGTTAGATGTGGTTCGGTTTTTGTCATTTTAAAAATCCCTCTAGCCCTTGGCTCTGTCTGACCTGATTGCTTTTAGCTGTTTCTGCAACAAAATTGTCCCTGCAGCGAAAACTCTCATTGTTTACAGTGGCGCCCCCTTCTGAACACTTTGTTAATAAAAAGCTTTTTTTTTTTTTTTTCCCGGCTATGGTAAATGTGGAACAACCATAAGGTATTTCAAAGAGGTGAACCACAGATAAATTTCTCTAAGGGTGGGGTGAGGGTTACTCAAAAAGGAACTTGACAAGGCTTTTAAAGATATCGACAATCATTATAACTTAACGTGAATGATTGTTACCGTGCTCTTAACTGGGCAAACACTTGTTGGCTTCCAAGAAAGACTAACATAGTTGAGATGGTTCTAGCGGCCTTCTAGCACAGGGTCTCATGAGGCAGGGATTCTAGCCACTGGCTGTGCAAGGCATGAGGCCTGTTAGTGATTCTATTTTTCCTCTGCAGAATAGGTCTTTCTACATTCCAGGTCCTTTCTACCCCAATAAATAATGTGGCGATTCTCTCAGTGAGTTGTACTATTGGTTTAAACAGCCAACTGTCTCTTTAAAAGGACTTTTGTTTAAATTCCTTTAAACAAAAGTCGTTTCAAAAAAATCTTTTTTCTTTATTTTTTATTTTTTATCCCATATGTTTACTCTGATCGTGGAACTTTGTCATTTTGACCTTCTCTGCTGGTTAAAATATTCTTCATCATCAGCACCTACTGCTCTCCTCTCCTGGTGGTCTCTCCGGAAGGGGTCTTCTCTAGCTCTTCTAGCAGGTGATGGGCACTTCCCCTCTACCCCTGTTGCCAGACCAGCCTTACCTATCCTGCAGGGTCAGGTCGGCCTGGCCCTTTATCTGTTGTTCTCCTCTGAGTGGTTAGATTTTCATAGATCCCGTGCTTTGCTTTTGTCAGGATTTACCTGGATTATCAAAACCCTTTTCTTGTGCCAGTGAAGCCTAAGAAACAGTCCTAATGAGAGAACCAGGAACTCAAACAGATCATATTTATCCTGAATGTTCTGTCCAAAATGAAAAATTCATTTCAGAGGAGCCTCAAGATCTCTGAGAAGGGAAGTTTCACCAACTCTGTCATGTAGGGGCATCAATTCCGATTCGGTGTCAATTTTCCTACTTTCCCAGCTAGTAATTCTCTCCATCAGAAAGCCCACTCTCAACCGTTTCCTCTTTCAAAGGCAGTTGCTCCTAGAGTCTGCACATGGCACTTGGGGCCTGCTGGTCGTTGGCTACTGCCCTCTGTACCTTGGGTCTAACAGCTGCGGGGCATCAAGATGAGCACGTCTCTTGTTCTAGGACTTAATATAGTTTGGGGCACATGGTAAGCAATAATCACTACTTTAGTTGATCCAAGTGTTGGATCTTTCTTAATTATTCTACTACCACAATTTACTTGTTCTAAGATTTGTCCCCTCCCCCCATTTTAATATCTCTTCAGGTGGCACTCACCTTGCACTTGATGACATATCCTACTTTAACTGACAGCATTTCTCTTTCTTAGTCGAACATAAACTATAGTGCATCTTACCCTTGATGAAAGCTAGGATGCAATTAAATACTCTATTACGGTTACGATTCTGATATTTGAAATCCTCCGGTAGCTCCCTGTGCCCCCACAGTGTAGTACCTCACCTCCTCGCCATAGTATACAAACCTTCTCACCCCCAGTGTTAACCCCGGGGCTCAGCCTCCATCCCCAGGTGATGCTGCCAGATCAGCTGTCGGTTGTCATGAACTTGCTGTAGTTTCCCGAATGCACTGTGCTGTCCCCTGGCACTTTGAAACTTGACACACTCATCCTCATTCTTCGCTTTGCCCTTGTCTATCACCTCCCCTGAAAATCTGTTCCTAAGTGGCTTTTCCCAGCTCCCACCTACCCTTGGCAGTCTTTTATCTCCCTGTGGTAAAGCCTGTCACACTGCATCATGGACATGCCCGTTGTCCCCCTGAGAAGAGAAAAGGGACAATGAGGGACCCAGCATTTGCAGCTCTAGTGCAGAGCCCCATGCCTGGCTTGCAGGAAATGCCAGATCATGAAGACAAACGGAGATCATCTTCTGGCTAAAACCAGCTCTTCTTTGCCTATCGCAGGATCTGGTCAATAAAGAGCAGCCCGTTATTATTGCTGTTTTTCTAGGGATTTTTACCCCATATATTTCCCAGGTCTTTACTCTTTTTGTAGCACTTTAATTCAGGCTTCAACCACTTCCTAGTCAGATCAGGTGAAATCATTTTCCTTCCCATACCCTCGATGTATTTCACATCTAGTAATTCTTTTTTTTAAGATCTTATTTACCCATTTGACAGACAGATCACAAGTAGGTAGAGAGGGAGGCAGAGAGAGAGGGGGGAAGCAGGCTCCCCGCTGAGCAGAGATCCCAATGTGGGGCTCCATCCCAGGACCCTGAAATCATGACCTGAGCCGAAGGCAGACGCCTAAACCACTGAGCCACCCAGGAGCCCCCATATCTGGTAATTTTTAACCAACGTGGATTTGCTGCATCAAATAGTTCCTTCTTCTTCAAATATAAATATATAAATAAAGTGATCAAGTCACTCGCATGTCTTAGGAGAATGTCATACCTTTAGTAGCAATCTTGAAATCGTGGCCATTGGTTTTGATTTTTGTTTTGGTTAGATGTGGTTCGGTTTTTGTCATTTTAAAAATCCCTCTAGCCCTTGGCTCTGTCTGACCTGATTGCTTTCAGCTGTTTCTGCAACAAAATTGTCCCTGCAGCGAAAACTCTCATTGTTTACAGTGGCGCCCCCTTCTGAACACTTTGTTAATAAAAAGCTTTTTTTTTTTTTTCCCGGCTATGGTAAATGTGGAACAACCATGAGGTATTTCAAAGAGGTGAACCACAGATAAATTTCTCTAAGGGTGGGGTGAGGGTTACTCAAAAAGGAACTTGACAAGGCTTTTAAAGATATCGACAATCATTATAACTTAACGTGAATGATTGTTACCGTGCTCTTAACTGGGCAAACACTTGTTGGCTTCCAAGAAAGACTAACATAGTTGAGATGGTTCTAGCGGCCTTCTAGCACAGGGTCTCATGAGGCAGGGATTCTAGCCACTGGCTGTGCAAGGCATGAGGCCTGTTAGTGATTCTATTTTTCCTCTGCAGAATAGGTCTTTCTACATTCCAGGTCCTTTCTACCCCAATAAATAATGTGGCGATTCTCTCAGTGAGTTGTACTATTGGTTTAAACAGCCAACTGTCTCTTTAAAAGGACTTTTGTTTAAATTCCTTTAAACAAAAGTCGTTTCAAAAAAATCTTTTTTCTTTATTTTTTATTTTTTATCCCATATGTTTACTCTGATCGTGGAACTTTGTCATTTTGACCTTCTCTGCTGGTTAAAATATTCTTCATCATCAGCACCTACTGCTCTCCTCTCCTGGTGGTCTCTCCGGAAGGGGTCTTCTCTAGCTCTTCTAGCAGGTGATGGGCACTTCCCCTCTACCCCTGTTGCCAGACCAGCCTTACCTATCCTGCAGGGTCAGGTCGGCCTGGCCCTTTATCTGTTGTTCTCCTCTGAGTGGTTAGATTTTCATAGATCCCGTGCTTTGCTTTTGTCAGGATTTACCTGGATTATCAAAACCCTTTTCTTGTGCCAGTGAAGCCTAAGAAACAGTCCTAATGAGAGAACCAGGAACTCAAACAGATCATATTTATCCTGAATGTTCTGTCCAAAATGAAAAATTCATTTCAGAGGAGCCTCAAGATCTCTGAGAAGGGAAGTTTCACCAACTCTGTCATGTAGGGGCATCAATTCCGATTCGGTGTCAATTTTCCTACTTTCCCAGCTAGTAATTCTCTCCATCAGAAAGCCCACTCTCAACCGTTTCCTCTTTCAAAGGCAGTTGCTCCTAGAGTCTGCACATGGCACTTGGGGCCTGCTGGTCGTTGGCTACTGCCCTCTGTACCTTGGGTCTAACAGCTGCGGGGCATCAAGATGAGCACGTCTCTTGTTCTAGGACTTAATATAGTTTGGGGCACATGGTAAGCAATAATCACTACTTTAGTTGATCCAAGTGTTGGATCTTTCTTAATTATTCTACTACCACAATTTACTTGTTCTAAGATTTGTCCCCTCCCCCCATTTTAATATCTCTTCAGGTGGCACTCACCTTGCACTTGATGACATATCCTACTTTAACTGACAGCATTTCTCTTTCTTAGTCGAACATAAACTATAGTGCATCTTACCCTTGATGAAAGCTAGGATGCAATTAAATACTCTATTACGGTTACGATTCTGATATTTGAAATCCTCCGGTAGCTCCCTGTGCCCCCACAGTGTAGTACCTCACCTCCTCGCCATAGTATACAAACCTTCTCACCCCCAGTGTTAACCCCGGGGCTCAGCCTCCATCCCCAGGTGATGCTGCCAGATCAGCTGTCGGTTGTCATGAACTTGCTGTAGTTTCCCGAATGCACTGTGCTGTCCCCTGGCACTTTGAAACTTGACACACTCATCCTCATTCTTCGCTTTGCCCTTGTCTATCACCTCCCCTGAAAATCTGTTCCTAAGTGGCTTTTCCCAGCTACCACCTACCCTTGGCAGTCTTTTATCTCCCTGTGGTAAAGCCTGTCACACTGCATCATGGACATGCCCGTTGTCCCCCTGAGAAGAGAAAAGGGACAATGAGGGACCCAGCATTTGCAGCTCTAGTGCAGAGCCCCATGCCTGGCTTGCAGGAAATGCCAGATCATGAAGACAAACGGAGATCATCTTCTGGCTAAAACCAGCTCTTCTTTGCCTATCGCAGGATCTGGTCAATAAAGAGCAGCCCGTTATTATTGCTGTTTTTCTAGGGATTTTTACCCCATATATTTCCCAGGTCTTTACTCTTTTTGTAGCACTTTATATCAGGCTTCAACCACTTCCTAGTCAGATCAGGTGAAATCATTTTCCTTCCCATACCCTCGATGTATTTCACATCTAGTAATTCTTTTTTTTAAGATCTTATTTACCCATTTGACAGACAGATCACAAGTAGGTAGAGAGGGAGGCAGAGAGAGAGGGGGGAAGCAGGCTCCCCGCTGAGCAGAGATCCCAAAGTGGGGCTCCATCCCAGGACCCTGAAATCATGACCTGAGCCGAAGGCAGAGGCCTAAACCACTGAGCCACCCAGGAGCCCCCATATCTGGTAATTTTTAACCAACGTGGATATGCTGCATCAAATAGTTCCTTCTTCTTCAAATATAAATATATAAATAAAGTGATCAAGTCACTTGCATGTCTTAGGAGAATGTCATACCTTTAGTAGCAATCTTAAAATCGTGGCCATTGGTTTTGATTTTTGTTTTGATTAGATATGGTTCGGTTTTTGTCATTTTAACAATCCCTCTAGCCCTTGGCTTTGTCTGACCTGATTGCTTTCAGCTGTTTCTGCAACAAAATTGTCCCTGCAGCGAAAACTCTCATTGTTTACAGTGGCGCCCCCTTCTGAACACTTTGTTAATAAAAAGCTTTTTTTTTTTTTTTTCGGGCTATGGTAAATGTGGAACAACCATGAGGTATTTCAAAGAGGTGAACCACAGATAAATTTCTCTAAGGGTGGGGTGAGGGTTACTCAAAAAGGAACTTGACAAGCTTTTAAAGATATCGACAATCATTATAACATAACGTGAATGATTGTTACCGTGCTCTTAACTGGGCATACACTTGTTGGCTTCCAAGAAAGACTAACATAGTTGAGATGGTTCTAGAGGCCTTCTAGCACAGGGTCTCATGAGGCAGGGATTCTAGCCACTGGCTGTGCAAGGCATGAGGCCTGTTAGTGATTCTATTTTTTCCTCTGCAGAATAGGTCTTTCTACATTCCAGGTCCTTTCTACCCCAATAAATAATGTGGCGATTCTCTCAGTGAGTTGTACTTTTGGTTTAAACAGCCAACTGTCTCTTTAAAAGGACTTTTGTTTAAATTCCTTTAAAAAAATGTCCTTTCAAAAAAATCTTTTTTCTTTATTTTTTATTTTTTATCCCATATGTTTACTCTGATCGTGGAACTTTGTCATTTTGACCTTCTCTGCTGGTTAAAATATTCTTCATCATCAGCACCTACTGCTCTCCTCTCCTGGTGGTCTCTCCGGAAGGGGTCTTCTCTAGCTCTTCTAGCAGGTGATGGGCACTTCCCCTCTACCCCTGTTGCCAGACCAGCCTTACCTATCCTGCAGGGTCAGGTCGGCCTGGCCCTTTATCTGTTGTTCTCCTCTGAGTGGTTAGATTTTCATAGATCCCGTGCTTTGCTTTTGTCAGGATTTACCTGGATTATCAAAACCCTTTTCTTGTGCCAGTGAAGCCTAAGAAACAGTCCTAATGAGAGAACCAGGAACTCAAAAAGATCATATTTATCCTGAATGTTCTGTCCAAAATGAAAAATTCATTTCAGAGGAGTCTCAAGATCTCTGAGAAGGGAAGTTTCACCAACTCTGTCATGTAGGGGCATCAATTCCGATTCGGTGTCAATTTTCCTACTTTCCCAGCTAGTAATCCTCTCCTTCAGAAAGCCCACTCTCAACCGTTTCCTCTTTCAAAGGCAGTTGCTCCTAGAGTCTGCACATGGCACTTGGGGCCTGCTGGTCGTTGGCTACTGCCCTCTGTACCTTGGGTCTAACAGCTGCGGGGCATCAAGATGAGCACGTCTCTTGTTCTAGGACTTAATATAGTTTGGGGCACATGGTAAGCAATAATCACTACTTTAGTTGATCCAAGTGTTGGATCTTTCTTAATTATTCTACTACCACAATTTACTTGTTCTAAGATTTGTCCCCTCCCCCCATTTTAATATCTCTTCAGGTGGCACTCACCTTGCACTTGATGACATATCCTACTTTAACTGACAGCATTTCTCTTTCTTAGTCGAACATAAACTATAGTGCATCTTACCCTTGATGAAAGCTAGGATGCAATTAAATACTCTATTACGGTTACGATTCTGATATTTGAAATCCTCCGGTAGCTCCCTGTGCCCCCACAGTGTAGTACCTCACCTCCTCGCCATAGTATACAAACCTTCTCACCCCCAGTGTTAACCCCGGGGCTCAGCCTCCATCCCCAGGTGATGCTGCCAGATCAGCTGTCGGTTGTCATGAACTTGCTGTAGTTTCCCGAATGCACTGTGCTGTCTCCTGGCACTTTGAAACTTGACACACTCATCCTCATTCCTCGCTTTGCCCTTGTCTATCACCTCCCCTGAAAATCTGTTCCTAAGTGGCTTTTCCCAGCTCCCACCTACCCTTGGCAGTCTTTTATCTCCCTGTGGTAAGCCTGTCACACTGCATCATGGACATGCCCGTTGTCCCCCTGAGAAGAGAAAAGGGACAATGAGGGACCCAGCATTTGCAGCTCTAGTGCAGAGCCCCATGCCTGGCTTGCAGGAAATGCCAGATCATGAAGACAAACGGAGATCATCTTCTGGCTAAAACCAGCTCTTCTTTGTCTATCGCAGGATCTGGTCAATAAAGAGCAGCCAGTTATTATTGCTGTTTTTCTAGGGATTTTTACCCCTTATATTTCCCAGGTCGTTACTCTTTTTGTAGCACTTTAATTCAGGCTTCAACCACTTCCTAGTCAGATCAGGTGAAATCATTTTCCTTCCCATACCCTCGATGTATTTCACATCTAGTAATTCTTTTTTTTAAGATCTTATTTACCCATTTGACAGACAGATCACAAGTAGGTAGAGAGGGAGGCAGAGAGAGAGGGGGGAAGCAGGCTCCCCGCTGAGCAGAGATCCCAATGTGGGGCTCCATCCCAGGACCCTGAAATCATGACCTGAGCAGAAGGCAGACGCCTAAACCACTGAGCCACCCAGGAGCCCCCATATCTGGTAATTTTTAACCAACGTGGATTTGCTGCATCAAATAGTTCCTTCTTCTTCAAATATAAATATATAAATAAAGTGATCAAGTCACTCGCATGTCTTAGGAGAATGTCATACCTTTAGTAGCAATCTTGAAATCATGGCCATTGGTATTGATTTTTGTTTTGGTTAGATGTGGTTCGGTTTTTGTCATTTTAAAAATCCCTCCAGCCCTTGGCTCTGTCTGACCTGATTGCTTTCAGCTGTTTCTGCAACAAAATTGTCCCTGCAGCGAAAACTCTCATTGTTTACAGTGGCGCCCCCTTCTGAACACTTTGTTAATAAAAAGCTTTTTTTTTTTTTTTTTCGGGCTATGGTAAATGTGGAACAACCATGAGGTATTTCAAAGAGGTGAACCACAGATAAATTTCTCTAAGGGTGGGGTGAGGGTTACTCAAAAAGGAACTTGACAAGGCTTTTAAAGATATCGACAATCATTATAACATAACGTGAATGATTGTTACCGTGCTCTTAACTGGGCATACACTTGTTGGCTTCCAAGAAAGACTAACATAGTTGAGATGGTTCTAGCGGCCTTCTAGCACAGGGTCTCATGAGGCAGGGATTCTAGCCACTGGCTGTGCAAGGCATGAGGCCTGTTAGTGATTCTATTTTTTCCTCTGCAGAATAGGTCTTTCTACATTCCATTATTTCTACCCCAATAAATAATGTGGCGATTCTCTCAGTGAGTTGTACTATTGGTTTAAACAGCCAACTGTCTCTTTAAAAGGACTTTTGTTTAAATTCCTTTAAAAAAAAGTCCTTTCAAAAAAATCTTTTTTCTTTATTTTTTATTTTTTATCCCATATGTTTACTCTGATCGTGGAACTTTGTCATTTTGACCTTCTCTGCTGGTTAAAATATTCTTCATCATCAGCACCTACCGCTCTCCTCTCCTGGTGATCTCTCCGGAAGGGGTCTTCTCTAGCTCTTCTAGCAGGTGATGGGCACTTCCCCTCTACCCCTGTTGCCAGACCAGCCTTACCTATCCTGCAGGGTCAGGTCGGCCTGGCCCTTTATCTGTTGTTCTCCTCTGAGTGGTTAGATTTTCATAGATCCCGTGCTTTGCTTTTGTCAGGATTTACCTGGATTATCAAAACCCTTTTCTTGTGCCAGTGAAGCCTAAGAAACAGTCCTAATGAGAGAACCAGGAACTCAAACAGATCATATTTATCCTGAATGTTCTGTCCAAAATGAAACATTCATTTCAGACGAGCCTCAAGATCTCTGAGAAGGGAAGTTTCACCAACTCTGTCATGTAGGGGCATCAATTCCGATTCGGTGTCAATTTTCCTACTTTCCCAGCTAGTAATTCTCTACATCAGAAAGCCCACTCTTAACCGTTTCCTCATTCAAAGGCAGTGGCTCCTAGAGTCTGCACATGGCACTTGGGGCCTGCTGGTCGTTGGCTACTGCCCTCTGTACCTTGGGTCTAACAGCTGCGGGGCATCAAGATGAGCACGTCTCTTGTTCTAGGACTTAATATAGTTTGGGGCACATGGTAAGCAATAATCACTACTTTAGTTGTCCAAGTGTTGGATCTTTCTTAATTATTCTACTACCACAATTTACTTGTTCTAAGATTTGTCCCCTCCCCCCATTTTAATATCTCTTCAGGTGGCACTCACCTTGCACTTGATGACATATCCTACTTTAACTGACAGCATTTCTCTTTCTTAGTCGAACATAAACTATAGTGCATCTTACCCTTGATGAAAGCTAGGATGCAATTAAATACTCTATTACGGTTACGATTCTGATATTTGAAATCCTCCGGTAGCTCCCTGTGCCCCCACAGTGTAGTACCTCACCTCCTCGCCATAGTATACAAACCTTCTCACCCCCAGTGTTAACCCCGGGGCTCAGCCTCCATCCCCAGGTGATGCTGCCAGATCAGCTGTCGGTTGTCATGAACTTGCTGTAGTTTCCCGAATGCACTGTGCTGTCCCCTGGCACTTTGAAACTTGACACACTCATCCTCATTCTTCGCTTTGCCCTTGTCTATCACCTCCCCTGAAAATCTGTTCCTAAGTGGCTTTTCCCAGCTACCACCTACCCTTGGCAGTCTTTTATCTCCCTGTGGTAAAGCCTGTCACACTGCATCATGGACATGCCCGTTGTCCCCCTGAGAAGAGAAAAGGGACAATGAGGGACCCAGCATTTGCAGCTCTAGTGCAGAGCCCCATGCCTGGCTTGCAGGAAATGCCAGATCATGAAGACAAACGGAGATCATCTTCTGGCTAAAACCAGCTCTTCTTTGCCTATCGCAGGATCTGGTCAATAAAGAGCAGCCAGTTATTATTGCTGTTTTTCTAGGGATTTTTACCCCATATATTTCCCAGGTCTTTACTCTTTTTGTAGCACTTTATATCAGGCTTCAACCACTTCCTAGTCAGATCAGGTGAAATCATTTTCCTTCCCATACCCTCGATGTATTTCACATCTACTAATTCTTTTTTTTAAGATCTTATTTACCCATTTGACAGACAGATCACAAGTAGGTAGAGAGGGAGGCAGAGAGAGAGGGGGGAAGCAGGCTCCCCGCTGAGCAGAGATCCCAATGTGGGGCTCCATCCCAGGACCCTGAAATCATGACCTGAGCCGAGGGTAGAGGCCTAAACCACTGAGCCACCCAGGAGCCCCCATATCTGGTAATTTTTAACCAACGTGGATATGCTGCATCAAATAGTTCCTTCTTCTTCAAATATAAATATATAAATAAAGTGATCAAGTCACTTGCATGTCTTAGGAGAATGTCATACCTTTAGTAGCAATCTTAAAATCGTGGCCATTGGTTTTGATTTTTGTTTTGATTAGATATGGTTCGGTTTTTGTCATTTTAACAATCCCTCTAGCCCTTGGCTTTGTCTGACCTGATTGCTTTCAGCTGTTTCTGCAACAAAATTGTCCCTGCAGCGAAAACTCTCATTGTTTACAGTGGCGCCCCCTTCTGAACACTTTGTTAATAAAAAGCTTTTTTTTTTTTTTTCGGGCTATGGTAAATGTGGAACAACCATGAGGTATTTCAAAGAGGTGAACCACAGATAAATTTCTCTAAGGGTGGGGTGAGGGTTACTCAAAAAGGAACTTGACAAGGCTTTTAAAGATATCGACAATCATTATAACATAACGTGAATGATTGTTACCGTGCTCTTAACTGGGCATACACTTGTTGGCTTCCAAGAAAGACTAACATAGTTGAGATGGTTCTAGCGGCCTTCTAGCACAGGGTCTCATGAGGCAGGGATTCTAGCCACTGGCTGTGCAAGGCATGAGGCCTGTTAGTGATTCTATTTTTTCCTCTGCAGAATAGGTCTTTCTACATTCCAGGTCCTTTCTACCCCAATAAATAATGTGGCGATTCTCTCAGTGAGTTGTACTATTGGTTTAAACAGCCAACTGTCTCTTTAAAAGGACTTTTGTTTAAATTCCTTTAAAAAAAAGTCCTTTCAAAAAAATCTTTTTTCTTTATTTTTTATTTTTTATCCCATATGTTTACGCTGATCGTGGAACTTTGTCATTTTGACCTTCTCTGCTGGTTAAAATATTCTTCATCATCAGCACCTACTGCTCTCCTCTCCTGGTGGTCTCTCCGGAAGGGGTCTTCTCTAGCTCTTCTAGCAGGTGATGGGCACTTCCCCTCTACCCCTGTTGCCAGACCAGCCTTACCTATCCTGCAGGGTCAGGTCGGCCTGGCCCTTTATCTGTTGTTCTCCTCTGAGTGGTTAGATTTTCATAGATCCCGTGCTTTGCTTTTGTCAGGATTTACCTGGATTATCAAAACCCTTTTCTTGTGCCAGTGAAGCCTAAGAAACAGTCCTAATGAGAGAACCAGGAACTCAAAAAGATCATATTTATCCTGAATGTTCTGTCCAAAATGAAAAATTCATTTCAGAGGAGTCTCAAGATCTCTGAGAAGGGAAGTTTCACCAACTCTGTCATGTAGGGGCTTCAATTCCGATTCGGTGTCAATTTTCCTACTTTCCCAGCTAGTAATCCTCTCCTTCAGAAAGCCCACTCTCAACCGTTTCCTCTTTCAAAGGCAGTTGCTCCTAGAGTCTGCACATGGCACTTGGGGCCTGCTGGTCGTTGGCTACTGCCCTCTGTACCTTGGGTCTAACAGCTGCGGGGCATCAAGATGAGCACGTCTCTTGTTCTAGGACTTAATATAGTTTGGGGCACATGGTAAGCAATAATCACTACTTTAGTTGATCCAAGTGTTGGATATTTCTTAATTATTCTACTACCACAATTTACTTGTTCTAAGATTTGTCCCCTCCCCCCATTTTAATATCTCTTCAGGTGGCACTCACCTTGCACTTGATGACATATCCTACTTTAACTGACAGCATTTCTCTTTCTTAGTCGAACATAAACTATAGTGCATCTTACCCTTGATGAAAGCTAGGATGCAATTAAATACTCTATTACGGTTACGATTCTGATATTTGAAATCCTCCGGTAGCTCCCTGTGCCCCCACAGTGTAGTACCTCACCTCCTCGCCATAGTATACAAACCTTCTCACCCCCAGTGTTAACCCCGGGGCTCAGCCTCCATCCCCAGGTGATGCTGCCAGATCAGCTGTCGGTTGTCATGAACTTGCTGTAGTTTCCCGAATGCACTGTGCTGTCTCCTGGCACTTTGAAACTTGACACACTCATCCTCATTCCTCGCTTTGCCCTTGTCTATCACCTCCCCTGAAAATCTGTTCCTAAGTGGCTTTTCCCAGCTCCCACCTACCCTTGGCAGTCTTTTATCTCCCTGTGGTAAGCCTGTCACACTGCATCATGGACATGCCCGTTGTCCCCCTGAGAAGAGAAAAGGGACAATGAGGGACCCAGCATTTGCAGCTCTAGTGCAGAGCCCCATGCCTGGCTTGCAGGAAATGCCAGATCATGAAGACAAACGGAGATCATCTTCTGGCTAAAACCAGCTCTTCTTTGTCTATCGCAGGATCTGGTCAATAAAGAGCAGCCAGTTATTATTGCTGTTTTTCTAGGGATTTTTACCCCTTATATTTCCCAGGTCGTTACTCTTTTTGTAGCACTTTAATTCAGGCTTCAACCACTTCCTAGTCAGATCAGGTGAAATCATTTTCCTTCCCATACCCTCGATGTATTTCATATCTAGTAATTCTTTTTTTTAAGATCTTATTTACCCATTTGACAGACAGATCACAAGTAGGTAGAGAGGGAGGCAGAGAGAGAGGGGGGAAGCAGGCTCCCCGCTGAGCAGAGATCCCAATGTGGGGCTCCATCCCAGGACCCTGAAATCATGACCTGAGCAGAAGGCAGACGCCTAAACCACTGAGCCACCCAGGAGCCCCCATATCTGGTAATTTTTAACCAACGTGGATTTGCTGCATCAAATAGTTCCTTCTTCTTCAAATATAAATATATAAATAAAGTGATCAAGTCACTCGCATGTCTTAGGAGAATGTCATACCTTTAGTAGCAATCTTGAAATCATGGCCATTGGTATTGATTTTTGTTTTGGTTAGATGTGGTTCGGTTTTTGTCATTTTAAAAATCCCTCCAGCCCTTGGCTCTGTCTGACCTGATTGCTTTCAGCTGTTTCTGCAACAAAATTGTCCCTGCAGCGAAAACTCTCATTGTTTACAGTGGCGCCCCCTTCTGAACACTTTGTTAATAAAAAGCTTTTTTTTTTTTTTTTTCGGGCTATGGTAAATGTGGAACAACCATGAGGTATTTCAAAGAGGTGAACCACAGATAAATTTCTCTAAGGGTGGGGTGAGGGTTACTCAAAAAGGAACTTGACAAGGCTTTTAAAGATATCGACAATCATTATAACATAACGTGAATGATTGTTACCGTGCTCTTAACTGGGCATACACTTGTTGGCTTCCAAGAAAGACTAACATAGTTGAGATGGTTCTAGCGGCCTTCTAGCACAGGGTCTCATGAGGCAGGGATTCTAGCCACTGGCTGTGCAAGGCATGAGGCCTGTTAGTGATTCTATTTTTTCCTCTGCAGAATAGGTCTTTCTACATTCCATTATTTCTACCCCAATAAATAATGTGGCGATTCTCTCAGTGAGTTGTACTATTGGTTTAAACAGCCAACTGTCTCTTTAAAAGGACTTTTGTTTAAATTCCTTTAAAAAAAAGTCCTTTCAAAAAAATCTTTTTTCTTTATTTTTTATTTTTTATCCCATATGTTTACTCTGATCGTGGAACTTTGTCATTTTGACCTTCTCTGCTGGTTAAAATATTCTTCATCATCAGCACCTACCGCTCTCCTCTCCTGGTGATCTCTCCGGAAGGGGTCTTCTCTAGCTCTTCTAGCAGGTGATGGGCACTTCCCCTCTACCCCTGTTGCCAGACCAGCCTTACCTATCCTGCAGGGTCAGGTCGGCCTGGCCCTTTATCTGTTGTTCTCCTCTGAGTGGTTAGATTTTCATAGATCCCGTGCTTTGCTTTTGTCAGGATTTACCTGGATTATCAAAACCCTTTTCTTGTGCCAGTGAAGCCTAAGAAACAGTCCTAATGAGAGAACCAGGAACTCAAACAGATCATATTTATCCTGAATGTTCTGTCCAAAATGAAAAATTCATTTCAGACGAGCCTCAAGATCTCTGAGAAGGGAAGTTTCACCAACTCTGTCATGTAGGGGCATCAATTCCGATTCGGTGTCAATTTTCCTACTTTCCCAGCTAGTAATTCTCTACATCAGAAAGCCCACTCTTAACCGTTTCCTCATTCAAAGGCAGTGGCTCCTAGAGTCTGCACATGGCACTTGGGGCCTGCTGGTCGTTGGCTACTGCCCTCTGTACCTTGGGTCTAACAGCTGCGGGGCATCAAGATGAGCACGTCTCTTGTTCTAGGACTTAATATAGTTTGGGGCACATGGTAAGCAATAATCACTACTTTAGTTGTCCAAGTGTTGGATCTTTCTTAATTATTCTACTACCACAATTTACTTGTTCTAAGATTTGTCCCCTCCCCCCATTTTAATATCTCTTCAGGTGGCACTCACCTTGCACTTGATGACATATCCTACTTTAACTGACAGCATTTCTCTTTCTTAGTCGAACATAAACTATAGTGCATCTTACCCTTGATGAAAGCTAGGATGCAATTAAATACTCTATTACGGTTACGATTCTGATATTTGAAATCCTCCGGTAGCTCCCTGTGCCCCCACAGTGTAGTACCTCACCTCCTCGCCATAGTATACAAACCTTCTCACCCCCAGTGTTAACCCCGGGGCTCAGCCTCCATCCCCAGGTGATGCTGCCAGATCAGCTCTCGGTTGTCATGAACTTGCTGTAGTTTCCCGAATGCACTGTGCTGTCTCCTGGCACTTTGAAACTTGACACACTCATCCTCATTCTTCGCTTTGCCCTTGTCTATCACCTCCCCTGAAAATCTGTTCCTTAGTGGCTTTTCCCAGCTACCACCTACCCTTGGCAGTCTTTTATTTCCCTGTGGTAAAGCCTGTCACACTGCTTTCCCACTAAGGGCGGGGGGAAAACTAGTACCTTGAATTTGTGGCTATTCCATTATTCTTGCTATTTTTCATCACTCAAATGTATTTTTCAAGAATGAGGAAATTATTCTCAATAAATACAGTGATGGTTCCCTGAAAATTTGTAACCAAGTAGGGAACAGTCAGAGTCTCTAAACAGATTGTTTTGAATTGACTTAACAATCACACAAAATAGACTGTAAAATTTATCAAAGAGTGGGGCTGAGTTTCTTATATATGATTTCATGAAAATTTTTGTCTACCTGATGATTTTTAGTTTTTGTCTACAGGGTGAGTGAATAAAGGTGTCTCAACATGGTCCAGAACGAATGGTGTTCCCTGGCTCACTATGAAATCCAGGGTCATTTCTGTTTCCTTTTCCATGAACTTCTCCTTCCTCTCATTTGGTCTGTTTTTCAATCGGACCGTTTGTCTTCTTCTCAATTTGTAGGCACGTCAGAGACCTGAACTCCTTGAACAGCTGAGGTTACAGATGCTTTTCACAGCCTGTTGCCCACATGCAGCTTTACTCGTTTTTGATATACAAATCTTTTTCAAATTTTTAAAATAAAGTGGCATGTCATTTCTTCTATGGTCTGTGGATCTTATCTCTACCTAAGGTAGTCTACCACTTCCCAAATTTTTACATGCCCCTAGATTGTCTCCAAATTCTTTATCCTTTTGTTTGTAGAGTTAGAACTTAAACCAATTTACAAGGTTAATCAATCTGACATCTGCTTACATATGTGATAGGAAGCAAGAGTTCTAAGAAAGAGAGTTCTTTCAGCTCTGAGGGATAGAGCTTAAAGTCAATATTCAATGATACTCTGTCTCATTTTCTAGAAGGAACTGGTGGTTTCTGTTTGGAACTCTGACAATTTTTTCTTAGTCCCTGAAAGTCAAAAAGGTTTACGTCTGTTTTGGTTTGAGTCTGTTCAGCTAATTCTCCCTGGGACTTGAAGGCTTTATGAACTGAAGGCATGACTGTTTTTCAGCTCAAGTAAATGCTGCATTAGTTCAGTTATAACTTCTGTTATTTTCTCCTTTTGTCCTCAGGGTACTTGCAAGGTAGATTTGGACCTGACCGCAGATCTTACTTATTCGTTTCTCATTTCCATCTCTTTGAAATTTTCCTCAGTGTTCTGGGATATTCCTTTGGAAAATCAATTTTGTGGGGCACCTGGGTGGCTCAGTGGGTTAAGCCACTGCCTTCAGCTCAAGTCATGATCTCAGGGTCCTGGGATCGAGTCCTGCATTGGGCTCACTGCTCGCTGGGGAGCCTGCTTCCTCCTCTCTCTCTGCTTGCCTTTCTGCCTACTTGGGATCTCTCTCTGCCAAATAAATAAAATCTTTAAAAAAATCAATTTTGTTCTCAGCAGTGGTCATTACTGTTTGCAGGGTTCCTATTACATGTTACAACTAGTGAATTTAAGTTTCAAATCTTTCTTGTATTTTTATGTTTTAAAAGATTTATAAAATTTATTTGACACAGAGAGACAGAGAGAAAGTGAGCACAGACAGGGAGAATGGCAGAGGGAAAGGGAGAGGGAGAAGCAGACTCCTCACTTAGCAGGGACTCCCCACCCCCCACCACAGGGTTTGATCTCTGGCAGACATTAAACCAACTGAGCCATCCACGCACCCCAAAGCTCCCTTTCAAAATCTTCAGTAAGTATTTTGCTGCTCTTTACTGTAACTGTATCCCCCTCAGACTTCTTGACAATAAGTTTGTCTAGCTCTGTAGTCAGTTCTTAATCAATGAGGACACGTGCTCTGGACCTCAGTTTGGTGCTCCTCCACCAAGATGCTACCTGCCACTCAGGTGTGTGAACTCTTGCAGCTCAGGCCTAGTCACACTTTTGGGAACTCTGGGGCATCACCGAAGCTACTCTAAGGGTACCATGCTTTGTGCATAAAAGCAGGCCCCTGCCATGAAGAAGCCCCTCTCAAACCTCCCCAAGTTGTCCTTCCTTACACAGCACAAAGTCTCTAAGAAACTCAACCTGCTGGGAAAGCCCATTTCTCTATGACCAAGGACCACAAGAGAGGGAAGGTATACCATGGGCCCCACACAGAAAGAGGTCTTCACTGAAAGCCTTCTAAAGAGAGTCTGCCTTTTCTTCCAGGCATTCCATCATGGCACCTCAAAATCCTGAGATCTCTTCCACTGCTCCCTCTGAGATGCCAAGAGGCACTTGGCAGTCAAATAGGTCCTTCCCACAGCCCACCTACATGATTATTGAGGGCCTGCCTGGTGCTGGGGATGGGTGAAGGCAACACGGGCCCCTGGTCTTATGCTCTGATGTCACTGGCTCTTGAGCAAAGGAAGGAAAATGAGAGGGTCCAGGAGACTGCACACAACATCATGTTTTCAGAACATCTCCCTGGCCCCCAAGATCACCTTGTCATGGCAATGTCAGCAGGGCATGGCAAGTGCTATCTCAGAAGTCCCTCTGACACCTCAGCAACAGAGAGAGAGCCCACCCATAAACATAATCCCTAGAACCAGCATCCTTTAGGAACCAAAACCCCTATGAGTCAATTACTTTGGTATGTGTTAGTGTATTTTTACCTATGTAAAATAGAAGAAAAAGAGGAATGACATACCTGTATGATTTGGGGCAGTACAGCAACTCGATTTTGAGTGTTTTGGATTATAGCTAGATACTTTTTTCCAAAAAGAAATTTATAATCCACTTAATAAAAACAATGTGAATTGCCATGTATGAAATTTTTATACTATAAATGTTTTCATTGTCTTGAGTTGTAGTAATGTACATACACTGGCGCTGGTCTCAAATGGGGGATGTCTGGAAGGAAACAGAATACATGATTAGGGGAGTGAGTGTAAGCCACCACCCTAAACAGTTCAATTTCTCACAAACATATACCTCAGCTATATATTTGATTGGATGAATATCAACTAAAACTTTAAAATTAAAGTACCAGAAATTATTAGGGATGACATTTTTTGGTAGACTTGTTTCTGATTCTGCCTTGTGACCTGACAAAGGTGGGATGGTGACTCCTGTTACTGCTTGCTTATTATAGCTATGGCATACAGCGGTGGAAGTACTAAGTACTAAGCCACTAGAAAATTTGAGAAAGGATAAGCAATTCTAATAGTAAGGATATTTTCACATACATTATAACTAATTTAATATTTTAGGACTGAAACAAATCTAGAAGAATGTACAGACATTCTTCATCATTTCAGGTACTATAACATCCAATACTACCCTAATCAAATCCATGAGGCTTTAGTTTTATAGCCTTTTCCTTGTAGATGAATCTGAAGAATAGAATCAGTATAAACTACTTTATGTCTGAAAAAATTCATCTTTGAATTTTGACTTGACCAGCTCCACAGAATTAATAACAAGTCCCTTTCTTGGTGCAGCCACATTGGGAAACAGTGTGGAAATTCCTCAAAAAAATTAAAATGGAGCTGCCCTATGACCCTGCAACTGCACTCGGTATATACCAAGAAGATACAGATGTAGTGAAAAGAAGGGCCATCTGTACATCAATGTTCATATCAGCAATGGCCAAAGTCACTAAAGTGTGGAAAGAACCAAGATGCCCTTCAATGGATGAATGGATAAAGATGTGGTCCATATACAATATGGATTATTATGCCTCCATCAGAAAGAATGAATACCCAACTTTTGTATCAACATGAACTGGTCTGGAAGAGATTATGCTGAGTGAAATAAGTCAAGCAGAGTCAATTATCATATGGTTTCTTACTTCTGGAGCATAAGGAATAACACAGAGGACATTGGGAGATGGAGGGGAGAAGTGAGTTGAGGGAAATTGGTGGGGAGACAAACCATGAGAGACTGTGGACTCTGATAAGCAAACTGAGGGCTTTAGAAGGGAGGCAGGTAGGGGGTTGGGTGAGCCTGGTGATGGGTATTATGGAGGGCACATATTGCATGAAGCACTGGGTGTGGTGCATAAACAATGAATTCTGGAACACTGAAAAGAAATAGAATAATAAAAAAAGTCCCTTTCTCCTTTAAATTTCATAATCAATACAAAAAGTTACATGGTATTGGACTTGAGCTACTACTTGCTGTATGTCCAGCTCTCTTACTTTCTTTTTTTTTTATTTTCAGCATAACAGTATTCATTGTTTCTGTACCACACCCAGTGCTCCATGCAATCCATGCCCTCTATATTACCCACCACCTGGTACCCCGACCTCCCACCTTTTATATACCTGGAGGCACTTGCATGAGGCAGACAAGTTCTCAATAAAGAACTTTAATTCAATATATTAAAGTATACTATGTTTTCCACAGTGAATATAGACTATTTATCAAATCAGAATCAAGTTCTGAAAAAAATACCCATATACAGATAGCTAACAAATACAGAGCCCGGTACCTCTAAAGGTTAGTACTTCTACATATTTCAAAAGGCATCAAGTTTTTGCTGCTTTCCCCTGATCCAAGCATGCACATTTGTGTGTATGTAAGTAAACACCCAAAGACAACTGAATTAGTAGTCCACATTCACCACATGGATTAATGCCCGTTGTGATCTCTTTTTCTCCCAAATTGTTTCTGATTATTCACTTTAACTAATTTTGCCTGCTTTCCAATAATAGGGAGAAGAAAATTTGCTTCCCCACCCCAGCACCAATCAAAGGGATACTTGTGTCCTGTGAGCCTTCATTTTTCATAGGGGAAAACAAACAAACAAACAAACAAAAACCCAAAAAACCCTGAGCAGTGAAACTAGAAATTCCCTCATGTTTCCTTCCTTTCTGGAGCTTACTGCCCTTAGGTTTCACAGTTGCCCAAATATTGGCCCCTCCATAAGAAGCTGTAAGTAGCACGTAGTGGATGAAAGATCCAGGATATAAGGAAGGGCTACTCTGGGCAGTTGCATGGCCTGGGATGGTCTGCCTCACCACTGGGCAAGGTCTGGGGTCTGGGGTCACCGTACCTCAACACCATTAAGAGAAGACTTCAACGAGAATGTTTATTTCAACATCTTTGCATGAGAAAATAAACACACCCTTCAATAAACAGTTTCAATTAAAAATTAAAATTTTAAAACTTAATTTTAAATATAATTATACCAAGAAGAATCATGACACATGTTGAATTATTTTAGGAGCCACAGTCTTCCTGAGGTACAAATAAATAGTTTGTACAAATAGGTAAAATCATTTATTAGGAAACTTTAAACCTCTTACAATAAAGTTACCATTAAATATAAGAATAAAGTGACTATTTTGCTTAAAAATAAACAAAGGTCACTTTGAAAGAGAATGGCAGCTTCCCTGTGGACATCCTCTATACCCAGCCCAATCAGTACTTACCAAGTACAAGTTTGTAGATTTTGCTAACATGGTAAA
This sequence comes from Mustela nivalis, assembly GCF_964662115.1. Lineage (NCBI taxonomy): Eukaryota > Metazoa > Chordata > Mammalia > Carnivora > Mustelidae > Mustela > Mustela nivalis. Next base: position 265,353 of record NW_028135860.1, read on the forward strand.
TGATGGAAATAAATGAGGAAGACAATATTTTCAAAACAGTGTAAAAAGAACTTTAAAACAAGTATCTTGATTCTCCTTATTCTTCCACTCTAATTTGTAGCCTTTGGATAATATGTGGGAAAGAACATATATACATTTAAATTTTAACTTAAATGTCTACTGAAATAAAATGCTATCTTATTAAAATTCCTATCCGAAATTAAAAAAAAGTCATGGTGACAAATAATGTTGACAATCATGTAATGTAATCCTATCTTAAAACTCAAATTATGCTAAGAATGAATATTTCAAAACTAAATGGTTCACTTTGTTAAAAATATTCTTACTGAGTATTAAAAGTCACCCAATGGTATCATGTTTTTAAACACATTCTACTCATCATGCCTGTATTTCATCCTACCAGTTCTCTCTAATGACTTAGCATTCTTTCTTGTCTGCTGTCCTCTCTCATTTCCTTTCACCAGCACCAAAAACACAAAGACTCCAAAGTCCTGAGAGCAGACTGGAGTATCCCTTTGCCTTCTAGAAGCTGTGCATTTTGACCCTACTGGTCCATTCCACCTGCCCAATAGGCAAGATTGACCAATAGGACAGTGCAGTCAGGAAGGGAGGCAAGGACAGAATCTTGAGGGATAGCAGAGAGAAAGAATCACCTTAAGAAAACTGGCAAGAATTCCTATCTTACATTGAGGTCTTCCATCCATTTTGAGTTTAATATTTTGTTCTAATAACACAACTCTGGGTGGGCTCTGAGATGGCTCCTCAGTGGGGACACATCACCAGGAAGACCACACCATGATTAGAATTTAGAATCTTCGGCACCCCCACCCCAACCCCTACATTCCCCCAGAGAGGGGAGGGGGCTAAAAGCAGAGCACATCTATGTAAGGAAGCCTCCATAAAAATCCTCATAGAGGGACGCCTGGGTGGCTCAGTTGGTTAAGCAGCTGCCTTCGGCTCAGGTCATGATCCCAGTGTCCTGGGATCGAGTCCCACATTGGGCTCCTTGCTCAGCAGGGAGCCTGCTTCTCCCTCTGCCTCTGCCTGCCATTCTGTCTGCCTGTGCTCGCTCTCTCCCCCTCTCTCTCTTTGATAAATAAATAAAATCTTTAAAAAAAAATCCTCATAGCAGGGGTTTCAGGAAACTTCCAGGTAAGTCAACATATCCAGGTACCAGGAGGGGGATAAAACCCAGCTCCACAGGAATAGACATTCCTGTGCTTGGGACCCTCCCAGACTGTGCCCTTTGTGTCTCTGCATCTGACTGTTCATCTGTATCCTTTATCATATCTTTCATAAATTGCAAATGAAAACAAATGTTTCCCAGAGTTCTGCGAGCCACTCAGTTGAACCGGAGGAGGAGTTGAAGAAACCTCTGATTTGTAGCCAAGTTGTAGAGAAGTTGTGGGTAACCTGGGCTCCTCCTACTTATGACTGGCACCTGAATGTGATGGAACAGTCTCACGGGACTGAGCCCTTAACCTGTGGGATCAGATGCCATATCAAGGCAGACAGTGTCAAAGCTGAGTAAAACTACAGGACACCCAGCTGGTGTTGCAGAGTTGCCTGGTGAGGGAAAAATCCACAGCCTCAGCCACAGTGTTAGAAGTGAAGTGTTCTGTGTGAATATGGTAATATAAAAGCCGATGGGAGAACTGAAATGTTTGCTTGACATACACTCTCACACAAAATATTATGTATGCCAGGTCTTTGCTGATGTGATATAGCACATATTCAAGTTCTAGTGAAATATCATAAAGAGTCAACTCAAAAAACAAACAAACAAACAAACAAACAAGCAAACATACAAAATATGGATGAGCTGGGAGAAAATAAGCAATGTTTCCTCTTTCCTATCAAGAGAAAGACCATTCCTGAATTATCCAAGATTTTGCTTTTACCTGAATAACCATACAGTTCAATAGTACTTGAAGGAAAAAGCATGTTTGGTCCTCAGTGATCCTTTCCCCATATATGGCCGGCAAGAGTGGAGTGATTCTTGTGGATATATCTTTGCTCCAGAGTGGGGAAAAAAAGGAGTTCTTTCACCAACGTTCAAAGGGTTTTTAAAAAATGGCCTTCATTAAAATACATCTGCCCCTCCTTTGGAACCTGCTCACGCTACACTCCAGGCCAGCGAGCATCAAGGGGTTGGAAATACGGTACAAACTCCCATGAAGCCACCTCTCCCTCTAAACTATTCTTCTCTCTGCCAAATTCTGCTTCGGTCAGCCTAAGGATCAAATACCTGTCTTTGGGCAATAAAGTGATGTGCATTAATCAATCATTGGCCCTAACTGGCAAGTTCCTTAAAAACTCATGGGACACAGATGGTTGCCATGACTTTCCCAGGAAGCAGCTACTGTCTTTCCATGAATGCGGCATGAAAATACAGGGCTGGGTGAGCAGATGAATGTCCACTCGTGAAACAATCATGCTGAGGACAATAAACAGTAGTTTTGGATGGCAGATTTAAATTTCATTCACAGCCAAGAAAACACTCCAGATACATGATGTGTCTCCACTTCCTGTTGTTTCCAACATCTGAGTCCTCCCTTCCATTCCTGTTTCCACCACTTCAGTAAATGTCTCCCATCCTCATTGCATATAAAAAAGGCTCTGATTCTTTCTATTCTAATGTCTGTAAAACATTACTGTGAACAAAAGCAGGGGATAATTCCTCCTCCAAACCCATCTACGAAATAAAGGGTTCTATTCAGGATCATGACAAGCTGAGGAATCCCTCAAGAGAACTTCCAGAGTCATTTCAACCTGTAAGGCTGGCTAAAATGTTCATCACCATCCGCCACACCAGGGCTAGGACTGATGAGTGTCTCCACCATGCAGGTCCCTAAGGATGACATGATCGCTGGGAAACCAGGCACGAGGCAAGCAAAAATAAGCACCTGCTCTTCTGCAAAGTTTGTCTGAAGTGCTTGAAGCCACAGAAGAAACAGATTGACTCCTTCAGATCTTACCTAAAAACAAAATTAAAGGTGACAAAATTAAACACATGTTTATGCAGAGATGCACTGCAATGCAGATTCAGTTCTGAGAAAGAAAAACTAGAAGTTAAAGGTACCGTTAAACTTCTGCACCAAGTTCTTAGTGACAAGAAATCAGGCGTGCTGCAAGAAGCCCAAGGGTGAAGAGTTGGGGTCTGGAGCCACAGTGCCTGGTTCCAATGCAGGCTCTGCTTTTTGCTTTTTGCTTGCTTAGCTGTGGCCAGTGGAGAACCACCAAACTTCTTCCTTTGCATCAGTCTCTACCTCTGAAAAATAAGGATGATAAAAGAATTTACTACAAAGTGTTTGCACAGGGATAAGTGACTTACAACAGTGCCTGTATCATCAACTGTCATTTAATCACAAAAATAATGCAAAGACAACCATCCTCCAAATTTACAGTGTGCTTTGAATAGGGTCTTTTCTATAATATGCTTATGTATCATGGAAAGTTCTTGAAAAATCTCCGAGCTAAATAAGACCTTAAAGACCTGGCTCAGTTATTTGACCTTGAAGCCCATTCATCAGGCATTTCTACACCAGCTCTCCTTTTTTTTTTTTTTTTTTTTTTTTTTTTGCCTGTGCAGGTAGCTACCTTGAGGGCTGCCGCCAAATCATCACTTCCACAAAGAACTATTCAGAAATTTCTGGAACTCATATCATTGCTGGACTTCTGGCATAAGTCCATTGTTCCTGGTGGATGCTTCCAGTAGTAGGAAATGGAACATGCTCAATGAGGGCAGGGGGTTGTGTTTGACTTGCCCACTGCCATATCTCCAGCACCTAGAAAGGTGCCTGAAACACATAGCTGGCATCCAGTAAATGTGTGCAATAAATGAGTGAACTAGATAAAAATAGATATGCACTGGTAGACGTGGCCTGTGGAGTACAGCTTCAAAAGCAGGAGAGTATTGAGAGTCCTACATGGTAGGTTGCATGGCACTGAGTTAAAGAAAATGGGTCCTACAATCAGACCAAAGGTTAAACCTCGAAAGTTGTGCAATCTTGGACAAGTCACCTACAAGAACAAAGACCCCTGTCTTCTATTGATAACAGCTGGGAAGAGAGAATCCATTTCAGAATGAAAGGGGACACAGGACGGCTGTGTACGACACTTATATTGTGGTCAAGATGGCAGTGTAAATTCACTTCATGGGGTCCCACACCATCATCCCTCACTACCATTTGAAATACATGGTAATAAGAGATGAAATATATATATATATATTTTACAGTGTAACAGTATTCGTTGTTTTTGCACCACACCCAGTGCTCCATGCAATCCGTGCCCTCTCTAATACCCACCACCTGGTTCCCCCAACATCCCACCCCCTACCCCTTCAAAACCCTCAGATTATTTTTCAGAGTCCATAGTCTGTCATGGTTCACCTCCCCTTCCAGTTTCCCTCAACTCCCTTCTCTCCATCTCCCCTTGTCCACCATGCTATTTGTAATGCTCCACAAATAAGTGAAACCATATGATAATTGACTCTCTCTGCTTGACTTTTTTCACTCAGCATAATCTCTTCCTGGAAGAGATTATATATATATTTTTAAAAGATTTATTTACTTACTTATTTATTTGACAGAGAGAGATCAAAAGTAGGCAGAGAGGCAGAGAGAGAGAGGAGGAGGTAGAGGGCTCCCTGCTGATGCAGGACTCAATCCCAGGACCCTGAGATCATAACCTGAGCTGAAGAAACAGGCTTAACCCACCCACTTAGCCACCCAGGTGCCCCTAGATTAAACACATATATATTTTAAAGATTTTATTTATTAATTTGGCAGACAGAGATCACAAATAGGCAGAGAGGCAGGCAGAGAGAGAGGAAGGGAAGCAGGCTCTCTGCTGAACAGAGAGCCTGATGTGGGGCTCAATCCCAGGACCCTGGGATCATGCCTTCAAGCCGAGCCGAAGGCAGAGGCTTTAACCCACTGAGCCACCCAGGCACCCCTAGATTAAATATATTTTTTTTAAGAGAAGAGAAAAGTTAGCAAGTGAACCTCGGTAAAAAAACAAAACAAAACAAACAAAACCCAAAACTGACAAACATCTCCATGAAGCAGCAACCGCAGAAATTCTCAGTGATGCACAGATGTGTAGCGACAGGAAAAGATGTCTGGAGGCTGACTTCAAGGAGGACAAGTCGCTCCCACTGGAGATAAAGGCAGACAGAAAGGCCTGCTCGCTTGCTGCCTGAAGCCACAACTTCAACTGGGCTGCGGACTTGATTGCACACCACTTGCTTCACCAGAACACTGTGAGGTTTCCAGTAGCTCATTACATCTAAACACTACTGCCTCCTTTAACAAGGTTTCCCTTCCAGATTGCCCCTGACTTACAGGGATAAGCAGTAGGTGTCCCTCCACGTGCTCCTTCCAAATTCTCTCCTCTCTCTGCTTCCTTCTGATCCACTTTTTATTTATGGGCTAGATTTACAGGATATCCCTTCTGTGATTAAACAGGTCTTAATAATTCTACCTTTTGTAAAGGAAGCCTTCCCCAATTATTTAGATGTTGATAAATATTTACCTCTGAATCTCCATAAATCATCACTTTATATGGCACCAACATGTAAAAAATAAGAATGAAGTTACCCAATTTTCAGAATGAACCATACAAATGACAACCTACCATCTAAAGCCAGAGACAGAAAGAGAACATCTGCATAAACTAAAGTAATGCGGGTTCCTTATTCATTCATATTTATTATGCAAAATGGAAGTTTTAGGAAGATTAGAATAATGCATACTTGTTCTATTATATAGGCAACTAATCCTCTGTAGATGGTAATGTATCCATAACTCCATCTCCAATCTAGAATTTCTGAACACGAGGAGAGGGTATTAAAATCTCCTCTGTGGGAGGCAGAGCATTACAGTGTCTGGCTCTGGCCTTCCTGCTGCAGGATGAGACTTGCAATTAGTGATGGCAAATGGAATTCACAAAACATTTCTGGGCTTTAGAAGACATCGGAAAACTAGCAAAGGACTTAGAAAATGGTAGGAAAGGAAGCAGGAAGAGGGAGGTGGCAGAAACAAGTGAGCCAAAACCTGATCTGTAAGCAACAAGCTCAAGAGAAACAAATCAGGGTGCCAGAGAACAAATGCCATTTTCACTGCAGGATCTCTACAGGCCTGTGCCCTCCAGATCCCGTTCCCACCACACGGTAAGTTGGGGGAACTGAACCTGAGATTTCCTTAATAAACCAGGACCCTCAAATGGAACCAAAGTGATCCCAACCAAGAACACTCCCAGCCTCCTGGCAAAGGAAAGACAAACCCTCCAGGAAAAAACAGACAAACAAACAAACAAACAAAAAAACCCACCAAAGAACAGAATTAAAAGAGATTACATCTATGTTCCAATAAATCTGGTCTCAAAATCCCTTCACAGAGCATGCAAGAAATGAGGCCACTGTGAGAGACAGAAGACTGAGGGAAAATGAAGACTTTAGACACTGGAATGATCAGATACAGAATAGAAAATATTACATGTTAATTGTTTAAGAACACAAAAGAGGTTTAAAAATGAAGAAGGATCAAGAGCCTATCAAAAGCAACAGGCCAAGTGTGAACATGGAACTGAAGGAAGTTAAACAGGGACCAAAAATCACTGAGACATAAAACACAACAGAAAACACACCAGAATGGTGGGGCAGTAGATGAGCCCCGAATGAAGGACTTCATAACACTGCACCAAGAAGTGAAGACATTCCCCAGAATGCAACACAAGGAGGCAGGAGAAGAGGATGAACGCCAGCTTGAGAGACACGAACAACAGACGGGAGGTTTAAATAAGAATCCTGGGAAGTACAGCAGAAGGACAGAGTCAAAATTTCAGAAGAAAACAGCTGAGGATATTACAGAAATGATAAATCCAGAAATACAGGAAATGCACAGATACCAAGGAAGATGAGAAATCTTCAATTAAACATTTTGTGGTAAAGCTATAGAACACCAAAAACTAAGAAAAGGTTTTAAGGAAAAGGCATTTAAAGGAATGAACAGGGTGGAAACAGGGTTTAAAGCTGCTACAGTGGTAAGGAGATGCTAGTAAAATGGTACCTGTAAAGGGTGACAGGAGTATTTTTACTGCCACTACTGCTAATACTGTGTCTAATGCACATAACAACTGAAGACTGCGAAGGTTAAGCTGGAGCAGAAAAAAATTAAACGAATTATGACCCTCAAAAGAAGAATCATGTCAGGGCGCTTGGGTGGCTCAGTGGGTTAAGCTTCTGCCCTCAGCTCAGGTCATGATCCCAGGGTCCTGGGATCGAGCCCCGCATCGGGCTTTCTGCTCTGCAGGGAGCCTGCTTTCTCCTCTCTCTGCCTGCCTCTCTGCCTACTTGTGATCTCTGTCTGTCAAATAAATAAATAAAATCTTTTTTTAAAAAAAAAGAGGGATTATGCCAATGAATTTCACAACTCTGGTGATCACTTTAAAAGCATCTCTTCTTTTTATCATAGCATTTGTATCATGTCCAGGATGAGATATTACAGCACACATGATAGAATATTTTAAAGCAATAGTCCATTTTGCTCAAACTCCATGTTGAAAGCAAACGACTCTGTCAAACACTTTGAAGAAGGTAAAAGTAGTGGAACCATGTTTTGTCAAGAAAGCCCAGGGAGAAAAGCAGGTAGTAAAACCAAGTAGCAGTATCGAGGAAGGGCAGCCTCAGGAAGAAAATGAACACCGTTTTCTTCTGCTTTGTTCTCTTTTTTGTTTTCTTGTTGTTGGTATCTTTTTTGGTCTTTCCCAGAAATCACTTCATATATATACATTTATCTGTTCAACTTCAGTGAAAGTTGGGAGGAAAAGGTGCCAGAACTTTTGAATGGTTGTCTTCAGCTGAGTGCTTATTTTCTTCCTTCAGTTTCTCTGGGGTTTCCCACTATTCTTCAATAAACATGTGTTGCTTTCTGGCAGGGTAAAGCCAAATGCATTTTTTAAAGAAGTAATGGCAGGTCATCCGTCCATCCAGATCAGGAGAGAGTCCATACCAGAAAAGGCAGAGAGGGTAGTAGACTCCCCTCTGTGAGTTCCTGCCCTCTTGGTCTTTCCTCAGCCCTTGCTCTCTGCTATGTCTCTCCAGTCACACCCCAAACCCAGAGAAACAAAAGGACTCTTCAAAACTTAAACCCTGTGAGAAGGGCCACGCGGAGGCAAGGAAAGCCCTGTAAGACTCTGAGCCATGTGGTCTGTATCTGAGACTGCACATCTCCTTGAGCCACGTTCCATTCCCTCCATGCCTAATGTTGGCCTTGTGTTCTACAGAAGCAGTCAGGGCATCCATACACTCCTCTCTGTGTGCTTTTCTGTATACCTGATCCCATCTCAACCCACAACATCCAGCAGCATGCACCATCTGTCATCTCCCTTCAGTCACCCTGCAAATAGGTAAGCACAGCCTGTAAAACCCACCCTTGTCCAAGCTATGTCTGGAGTTATGATCGTCTGTGTCTTTACCGTCAAACTTTCTAAAAGGCTATTCTTGTGTGTGACCTCCATGGTATCACGCCCAGTCACTCTATCTCTATGTCTGGCTTAGGACTCCACTACTCACCTCCCATTTTCTTTCAGTACTCAGTGACAACCTCCTCGATCTACCCCCACCCCCTAATCAAGCTGCTTTGCAACTTTTCACATCATCGCACATTGCTGACATTTCATTCCTTGAAATCTCTCTTCTCTAGACATCTGTGCAAAAATGCCTTCCTGGCATCAAAGCCACGTCCCTCCCCTTCCATCCACTACTCCTTTATTCTTCCCCTTTATCTGCCCAAGAAAAGAAGGAATTACCCTAAATCCTTAACTGTCACTCTCTCTACAAGGAATATATCCCTTGGCAACAGCATGATTGCATCTCTCTTCCCCCAAGCACCCATTCCTACATTTTGACTGTCCAACCAGAACCTACACCTGCACGTCCAACAGACACCTCAACTCAGATTGCCTAAAGCTGCACTCCTCCTCTTACCTCCTGCACCTGGCTCCCTTCCTGAGTTGCCACGACTGTTGTGGCAGTTGACACATCAGACTCAACATTCTGAAAGCACAGAGGCACCCCTAAGCCTACTGCAGCATTTTTTTTTCCATAGCCGAGATATGGAAGCAGCCCAAGTGTCCAGCAACAGAAGACAAAGTGGTACATACACACAATGGTATATTACTCAGCCATCAAAAAGGATGAGATCCTGATATTTACAACAGTATGGATGTACCTAGAGGGTATTGTGCTAAGCAAAATAAGTCAGACAGAGAAAAACAAATACTGTATCTCCAGGGATGAATCCTTAAAAAATGCCCTACATATTCAAGTTTTAAGGCAGGACCAGAAGCAACAGTTTTAGCATATATCACCACGATATAAAATAAAATCTTAAAAAAAAAAAGGAAATAATAGGACAACAGCAATTAGGGTAAAAAGACTTAACAACTGTCTTGCTCAACATCACCAGCACCACACCAGCTACACGTCTGACCCCCAGACCAGCATAGCAGGTGTGAGGACAGGTCCAAGCAGAGAAAGTGCTACTTGTCACATTTTTTGAAAAATGATAAACAGAAGGGATGCCTGGGTGACTAGGCTGGTTGAGCGGCCAACTCTTGATCTCAGCTCGGATCTTGATCTCACGGTGGTGAGTTTGAGTTCCACACTGGGCTCTGCACTGGGTGTGGAGCCTGCTTTAAACTAAACTAAACTAAACTAAACTAAAATAACAGCTCTGTCAAAAGTACGTGAATTCACAACTTACATGTAAGTCAAGTTCTACTTGTTCTAAGACAGCATGAAAACCAAGATGTCGTTATCAAGACAGGAAGCAAGATAAATTGTGTATTCCATGTGCCGTGAGATGACTCCGACTGCATCCAAGTCAGCCATGGCCCTCCACACATCTGCAAGAGAGGGTATATTATCCACATTAGCACAGAGGAAACCAAGGCTCAGAGAGGTTAAAAAAAAAAAAAGAGTCCAAGATCATAGCATCATTTAGCAGCATAGCCAGAATGTATAGGAATTACCTCAAAACAGGCCACACTAGTGGAAGAATACCTTAGTGTGGAGTTAGGAAAACCCAGGTAGAACGCTGCCTCAGAAAGGCAGATAATCAATAAAGGAAAAATAAAGAGGCGCCTGGGTGGCTCAGTCGGTTAAGCATCTGCATTGGGCTCAGGTCATAAATAATCCTGGGATCTTGCCCTATGTCAGACTTCCTGCTCAGCAGGGAGTCTGCTTCTCCCTCTGCCTCTGCTCCCCATTCATTCTCATAAACAAACAAATCAATAAAATCTTACCCCAAAAAAAGAAAAAAATAAAGATTATAAGCTTACAAAAAGATATGAATGATGAGTCAAAGCTTTCAGTGACACACCCACACCTTCCTACAGTTCTCTGGCTAAAACATGGGTGGAATTGATGGGGTTAGAAGAACAGGAGGCACATAGGCCCGGACAGCACAGCCCCAGCAGATGCAGAATCCTGGTGTAGGTTTAGCTAGCTTTCATTGTCCTTTAAAATGTCAAAGCTAAAGAAATCTGGTAGGGTTATTGAAGTCTGATCCTGGGGGATGCCTGGTTGGCTCAGTCTGTTAGGCAGCAGCCTAACATGACTCAGGTCATGATCACAGGGTCCTGGGATCAAGTCCGACATCAGACCCCTTACCCAACCAGAAGCCTGCCTCTCCCTCTGCCTGTTGCTCCCCCTGCTTGTGCTCTCTCACTGACAAATAAATAATCTTTAAAAAGAAAGAAGAAAGAAAAAAAAGAAAAGAAAAATAAAATCTGATCCACAGTATAGAACAACTCAAAGGATGGTACTTTCTTGGGCTGATTTCTGTTTGTTTGATTTTAAGTAGGTTCCACAGCCAGCACGGACACTAGTGCAGGGTTTGATCTCAGGACCCTAAGACCATGAACTGAGCCAAAGGCAGACAATCGATTAAGCCACCCAGGCACCCCACTTTCTTGGGTTCTAATGGGACTTTTCCTAGGTTCTAATCCTAGCTGTACTGGCTGCCAGGGGGAATGAAGTCCAGCACCACAAGAAAAGCATCCCAAGGCAGCAGTCCTCTGCAGAAGATTTGCTGGTGGCTGCCATCATCAAAGAGTCAGTGGGTGAAGTTGTTGAAGCACAGTGGAAACAATGATAGCCACTGCCTTTTGGGTGTCACTGAATCATCCTACTCATCTTCAGGAAGCCTGGCCCTTCTCCAGTCAACACAGCAAAAGCAAACTTGTTAGAAGAACAGGGGAGGGGGTCATCTCCCTCCCTCCCAGAAACTGAAGCAACCAGCCAAACAGTGCAGCACTGGAGTAAAAATAAAAATATGAAGGAATGTGGCTGTACCTGGGTAGCTCAGTCTGTATAGCATCTGCCTTTGGGTCAGGTCCTGATCTCAGAGACCTGGGATCTGAGACCCACATCAGGCTCCATGCTCAGTGAGGAGTCTCCCTTTCCTTCTCCCTCTGCCCCTGCTCCTAGCTCATTCTCTCTCTCTCTCAAATAAATAAAATCTTTAAAATAAGAAATTTAAAAATGAAGGAATGAATCAAAATGCAGAATTCAGAAACAGAACTACAGATATAAAAACTACATATAAAAACCTGAAATATGACCCGGTGAGTGAGGAAGGATTATTAAATCATGATACTGTATGAATTGATTGCCAATTTTTTCTTAGAACATAGAGCACACTGCACTACATGAAAACGAAAACACAAAATTAGGATTGAATACAAAAACAAAATTATCAGTGTTATTCCATCAAGTGTTTCTCTAACCTACTGATCAAAACCTCAGTTCATCCTCCAAAAGAATCTGGGCACCACCTCAGCACACATGAACACATTTTCAGGCCACAGTTCACACTGCTCCAGTCCCCACTCTAAGTCCTGAGCCATGGGCTCCTCCAGGCAAAGCCACCACCAAATAGGCCCCGGCCCTAGAAATCCCCAAACCCAACCACTTCACAACAAGGAGACTCAGGGAGATTCAAATGGGCAGAAACGTGGGACTTTGACTTTTTTTTTTTAATTAAAAAAAAATACAGCAAGAAACATTTCTAGCACAAAGTGAAGAGCTAATCTTTCACAATGTCGAAAGTATTAGAATTATCAATACACCATCAGTAGTTTGATAGGTCAAACAGGCCAAAAGCTGGAAACACAAGAGGAAATGCTCACAGCAAACAGACCTGAAAGCCAGGGCCTGGACCGGCTGACATGGCTCTGCCGCTTACCACAGCGAGAAAGTGTAACTTTCCTGGGCCTCAACTTCCCTCCTGGCCAGCAGGAAAGTGGCAACACCACAAAATTCATATCTGGTCGGGGATTACGTGAAAGGAGAATGCTCAGTGAGAGCCCCGCCACACCGCCCGTCCAGCCACAGTCTGTGCCCAGTGAATGGGAATTTCCTCTACTGCAGCCACATGAAGAGCTGAAGGATCTGCACAGGATGCCTGTTTATTTACCAGTCACAAAACCACGTTCTGCCATAAACAGAGAGGGCAAGAGACCCCAAGAGATGGGAATATCCCTCACCCTTGCTTGGATCAGGCTTTCAAGACAAGTTGGAAAGCCCACAGCAGCTCTGCCACTGACTCTGAATGAGCCTTTGGAAGACAATACCATCCCAAACAACAGTTTAATTTACTTCTCTTTAAAAAGCAGTGAGACAAGGTCTTGGACACATCTTCATAAATTAACAGCTTAGGAGGCTAAACCCCAATGATTTAGTTATGTCCCCAGCAGGCACACCTCCACTCGTGGGCAGCTTCAGGGAGAAAGGGTGCCTCCCCATCCATGAGGACACCCTCTGACATTCATCTGAAGATGCTTCCTACCCATGGGCATTTACTCCCTGGAACCCCCCCATCTAAGTTCCTCTCTGGATGCTGCATGAGGCAACTTCCTCACACTTCCATCACCACTGGTGACACCGCAGCTACCCCATAGCCTTCAAGCAGGGTGCACCTATCTTTGCTGCCAAGCGTCCCATCAGCCCAGCTCCATCACTGATTTCTGTACCCATAGTTAATTAACTTATGCATGTATGTATATATTTATTTTTACAGCTTCATTTATTTTAGGGAGAGATAGACAGAGAGAGAGATACAGAGAGAGCACACACACACAAATACAGGGAGATAGAACCTCCAGCAGATTCTACACTGAGAGCAGAGCACACCTCAGGGCTCAATCCCACCACCCTGAGATCATGACCTTAGCTGAAACCAAGAGTTGGATGCTTCAACGACTGAGCCACCAGGCACCCCTCTGTACCCTTAATCTTAAGAAAAGACAGACACCGCTTCTTTCTGTCAGCCACGGCCTCATAAGCCATCTGTCACACAGCCAAAGTTTCCAGATGGTAGGACCAGGTCTGCAACACCAGTGATGCCAGAGTATCTCCATAAAACTACAATCTAGTGAGTACCAGGCTCTGCTCTAAGCTCCTAATATGGCCTTCTATTTTGTACCCCTCACAGACCTACATGCTAGGTATTATACACAGTGCACAGAGGAGGACACTGAGGTCCATGGCTTACCCAAGCGATCTACTTTTATGTGGCAGCAGCAGGGGCCTGAACCCAAGTCTGTGACTCCAAGGCCCCTCCGTCAACTCTGTTACTCATGCAGCCCCAACACAGTCATCAAATACCTCCCTAAACCCTCATCCCTCCTGTGAAAAAGCATGGTCTTCTGCCATTTCCCAGATGGGAAGAAAGCCGGCGTGAGCCAGATATAGTGACCTGCCCATGATGGTACAGGCGATGTCCCCTCTGTTCTCCCCCCAACACCCATGTCATTCTGCACGAGGCCCCATGGGGTCCTTCATGCTTCCAGTGGAAAACTCTGGTGAGACCACCAGTCTCCTGGCAGGCCTTCAACTTGACCCTGGAGGACAGGACCAGTTAGCAGAAACCGGCTAGTTAAGCCTCTGAAATGGGGTCCTACCACCCAGGAAAACCCCCTTATCTCCAGGGCATCGCCCGTGTGAATTAGCTGGATTTGTAGAGGGCTCCACAAGCACCAGCCTTGCTGAGTCACTTTCTCTAAGGAGGTGGCTGAGACAAAAAGGACCCAGGAAAGAAAGGCATAGGCTGTTGTGGAACTCCAGTGCCTTGGCATCAACAATTAATGTGAGCAGCTGCCTCTGCTCACCAGATCTGCATTTTATGTGGGGCACACTGTTCAAAGTTTACACCCCCCATCTCTGTAACCTTCACGACAACCCCTGGAGCTCCCTGCACCATCATTACCACCTCACAGACAAGGAGACAAGGCATGAGGGGTGTGTAGAACGATGCAGCTCTGTGCTGGGGCCAACCGGGGGAGGACTCCCACAGGCTTGCTCTTCCCACTGCTGCAGAAGCAGCTGAAAACAACGAGTTTTTCAGTTTGCATTATGTAGAGTGGAAAAGTCAACCATAAAGGTCATTCAATTTTTAAATGGGTTAATCCTCAGGATAAAAACAGTTCCAAAAAATAATTTCCGAGAAGTTCAACATATTCCTCCTTCCAGGTGCCTGGAATGTGATGGAATGTTGTTAAAATAAGTTCTGGCCCATCAGTATGCCAGACAGAAACTGGAAGTAAGCTGTTGCAGGTCCCCAAAGGCTCCGTCACAACCCTAAGGAGAAGACATATAACTTTCACTGTCCCAAAGAGGTTATGTTTAAAAAAAAAAAAAAAGGTACAGGTGGAACATTTTAAATTACAGACTTTCAATGCAGGGGCAGTGGGGGCGGGGGGGGGGGTGTCCCCCAACTACCCCCAAATGTTTCAGCTATATATAGTGACTTACAAAAGTGACTCATCACAAGTACCTACAAGGCGACTGACAGGCAACTGACCGATGAGGAAGGTATTCGGACTGCTTACCAAAACCAACACAACTTAGAATTTTCATTATTAAGAAGAGAAAACCATTTATTAAACACTCGCCAGGCACCAAACCCGCTAGGCACTGTCACACGCTCTACTCATCACAAGGCTGCCAAACTCAGTGCAGAAACTGAGGCTGAGTAAGTCACCTAAGATCATGCAGCACCAGAAACTGGATTCCAACCAGTTCTGACATCAAAGCCCACCGCAGCTTGCTGCAATGCTTCAGAACCTAAGCTTTGTGATGATCAATAAACTACATGCTTAACAATGTTTACACATCTCTGTTAGAATTCAAGGTAAGGTTTTAAAAATGACATACACAAGGGGAAAAAATAATACAGTTTCTGGAGGCAGGCTGCCCAGGGTTCAAATCTTGGCTCCTCCACTTGCAAGCTGTGTGACCTTGGACTCCTTTAGCTCCCCTGTGCCCATATTTCCATGCATTAAAATGGTAGCCATAACAGACCCTATCTCCTAAGGTAAATAAAGCATTTTGGTGTTGTTGTTCTTGTTTTAAGATTTTATTATTTATTTGACAGAGAGAGAGAGAGAGACAGGGTGAGAGGGAACACACACAGGGGGAATGTGAAAGGGAGAAGCAGGCTTCCCACTGAGCAGGAAGCCTGGTGAGGATTAGATCCCTACACCCTGGGAGCATAACCTCAGCTGAACAACTGAGCCACCCAGGTGCCCACAAATAAAACATTGAGAATCATTCCTGGCATGAGTTAAACCTCAGAAGGTGTGGGCTGGTGTTACTTCTTGCTGGCCACTAGATAGAGTCATCAGCCTCAGGCCCACTGTTTTAGCAACTCATTTGCATAAACAAAGCCCAGGCTCAGCCACTTTGTGCTTACCCTATGATTTCTTCCTGTCACTAACATCTCTCCTCACTCCTGCTCTGTGGCACTAAGCTCTGGGCCTCAACTTCCCATCTGTCAAATGAGGTGAGGAGCCCAGCTGATCTATCTGAGGTCCTTCCAGCTGGGCAACCTAGGGTTCTTGGTAACTCAGGGCCCAGAAATTTCAGAACCATCCTAACACAAACATTACCAGATGACACTCACTCAATTTCCTCAAATCTTCTCTTCCGTGTTATGTATAAATGCTTATTTTCATGGCAAATCTTCTCCAAGATCCCAGATCTCCACGAGCACCCAGAATAGGCTGGGCAGGCATCCCCAGTGCTGAGGCTGGGGACATGATGGTCAGAAGCTCTGACCTCCAGGGGAGATGGATTCCAAATCAAGCTGCTCTGATAAGCACGTCTTCCCTGTTAGAGAGGATTTCAACAGAGCACAGTTAAGAGGAAGTGCAGGTAAGAAACTCAGAACTTGGCCCACCGGACAGAGGGCAGTAGGACAGTGGGCCGGAGGGGTGACAGAGGGATTGAGAGGAATGGCACGATCAACAGAGGCCAGCCAAGGCAGCACTGATGCTCAATGTGAGAGGGTGGGCTGGGGATACACTGTGAAAATGGCTTCAAAGGCAGGAAGCAAGCCCAGCTCAGCACAAAGCAAAGTCCTGAGCAGGAACCTTCTGGGACCAGGTTGGACACTAAGGTGAGCTGAAAATGGCTGTGGCACCCAGTGCAGTCTGAATCTCACCCATGCCTCTCACAGGCTGGGTGACCCCGGACCAGTTATGCTATGTCCTTTAATGTTTCCTAAAGGGTATATTCACTCCATAACCCTGAGCCATGTTCTCATTTCGGTGAGTGTGGGAGGCCGCAATAAGGCTTGAGACGAGAACCAAACCAGACCCTGACTTGTGCCTCCTTTAAAGTCCAAATAACCTAACAAAAGGTTTAGGACGGGAAAAGTTCAGGAGCACTGGGCAAGAGTCTGTGCTATGTGTTGTGCGCTTGCCTACGTGACTTCCCACACGCTTACTAAACAAATGAGAACAATTCGGTTGGGCTAAAAAGTTCGTTGCTGGTCCTTGCTGCCTTAGTACAACCCATAATTTACTTTCAGGTTTGCTGTATTTGTACTGGTATCAGCCATTTGGCGTCATGAGGAACCATAGTTGCTTAACTAAACACAGATGTAATGTCACTATATATATGGCCTTAAGGCTTTGAATAAACTTAGCACTGTTGGACATCCTCCTCAGTGCTCCTCCTGTCCCCCATCTCTTTGCTTCTCGAGTTCTTTTCTTCATCCTCTTACCCTCATGTTCCTGGTTGATTTGTTGCGCCGGCCACGACAGGTGAGGATCTGATGGTGCCCACTATCTACAGAGATCCAATATATACAACTCGGACAGCCTGGAGGGGGGTGGGCAACCCAGGCTGGACAGGGAGTTAAGAAGGAGTCAGGAAGGGCGCCTGGGTGGCTCGTGGGTTAAGCCGCTGCCTTCTCTGCTCAGCAGCGAGCCTGCTTCCTCCTCTCTCTCTCTCCACCTGCCTCTCTGCCTACTTGTGATCCCTCTCTGTCAAATAAATAAAATAAAATAAAAAATCTTAAAAAAAAAAAGGAGTCAGGAAGAAGTCATTCCCACACTTGAGGCATGGGTTTGTACTGACCAGAGACACTGGGCAAGAGACAGTGTCCTAGGACTGCTGTAAGACTAGCCGGGTCCAGGCAAAGCGCCTAACAGTGTGTAGATGTAACCCATCTGTAAAAGGTGGACGGGGGGTGGTGGTTGCAGCTGGTTGAGCATCTGACTCTTTGTTTTGGCACAGGTCCATTCACCTGGCCCATTCACCTGTGCCTGCATGTGTTCTGTGGTGTGCTCTTTATCTCTCTCTCTCTCTCTCAAATAAATAAATAAAAAAAAAAAAATAGGAAGTCAGGAAGGATCAGGAGACCTGCTGTTAAGGTCCCAAAGACTCCACCCTCCTCAACTAGCCTCCGGAAATAAAGTAAGTGGATGCCCAGGAGCCTCCTGGACACAAAACTTTCCAAAGCAAAGCTTTCGATTTCATACTGGAGAAAAGGTTGCTGTGCAAATTCAAGACAAAAAAAGACGGCCATGGTGGGGTGGGTTTGGACAGGGTTGGTCCTGTAGGTCTCTGGCCACTAAATGCCCACTGCCCAAGCCAGGAGCCTGGAGTCTGTGCAGCCAGTGCTTCCTGAGGCTTCCACATCATAGCCTCACTCTGAAGTTTCCTCCTGGAAGCTCCTTACCCAGGGAGGCCACCTGTGAGCACCCCCTCACACACACCCCAGATTCTGCCCCTCCATCCAGCTGGAGTGAAGGATCCCCAAGCCTGCTCTCTCTGGTCTCTCCTGCACAGAGAGGAGTATGTGCCCCAGAAAGGAGGGTCCCTGAGGATACCTGAGTCCTTGGCCCAAAGACAGCTGGCTTGAGAATGTGGGGTTTCGGTGCTCTAGGCACAGCAGTTCCTAGAGGAAACAGGGTAGGGAGCTCCAAGGTGGAGGGGAGTCCCGGGAGTCTGGGATCACAGATGCCAGTGGCCCCCAAGTGGAAGAGTTTCAGTAACTCCAGAGGTGAGAGGGGCCAGGGGTCAGGCCTGGAGGTGGACAAGGACCTGTGCGGTAGGGGGCCAGAGATGGAAGTGATCCCAGGGTGGTTGCAGGCCCAAAGTAGAGGTGTGGGGGTGGGGGTGGGGGAAAGGGGTCCATGGGCCAGAAAAAAATGGTATCCTGGGGCTCCTGGGTAAAAGGCACTTGAAGTGGAGGGGACCCAGTGGGGCCCAGGCTGCGCGGGCAGAGCCAGCGCCTCTCAGGCTGGGGAGCCCGGCGATTCTGAGGGACAAAATTTTCCATCAAGTTCTGGAAAAGAAGCCTGTCAGCACAGGCGTCTCTCCGGGGTCAAGATGAGCCCAGTGGTGCTGGGCCCCTTGATGTCAGTAGGGCCCCACGGGTTCCCTGGATACCGAGAAGTGGAGCGAGGGCTGTGGGGCAAGGGCTATGGGGCTTAGGAGCGCCAGGCCCCCCTCCCGCTCCCTTGGACGAAGCAGCAGGTGGCAGCGGGCAGCAGGGCCCCAGTCTCCCTCTCTGCCTAGCGCCCCTACCCCTCCCCAGCCCCTCAGTACCCGAGTCAGCTGGGCACCGATGCACTCCCCCGTGCCTTGCCCAGCCAGCCCAGAACCCCTGCCTTCCCGGGAGGCGCTACTTGCCCAGTGAGTTTGCTGGGCCCACAGAAGGCGGTGGGCGGGACAGGCAGGTGCAGGCGAGCTGTGGCGGGTGGGGGGCAGCAAACAGCAGTGCAGGCCTCTCTGCAGGCCCGCGCGCCCTCGCCCAGCCTCCTGTTCTGTCCTGTCCGGTGAGGGGGCTGGCTGCGCCCCCTGCTGGTTCCCGCTGCTCTTCTGCTGACTCCAGGACCCCAGTCCCCGCCCAGTCCGGCCTCCCTGCTGCTCCCTGCTGCTGCTTGAGCTCCAGGCTAGGCCCGCTGCTGCTCCTGGGCGGCCGAGCTGCGGCCCTGGAGCTGCGGCCCCGGTGCGGTGTGGCTGGCCCTTTTCTCTCCCCAGGCACAGTGGAGCCGCGAGGGAAGGCCTGAGGGGATCTTCTGTCTGCTCAGTGCCAGTGGACACTCTCCAGGGGCCTCTCTACCTGGTGGGCTCCACCCATGGCCATCTTGGTACCCCTGGAATCCCCTTCAGAGACCAGGTGAAGCCCTCCTTGGGGAATCCAGGCTCCTGGGACCAAGGCGAGTTGATCTTGTGTACTGCTGTGTTTGTTCCCTGGACTGGCATGGATTGACAGTTGCTGAATTGATCTATTCTGGGGTCATCAATGGCAGAGCAAAGAGTTCAGGGCTGGGATCCCCAGGCCTGGGGTCCACACAGGCTTGGAGCCCTCTTGGCTGTCCCTGACAGAATGACCAAAGAGGAACCCTCAGAAACATGGATCTGCCTTGAACTGGCAGAGCATTCAGGGACAGGAAGGGGAATGTCTCCTTCGCAGAGTATCTGGAAGCCTGAAGTGGAAGATGGATTTGTCTGAGCCATGGTCATTAGTGTTGGGCCAAGGAACCCCTGGCTTGCTTCTCCTACCTGCATCCTAGGTCTAAAAGGGTGTCTGGGTGGCTCCCTCAGTGCAGCATCTGTCCAGGGTCCTGGGATCCAGCCCTGCATCTGGCTCCCTGCTCAGTGCAGATCCTGCTTCTCTTTCATCCTCTCCCTCTACTTGTGCTGTCAAATAAAATAAAAAAAATAAAAGTTAAGAGGGGGGACAAAATGGCGTGGAAGTAGGAGGCGTCTTTTCAACTTGTACCCCAAAATGATCTGATTACCTACCAATCACCCATGAACTCCAATCACCCATGAAATCAGCCTGAGATCAGAATTATACACGTGTGGATCTCTACAGGGGGAGAAGAAGCCAGTGGGCAGGTAAAGCGGAGTGGGAACTGTGAACTGATCTCAGAAGATAAACAAAAGGGGGAGGGAGCTACCAGAGGCAACCAGTTGGAAAGTAATACCCCAATACAAGCGAGAGTGCCCTGCGTCTGGGGACCAGCATTAACTCGGAGACTGGTTGAAAGCACTCCAAAAGAGCAAAGCATCTCTGGGGAAATTGTGGGAATCGGGGCGGCTAGGGACAGGGGCTTAAGTCCCTGGTCCCAGGACAGCCTCCCTTGGCACTGAGTCAGAGAGAGTGCGGCAGAAAAACCAGCTCTTGGTCCCTATGCTGCCAGCGCAAGGAGAATGCATGGGGTCCGTTTCCTGTGAGGGGATGGGAGCCACACCAGGCGGCAGAATGCAAGAGTCCTGCTATAGAGCCTGAGATACTCCCCTGAGAGAGGTATAAAGGCCCAGCCGGTGCCCTTTGATACACGCCCTTGTTTCAGAGCCTGCACCAAACTCTCGCCCCAGAGAGGTGCGCGAAGGCCCAGCCTGGTGCTCTCGGACCTGTGCCCCATTCTCAGAGCCTGAGACCCGCGCGCGAACCTCTGCCTTCCCTGAAATTGGTGCATGTAAGGTGGGCGCTCTTAGACCCAGAAAGACCGGGTACTCCCAGCCCGGGCCAGCGGGAAAATCTCAGTGTGCGATTGCTGCTTGGAACCTCTCTAGCGGTCTAGAGGTGCCCAAAGCTGCTGCTGCCGTGCTTTTGGGTACAAGCAAAAGATCCTCCATCCCCAGGGACAGCGACTTGGAACCTGCTCTGCCAGCGGCCAAGGAGGAACTTATTTGGGCTCTGCAGCCAGACTGAGGCTTCTCTCTGAGAGGGAGATCAGGGTGCGGTTTGTTTTCCTCTAAAACTACAAAAACCATCAAAAGCGGTCAAAGTGAGAAAAAAAAAGTGAACAAACAAAAAACCGCCAGAGAACAAAAGCCTGAAAAAAAATAAAGTTTCCTCAGAGCCCACCCCCTTGAGTGGGGCGGTAGGACTTAAGTCAGAAAACATCATTGACTGAAAACCCACATGGCAGGCCCCTTCCCCAGAAAACAAACCAAGAAAGAAAAAAAAAAAAAGAGAGAGAGAGAGAGAAAAAGTACTACAAGAGAACTACCACTACTACATAGGAAACTTTTATCTTTCATTCATTCCCACTATTCTGGTTCTTTTTTTTTTATATATATTGGTAATTTTTTTAACCCCAGCAGGATGGTGGAAGGGGTACATGGCTGAGTGCCTCCCGGGTCTGACCCTGTGTGATGCCACCCGGTGCCTGCAGCTGCCCTCTGGAAGGTGTTGCTTTAGTGGCAGAGCCGGAGGGCACCAAGCATGTGTGTGTCTCCAAAGTCCTGGGCACCACATCACAATGCCTTCCTGAGAAGCAGAATCAAGGACAGTTGCTGATCTTCATTCCTTCCTACCAAAGGTATCTCATACACCATCTTTGGAAGTTGGAGCCAGGGGGCGCCTGGGTGGCTCAGTTGGTTAAGTGTCTTTCTTCAGCTCAGGTCATGATCCCAGGCTCCTGGGATGGAGTCCCACACATTTGCCTCCCTGCTCAGCTCCCCTGAGCCTGCTTCTCCTGCTCCCTCTGCCATTCCCCCAACTTGTGCTTTCTGGCTCTCTGTGTGTCAAATACGTGAATAAAATCTTTTTAAAAAGTTTGGGCCAGGGGGCGCCTGGGTGGCTCAGTGGGTTAAGCCGCTGCCTTCAGCTCAGGTCATGATCTCAGGGTCCTGGGATCGAGTCCCGCATCGGGCTCTCTGCTCGGCAGGGAGCCTGCTTCCCTCTCTCTCTCTCTGACTGCCTCTCCATCTACTTGTGATTTTTCTCTGTCAAATAAATAAATAAAATCTTTAAAAAAAAAAAAAAAAGTTTGGGCCAGGGATGCCTGGGTGGCTCAGTTGGTTAAGCCGCTGCCTTCAGCTTGGGTCATGATTCCAAGGTCCTGGGATCGAGTTCCACATCGGGCTCCTTGCTCGGCGGAAAGCCTGCTTCTCTCGCTGCCTCTGCCTGCCTCTCTGCCTGCTTGTGTGTACTCTCTCTCTCTATCTCTGGCAAATAAATAAAATCTTAAAAAAAAAAAAGTGTGGGCCATACTCTTTAGCCATTCTACTTTCCCTGGGGTAATTTGCCACCTCCCTGAATTTACCTGCATCTTTCCCAAAATCTACTTATCTTCCAGCCTTCGTGACCATAATGAGTCTATAAATTTTCAATAGACAGTGTGAACTTACACTTGCTAATATTTGCATAACATGCACCTCTTTCGATCTCAAAGAAAAGCTTCACACCACAATGGTCTCTAATCTCCAATTAGTTTCTGTTTTGGGATCCCACTGGAATTCTATGCGCCTGTCCCCTAAGATCGCATAAATTGTGGTCCAGTTTCCCAGCCAGCCAAGGAAAGCACATGGGAAATCTTGCTGAAGTATGAGTAAGAGCCAACGAAAGGGAACATATTTATCTGCCTCGAATGCTGGGACCTGAGGAAAGCAAGTTTCATTACAGACAAATCAGGAAGGAGGTGCAGATTGCTTTTTATGTCACTCTGGAGTGGAGGTCTGCTCACTCACAGAAGCTCAAAATCTTCACAAAGGACAATGCCCCCCACCCCCAAACTCAGCTGGGGATTCTTAGGAAAACTTTAATTGAAAGTATTACGGATTCTCCAACTTCCCAAAATGCAGGAGGAACATCTACAAGCAAGACTGTCACCACTTTTAGGCAATTACACTTATTTACCTTTTTTCTTCCTAGAAAATCATCCTCTCTCCCAATCCATGATCTTCTTTTTGTAACAGTTTCCTAAAGAAGGAAACAGGTGTCCTCCCATTCCAGTTCCATCCAAAATAATAAAATAAAAATCTTTAAAATTTAAAAAAAAAATTGTGATTTGTTGAGACAAAGCACATATGCAGAGGGACAAGCAGACTCTCCCACTGAGCAGGAAGCCCGATTTGGGGCTCGATCCCAGGACCCTGAGACCATGACCTGAACGAAGGCAGATGCTTAACCAACTGAGGCACCCAGGAAGCCCCAAAATAATTCAATTTTTAATCACTTTGCCATAGACACTTTTGGGTGGCTTTGAAACACCAGAATCTCATTGACTTATCAGTGTCCTCTTCACCATCTCAGAAAAGGACTGGGTGCCTCTCAGAGGCCTCTCTCCCCTCCTGACCCAGGTCCCAGCCAAAGGTCCTTCACATTAGAGTATGAGGAACTGAGCGGGATGGGGTGTGGAAGCACCCTGGGGTGGGGTGGGGGGCTTTGGGGCCCTCCCACTCCCAACTTCAAAGACAGAGCCTGCTTTCCCCTGCCTCATATAGGTACCCTGGGTTTGCCCTCTTTAAGGTTCCTGGTTGCTGCAAAGGTCTGAAAATCTCCTAAGTAGCACAAAAGCCATCATGTGCATTTTGGCCACACGAGACAGAGGGAGTTTAAAGGAAGAAAGATAAAGCTCCCCAGAATGAGCCAGCAGCTCTGGGCTTCCCCGCACATCTTTCCTGACCTTCAGAACCCTGGAAAGGAGCCCCTTGGTGCAAAGTCACAGGGGGAGCCCACGCACAGCCCAGGCCTCCTGCCCCAGGTCCTCTCCAGCCATAAACTGACCCCCTAGCCCCTTCCAAACCGTCTACAGCCTCAAACCACTGACGTGCGGTTCAGCACCCATCTCCAGAGCGCAGGATGCACGTGGCTTCCCGGCACCCTTCCGTGGCCGCTCCCAAAATCACCATGGAAATGTCACAGCAAGGAGACAAGGAATCGATTTTTATCCTCTGGGTTGTCTTCCCTCGTAGCCCCTCAGGAGTCCCCACGCAGCAATGCCGCGTGGGCCCTACTGCTCTGAATCCACTTCCCCGGAGGAATCCGCTTTTCTTCAGCGTCTGTGTCTGCAAACCCGGCTCCTCTAACACCCCCCACCAAACGTACCAAGAACCAACGGGGGAAGAAGTTCATTTCTGGCCGACAAGCCTTTAATCCCTGAGAGCTGTGGCTGATGCAGGAGCAGCTTTTCTCCAAATGGTGATTTCGATACGAGGTCATTTTGCCTGCCGGCCCCCAACATCCCTGACGTATGGCTGCCAGGGGCCTCCCCGTGGCCAGGCCTGAGAGTGGAGCCCACCCTTGGGCTCATTTTCCACCGCGCTGAATCCAGGCAGCGGCCCGGTCTCACAACAAAGGGTGCTGAGTAACGAGGTGCCGCCACCAGGAAGAGAGGCAGCAGGTCAGACAGATCTGGAGAATGACACTGGCCTTCAAGGGCCCCTCACAAGGGAAATACCATTAAGTAGCAGATCTGAACAGATATACTGTGTTCCACATTCACGCCGTAAGGATGGGGTTTCCTCGAGCCCTAATCAAAGGAACTCTTTCACCTGAGATCACTTGACCAATCGGTGACTCAGTTTCCTTATACTAAAAATGAGGATAACAATACATCACAAGATTGTTTTGAGGAGCACACACGTTACAAAGTGTTTAGAGGCACCTGGGTGGCTCAGTGAGTAAGCATCTGACTTCAGCTTAGGTCATGATCTCATGGTCCTGGGAGAGGGCCGTGTCAGGCTCCTTGCTCAGCGAGGAGTCTGCATGTCCCTCTCCCTCCCTCTTCACTTCCTGCCCTCTCTCTCTCTCTCTCAAACATATAAATAAAATCTTTAAAAAAAACGAAGTTCTTAGAACACTATATGCACATAGTAAAGGACACACAAGCACTTGTTAAACAGATAAAAGGGTACAAGAGGCTGGCTTCCCTTCAGATTTCTAATAGGCTCCTGTCTGGGGGTCTCTAGCTCTTAGGAAGTGGGCAGGCCGCAGAAGCCCAAGATTGTAGAGTTCCTCCGAGGCGAAGTTCAGTTTTCTATGCAGGACAGAAAACCTGTAAAACACATCCCAGACTTGCTTCGCTGCCTTCCTAGTAGGGAATCCGTTCCCTCAAGAGTGGTCCAACCTCTCTTCCACTATTTGGGATGTAGAAAACGTTTAGACATTTCTCCATTGGTGCTGATTCCATCCTCATTTTTAACAATCTAGCTGTGTGTTCATCTGGTCTTCTGTTAGTTCCTTTATTCAACAAACACAGAGGACTCACCGTATCCTAACTGTGACCAAGACATCCAGCATCTCATCCCACAAAGGAAACATATTAGCAAATGTGGCAGCAAAGAGGGATGGGGTAAGGCAGTGACATCTGAATCAAGATCAAACTAACAAGCAGAGCCTGCCATGAAGAACATTCCAGGTATGGGCCCCATAGGCATGAAGGCGGAAATGAATAGATTATGTGCAGACAGCAGGACAGGAGACTAAGGGGACACTGGAAAGGAAGGCTGCGGAGCAGCTGTCGGCATTGGAGGCCTTGCGAAGAACTCTGGAATTCCCTTTGGTTTCAGCCAGAAGCTACATGAAGGTTTAAGCGGGGAATCATCAGATTAGCCTATATTTGTAAAAGATCGCTCCTCTTCCACAGAAGAAATGGGGATGGGGTGGGGGTGTCCACGAGCCTAGAAGCTGGAAATGGAAGCAGATGAAGTTTCCAATATCCTGGCCAAGGAGTGAGTCTGTGGCAGTGAGAGTGTCAAGATTTGCAGTTCTAAACTTTTTAGTAAAGTGGCTTATTAAACACACAGCTAACTATTGCCCGGGGTTCCTACTTTTGTAATAAGTTTTTTCTAAAACTCAAAAAGGGGAGAGGGGCTCTCTGCACCACGTGCCAGTCGGGACGGAACATCATCGTCACATTACAGGGTGTTTTCAGAGTCTGTTTTCCTTTTAGTACGACATCCCTCCCACCCCGAGACAACACCGTGCCTCTTTCCGCCAACAGAAGTTGAGTTTTTCCCTTTCCCTCTTCCTTCTTTCAAGGGCAGAGCTCAGGGCTTCTCCAGAGATTCCATCCTAAGTTCATAGATCTCACCAAGGCGACCACATTCCCCTCCCTGTGGGCGCCAGGAAACGCCGGAAACATCTGTATCTGCACCTGAACATGGGACCTTGGATCCCAGCTACAGTTACTTGTGCTGTGGTAACAAGGACATCATGTCGCGTTTCAGGACATTTTCGTATATAAGGCCTCGGGTCGGGATGCTCAGGGTAGGAAAAGGGTGGGTTCGCCCCTGGGCAGAGTGGCATACCTTCTCTCTCCTCCTGGCCTTTGCCCGAGTTGGAGATGCCCTGTTCCTTCCTCTTCACCTGAGTAATCATTATCTCTGCTTCCAGAAGCAGCTCAGGGGGCCACCTCCATCCGAGGGGCCACCTCCTCCCCAACCCCGCTGGACCAGGTGACCCTCCCCAGAATTCCATATAAATCCCTGTTAACGTTGATCCCACTGCTTCCCAGAGGCTCTTTCTCCTTGTCTTTACTTTGTCTCTCCTGCTGGACCCCAGGAGACAGGTCTCACTCATCATTATATCCCAGCAGGGTTCAGTATGTTGCTGAATTAACACATGGCATGTCCCGCACATCACTGGCAGCTGGATGAACTGGAACACAGTGTGGCAGCATGTACTGAAGCAGGGGTTCTCAGAGCACCAGGGGATTCAGTCTGTGAAGCATCTTCCTTCGGCTCAGGTCATGATCCTAAGGTCCTGGGATCCAGGCCTGCACCGGGATCCCTACTCAACAGGGAGTTGGCTTCTCCCTCTCCCTCTGCTTCTCCCCTCCCTCTCAAATAAATACATAAAATCTTTTCAAAAAATAAATTTAAAATAAATTTTAAAAAAATTAAGCAGTTGTTCTCAGCTGCAGGTGATTTGGCTCCCCAGGGGACATATGGCAATGCCTGGAGAAACGTTTGGTTGATGTAATTGGAGGAAAGGGCGCCACTGGGCATTTGGTGGGGAGAGGCCAAATTGGAGGTGGCCAACATCTGGCCATGCACAAGACAGGCCTCAGCAAAACATCACCCAGTACACGAGGTCGACAGGGGAGACCCGCATCTAATCTAGGAACTGTAAAACCTTTTCCTAGGTTTACATGATCAAGGGAAATGTATCTGTCCATCAAAACCACAAGAATGTCTAAAGCAGCTTATCCTCGGAAGCCCCAAACTGGATGCCATGTAAAAGACCATTAACAGGAGAACGGATAACCGACTACAGTACCTACGTGATGGAAGACAACAGACGATAACGAAATTTAAGATGCCACATACGCGACAACAAGAAGGAATCCACAGATGTCCTGAGGAACCGAACCACCAGAGCAAGGTAACAGGCAAACTTGATCGCTGGTGATGGAAGAGAATCAGGGGGCAGGGAGTGACTGACTGGGAAGGAGCAGGAGCGAACCTCTGGTGTGCTCAGAATGTTCCTGATCCTCATCTGGGTAGTAGTTACACACAGCGTGCCGCATGTTAGGACTCATGTGCTGTGTGTGTGTATTACACCTCAGCAAGCTTTACCAAAGGCAATGGTCCTCTAAGAGCCCCGGCAGGCAGGAATCACACACTGGAGCAGGTCCTCTGAGCATGACTTTCTAAGGATTTCGGTGCACAGCCGGCAGGAGCATTGTAGATATGTTTATGGAGACCTATTTCACCACAGACACCAAAAACCTTACAGTGGGTCCTTGATTCAATTCTGCTTCGGTCATTTTCTGCTAAGGATTGTGCTACAGATGTGCACACAGACTTAGGTTTCAAGAATATTTATCACAGCAGAACAAATACAAGAGGGAGGCAGCAACAACACGGACCCAGAGGAAACTGTGTGATACCGCAGACTCATTAAAATCGACATTTAAAAATGTAAATGGAAAACGACTACAATATATTAATTACAATTAAAGAGCAGGTCACCCAACAAGCTGACACCTAAGATATATGAAGAATATACTCAATATGATTAACTATGATTAGCTAAGGTCATGAGGGGTTATGGGATTTCTTAAAATTTTATCATTTTTCCCTAAAATGTACATATATTACTTATTAATAAGAAAAAATACACAATCACACTTCTTAAAAATAAAGGTGAGTTTTCAACTCTAAAACTGAGTACCAGGGGCGCCTGGGTGGTTCAGTGGGTTAAAGCCTCTGCCTTCGGCTCAGGTCATGATCTCAGGGTCCTGGGATCGAGCCCCGCATCGGGCTCTCTGCTTAGCAGGGAGTCTGCTTCCTCGTCCCTCTCTCTGCCTACCTCTCTGCCTACTTGTGATCTCTATCTGTCAAATAAAATAAATAAAATCTTTAAATAAATAAAATAAAACTGAGTACCAGACCCCACACAACTCCCAGATTCCCCATGGATTCAGAGCCCTGCTGCCTGCAGAAGCGCTCTATCGACGCTCATCACAGTGGCTGAGACAGATTAAATAAAGAGATAACATTGCAGATTTCCTGTCTCTTATCCGACTGTGCAGATTGGTTACACAAATCCAAATCCATACATGCATTAGATCTCACTGAACTGCGTACGCCCTGAGAAAAAGACCCTGTAAAGCAATTCCCTGTAAAAATACAAAAGTATTTCTGACAGCAAAAGTTTTCAGATGCTGTAAAGAAAAAAAAAACTAAAAAGGCACGACCTTCCCTGATTAATCAAGTCTCCCTCCAGGGAAGGCTACCACTTCCCCAGGTAATCTCATCGCCTCAGACGAAACCATGTTTCTCTGTGAAGTGGAGGTGATCGCAGCTCTCTCGGAGTACTCGCAAAGGTTTGGCGTGATTATGAAATGGAACACTATGACCGGGGCCCGCTGGTTGTGGTCACCGTCATGCCCACAGCCTGAACACCACCTCCCTCCAGGAAGCTCCCTTCTCTGAATTCTGTGTGGTAGGGGCACGTGGCTGACTATTAGGGAGCACTGCATAAGGCGTACCCTGTCGCTTGCCCAGACGCCCAGCTCCTCCCGGAGCCACCGAATGCCATACAGAGCTAAAGCTGGGAGCAGTGGCTCACCGTGGACACCAATGATGAGGGCTCAGGTACCTCAGCTCACAAACCCATTACAAGCATATACATTTAACTCTAGCTTTAAGATGTTTCTCCTCTTACTTCTCAGTCAAAAAAGACTTTAAGCCGAGTAAACCAACAACAAACCCTAAGATAAAACATTTAACCGTGTTAATTTCCTAAGGCCTACGGTCGTCTTCAGCCTCTCAAGGTCACACCTCCCTGCTGAATTATTACCGAGTGTTGCTGACACGGTACACAGAAAAAAAAAATCTTAGGATGTCCGGCCTCTAAGAGAAAAAGCAAACAGCTCAGAATGCAGCCAGCCACGGCAAAGGAACCACCGACAAAGCCAAACACAGAGGGGCCCCTGAGCATCTGGGAATCTGCCTGTTCCTTTGCCTCCTCAGAGGAAACGAGTCACAAGACTGCTCAGAATGGGAAATGAGAAGGGCAGAAGCCTGGAAACCAGCGCGACCTGAATTTCGTGCTGCTTCCAAGGAGTGAGCCCGCCTGCTGTGCTGCTGTGTCAGTTATTTACACAGTGGGCAGGTGAGGCTGACAGCTTGAAGGGGTTATTTTAGAGGGAGAGCTGTAAGTCTGATCAGGAGAAGGTTCTGGACCCTGGGGTCCCAGCACACATCTCCAGCTTCCAAGCTGACCCTCCCTTCAGACAGGGTTTAAGAGGCAGCAGGGCAAGCATGGTCTTTGTATTTAAATCACCTCAAGGGGGCCCATATCTCCAGGCACAACCAGAAGCCAGGGAGGAGAGGGAAGGGGGAGAGGGAGAGGGTACCTCCACTCCTATCTGCTGGCTGCACTTCTGGAGCGCCTGATCCAGGAAGCTAAATGTGTGGACAGAACAGAAGGAAGAATCTGGGAAGACTGGAAGACTAGAAGAGCTGTTCGTGGACTAGTCTCAACCTGAACCACAGAAACACCTCTGCCTCCCTGCCCTCCTCCCCTCGGCTGGGCACCAGGTGCCTCCCTACTGCACTCCAGATGCAGATCCAAGCTCAGGGGTGCCCAGTGCCGATGCCTCTCTCCGGCGCAGGGACTCTAGGGCATCAGCGGGACTCCTAGACAGCACCTGTGATCTCTAATTTAAAACCAAAACCAAAATCCCCAACCAGCCCAATCCAGCACAAGCAATACATATTTATGTGTAAGACACCTATGCACACATACACATTCACTTATCTACACACACACACACACACACACACACACGCTTTTGCAGCAGAAGGCAGGCATG
The DNA here is from genome assembly GCF_964662115.1 of Mustela nivalis. Taxonomy (NCBI): domain Eukaryota; kingdom Metazoa; phylum Chordata; class Mammalia; order Carnivora; family Mustelidae; genus Mustela; species Mustela nivalis. The sequence continues at coordinate 295,722 of NW_028135860.1, forward strand.
AAACCTGTTCCCTAAGTCCTTTGCTTTCCTCATCTGCTTCTAGCAGCAACAGCCATTTCTGCTACGGATTTTCCTATTCGAGGGTTGATCACAGATCCAAATGCCACCATCCTGTTTGCCACCCTTTCCTACCCCACCGGCCCGCTGACGTCTGTCAGTGAACCAGGGAACAAAGATGGAAGACAGGCCCAAGCTGCCTTCCTAAAGTGGGGTTATATTTGACACTTTAATAAACCTCAGAGCCTGAGCCTCTCTGCTCTCAGACTGGCCAGGGTGCAGCTCTCACTCTTACCAAACCCGTCCATCTCTCATCCCCCCACCGCGGGGCACAAGGGTTTTCTCTGCCCGGCATCTATTTCCAGGCCCCATAAATCATATCCCATTGTTCCAGGCCATCTGAACTCATGCTTAATAAACCATCCACCTCACCCTTCCGCCACCACCCCGAATTTCCCACAGGGAAAGACTGTTTCAAGAAGAAAAGGAAATTCATCATTAGGGCTGGATTTTAAAAGCAAGCTTCCACAAAAAACCAGAAAACAAAATTGGGTATAAATACGATCCAATAACCACTAAATGTCTTTGGTTAAAGCACCTGCCTGCCTGTGATTCTCAGGTCCAGATGTGAGCTCAGTGCACATCCGAAGGAAGCAGAATTTGAACCTGATGCTAAATGACAAATGATCCTGAACTTCATGACCATTTAAGTGCCACAGTGGCTAGACTAAATTGCTCTGATGCAGAATTTCTCCCAAGTATAGGTTACTGAGAAACATAATATTGTTTGAAAATGTATTTAGGTGCGCTCATCCTTCTCAGACCAACACTCATGGGCTCTTAGTCATAACCAGGCTTAAGCTAACATGATTCCCCTATTTTCCCCAGAGAGGGAGGGAAACAAGAGGACATGTCTCTCATGTTCCAAGATCAAAAACTGGATCACAGCACTCACAGCATCAAGTCTGCCAAACCAGAGCTCTGGGTATGTACAATTCTTAAAGAGCTAATTGAATGGAAAACAGCCATCTGGGGCTGGAAACCCTTATGACATTCTGGGAAATGTATGGGCTTTAAAAGGATTATGCAGGGTGATGTGACGTTCAAAATTCCCAAACTCTGAACTGAAGCCTAAATGAGAATATGTTAAATTCACCCATTCCAAAACACAGCACAGTTGACTCGGACCCTAGAGCCCAGCTGTAGCTCAGGGTGTCCACACTGCAGCCTGTCTGTGGGAGGTCTGCAGACCACTCCCTGCTGAGAGAGTCCAGCCAACCCAATCAGCCTACCAGCAGGCTGTGGCACAAGGTCCAGATCCTAGCCCAGGCACCAGCCAGGGTTCCCTTTGGCCTGCCCTCTTATGGTTGAACAACAATCATGGAGAGCCACAGGGAGAGCGGCATTGGGTCCAGTATGGCCACTCCCTGGTCCTCCACAACACTGGTTGCACACTCTTCAACACAAGAAAATGGTGTGCAGAAACAAGGGCCTGCCACAGTAGGCTGTCGAGCAAGGAACAGAAAGCATCAGGGGACAGGTGGGACTGCTGGCTGGTCTCCACCTCTCCCAGAGGGCAGAGGCCGCAGAGCTTCTGCAGGCTAAGCAGAGACGTGTCAGAATTACCTTCCCAAAAAGTAGGCAGTAAAGGAGGATTTCAAGCAGCCACAACCACCAGCAGGCCTGCGACCTCCAGATATCAGGGGCTTGACCATGACCGTGTCGGTAAGCAGAACACACAAGTGCCTTCTGGAGCGAGAGTAGACAGCTTAACGCTGATAACTGGTCCTCTCACTCTTCTCTGCTCTCAGCAAGTGATCCTGAAAGGGATGGACAAAGTTGGTCAGATTCACTGGAGAAAACACGAGCCAGTGAAGACGTCCCGGCTCGCACTAGGCCTCCCTCCAAAGGCTGGCTGCCCCACCCCTGGCACCTGGGTAACGCCGCTCTGGGGCCATCCACACAAAACGATTTACGTACCCCCCACCCGCAACAAACACACACAGACACAGACACACAGACACACACACACACATACACACACAAGCTGCATCGGGCTTTAGGAACCTAACTCAAATGCACCCCTAACGAGCAACCCCACAGGTGTGACTGGGTTGGACACTCCCAGCAAGGGAGGGAAGGCCCCCCCCCTTGGGTCCTTGCCAGCGGCAGGGTGCCACCTGGGCCTCTGCCTCATCCTCTCCATCCGCGGGGAAGTCGGAGCGGCCCCCACCAACCACCACCACGCAACCAGATTGATTCTCGCACTTCAAATCCCCGCTGCCAGGGCCCCATCTGGGTGCTGACCGAAAAGCCGCCCTCAAGCAGCTGGCCTGGCGGAGCGTCTGGAGTTCTCCCAGCCCCGTGCTCACGCCTCCCCAGGCCGCCCCCGCCCCCGCGGGCCGCGCCTTACCGCCAGTGTCCAAGAAACGCGGGGGCGGGCGGTCCCGCAGCGTGGCACTCCAACCCGCGCTGGCCTCGTCCTCGTCGGACTCCGGCCCTTCGGGGGCGTCGGGAGGCAGCGGGGGGCCGGGGCGCTCGTGTTCGGCGTCCGAGGAGGAGCGCGAGGCGGCGGACGTGCTGTAGAAGGCGTTCCCGCCGCTGTCCGGGCCGGACTAGCCGAACACTTCGTCCCAGATGTGCAGGCTCTCTTGGCCCGCGAGGGCCCTCTCGAGCAGCGCCGGCGCCCTCCTCCGCGCGCTCCCGCCGACCTGGGCCATGGCCCCGGCCGCCGCCCGCGCGCCCGCCCCCCAGAGCGCCTCCCAGCCGCACGCGCCGGGCACCGGGCCCGCGCCGCGGCCCGCCGCCCCCCACCAGCGCAGCCCGCAGCACAGCGCCTGCCGCCGCACGCCCGGCCGGCCCGCCATCTTGGCCGCCTCGGGCCCAGCGCCCGAGGAAGCGCCCTCGGAGCTCGGGCGCCCCAGGCTGCAGGCCGCGGAGGGACCTAGGGCGCGAGGGCGCGAGGGCGGGAGGCAGGGGCTGCGGCCGGGCCCAGGTGCCGCCGCTACCGCCGCCGCTGCGTCTCCTCGGCGCCCGCTGCGTCCCCGAGCGCCCTCCCGCCGCACCCCGCGCTCCCTGGCCGACCTTCCCGGGCGGGAGCCGCCAGAGACGGACCCGCCTCCTCGCACCTGCGGCCCGCCCGCCGGCCAATGGGGATCAGGCCGGGGCGGGGCCCGCACGGAGCACGCCCCACAACCCTCGGCCGAGCGGGGCGAGGAGAGCAGCTGCGGCGGCGGTGGCGGCAGGGGGGAGGGCGGCCGGTGGCTTCCTCGCCTGCGGGATGTGTGGCCCGGGTCGGCCACACGCAGGCCCCGCGCGGCCCCGCAGGGGGAAGGGAGGAACCCAGTGGGTGTCGGGGGATGGGGGGGACGCAGCCGGTCTTCCCGCCGCCCCAGCCGCCTCACGGAGCGTGAAGCCCGCGCTCTCGGTCCCCTTCCGCAGTCGGCGCCGGCGGCGGCGGGGAGCTGTCCGCCCCGGTGGTTCTGAACCAGGCGCTGCGGAAATTCCAGGTAGGCGCCGGGCCTGAGGGTCACGATTCCCGTGGCTGCTGTGGCTGCTGCTGCTTCGGTGCTCCACAGCCGGCTGTACCTTGAGCTCTTGCAAGCACAAGGGCTATCTGGCTTCCGGGAGCCTTGCTCTAATAAGGAGCCCTCCTCGCTGGTTCATTCCTGGGGTCAGGTGGTGACTCAGTCTCGCTTCAATACCCCTGTAATTTGAGGGGGTCAACATCCGATCTTAGTCATTCCTTCCGTCTTTGACCTTTGACATCTTTAAAATCAAAATATTCATTACCTTCCAAATATTAATTACTCTAACACCACCACTGCAACATCTTCACCCATACATTTGACACACTTGTCTGTTAAAGTACGGCACAATCACCCAGGCTTCAGTGTTCTGATAAACAATAGATCAGAAAGGTTTCATCCATCCCTCTGCCTTGGCCAGGAGTGCGTGGCACTCATTCCATTGATGACGATACACGTGATCAGGCGTTTCTTGCTCCTCTCTCCCTCCCACACTAATGCAATAAGTCACAATGATGGTAATTGGGCCATAAAGTCACTTGCACTCTGAAATAAAATAAATCCACAGAGATGTGAAGGGCTTGCAAATCCTACTGGGTATTAACTAAATAAGGATGACACGAAAGGGAAAGGCATATTGCTATTTCATGCATAAAGGATGCAGATGCATAAAGGGTGAAGATGTTGGTACCACCAGCTAAGGTCGTTCTAACAGCAGGTGAGCAGCTTCTGCTCTTGCCCTCCCCTCGCAAGCCCCTGTTTCCTCCTCCCAAACCAGAGTCTCTGTACCAGCATGAATTCCTGATCATCACTGAAAGATGATATATAAAAAGGAAAGGATTCACATGACATTGCTTTGTATATGAATTGGCTGATATACGTGAAATTGTTTGCAAAGCATTTCAACTCTTTTGGAAGAATTGTGTCACAGAAAAGAACTGGTTTCCAGCACTTCTCTATACTGTGTTAACCAGGGAAAGATTCTGAAGAGAGTTCATACAGGTAATCAGACTTAAAAAGGTCACTGACACATAGATTAAAGACGAAAAGTAAGATTGCGTAGCTCAAGTTCAAATTCTGCAATTAGGAATTCTGTAATACTCCTGTAAAATTTAATGACATATATTTTAAAAAATAATTGAAAGGGATCAAAACACTGAAATACATAGGCAAGAACTCCTTCTCTTCTCCAGGCAGCCAATGAAAAGTCAGCAGCTAAAGTGTGCATTTTAAAAACAGTGGCTTGCTTTGCTACCCAGAGGAAGCAGGAAGTAGAGTAGTAACAGTTACAAGGATGGAATCAGTCTTCCATTGTGCCAAATCTGCATTTGTATGGTGCTAATCCCAAAGAAACCTTAGAGTCTTTGTGCTTATGAGCTCTCAAGTGCTTGTAGCTCACAGAGCATGCAACACTGGGAGAGGATTATATGGTCACAAAAGAAACAGACTGGGAAATCAAATTGTTATCCAAACCCTGGCCCAACAAAAATGAGATGGCTATGTCCATTTAGAATCAAGGGTTTAGCAACCAAGTGCTACTTTGTTTAAACAAATGTTTCCGACCAAGAACAGTAAAAATACTTCAGCCTTTAAAAACAGGTGGCTGGGGGCGCCTGGGTGGCTCAGTGGGTTAAGCCGCTGCCTTCGGCTCAGGTCATGATCTCAGAGTCCTGGGATCGAGTCCCGCATCGGGCTCTCTGCTCAGCAGAGAGCCTGCTTTCCTCTCTCTCTCTCTGCCTGCCTCTCCATCTACTTGTAATTTCTCTCTGTCAAATAAATAAATAAAATCTTTAAAAAAAAAAACAGGTGGCTGATTCTCCTTGTGAAAGGAGGGGAGGAAAGGGAAGAAAACAACTGGAAAACAAAAACCAAAAAACTTTCCCATCTGCTTGGCAACCTCCTACTCGATGCTATGATTATGGTTCTACATCATTAAGTTTTACAAGTAATGTTTTCTGGGAGGATAATTATAGAACCAGCATTATACTGAGATCTTTTAACTTTGAGTCATTTAAACACATCTTCCAAATAATACAACTTTGTAATATAATTAATTTTAAGATTAATATTGAGCTTTTGGTTCATAGTCTGCACAAAAGGCTCCAGGGTAGTAAGAACAACCCATTTCTGTAGTAGATTCCTTAGGCTTTGTTAAGCCAGAGAGGTTCATGCTCTTGTGAAACTGGGGATAATAGCCATATTTCATTGAGTCTTGGCCTCCTTTCCTGGTATAGTTTAATAAGAAACAAAAAATGCTACCATTCAAACTATGATACAATGTTTTCTTTTTATTAATATTTTAATTTAAATGTATTCAAAAAGCTCTTTGGTAAGTATTTAGACAGATTTTTATTACATATGGCCTTAATGCATACATAAAATAAAAGTTAAAATTTTTGGTTAACGTTTTTCCAAACCTCACATTAAGAATCTCACTACTTTTATTTACTTTCTAACTGAGAGATTTCAGTGCCCAGATTTTTCTCACAATATGTTCCTCTGAGCCACCCAGAGCTTTTGTCATGCTGCACTTAAAAAATTATTATTAGACATATAGCTGACATTCAATGTTAAATTAGTTTCAGGTGTACAACATAGTAATTTGACAATTCTATACATTACTCAGTGATCACCACAGTAAGTATATCATCACGTCACCATATAAACTTATTATAATATCATTGGCTGTATTCCCAATGCTGTACTTTTCATCTCCAGATGAGAACAGGAAATTATTTTATTTATTTTATAACAGGAAATTTGTACCTCTTAATCGCCTTCACCTATTTCACCCATCCCCCATCCACCTTCCCTCCCATAACCACCAGTTTGTTCTTTGTATTTAAGAGTCTATTTTTGTTTTGTTTTGTTTGTTCACTTGTTTCTTTTTTTATATTCCATATAGACGTGAGATTACAGGGGCCCTAGGGTGGCTTAGTGGGTTAAAGCCTCTGCCTTTGGCTCAGGTCATGATACCATGTTCCTGGAATCGAGCCCCGAGTCGGGCTCTCTGCTTGGTGGGGACCCTGCTTCACCTGCCTCTCTGCCTGTCTCTCTGCCTACTTGTGATCTCTCTCTCTTTCAAATAAATAAATAAAATCTTAAAAAGAAAAAAAAAGGAAGTGAAATCATATGGTATTTGCCTTTCTCGGTCTGACTTATTTCTCTTAACCTAATACCTTCTAGATCCAGCCATATTGTCACAAATAGCAAGATCTCATTCTTTTTTATAGCTGGATAATATTCCATTATATATCTATATACACCATATCTTTACCCATTTATCTACTGATAAACACCTGAACTGCTTCCATATACTGGCTATTATAAATAGTGCTGCAGAAAACCTAGGAGGGCATATATCTTTTTGAATCAAGTGTTTTTATTTCCTTTGGGTAAATATCAAGTACTAGAATTACTAAAGCATATGGTAAATCTATTTTTAATTTTTTGAGGAACCTCCATACTGTTTTCCACAGTTGTTGCACCAATTTACATTCCCACTAAAAATGTACAGAGGTTCCTTTTTCTCCACATCCTGGCCAACACTTGTTCTTTCTTGTCTTTGTAATATTAGCCATTCTGACAAGTATAAGGTGATAGATCTCAATGTGGTTTTGATTTTATTTTCCTGATGATGAGTGATATTGAGCATCTTTTCACATGTCTATTGGGTGTCTGTATGTATTTTTTGGAAAAATGTCTATTAAGTCCCCTGCCCATTTTTCAATTGGATTATATGTTGGGGTTTGGGTTTTTTTGGGGTTTGGTGTGTTTGTGTGTGTGTGTGTTCTTTACATATTTTGGTTATTAATTCTTTATTTTATTTATCATTCACCACTGTATTCTCCCATTCTGTAGGTTCCCTTTTGGTTTTGTTGCGGGTTTCCCTTACTGTGCAAAAGCTTTTTATTTGGTTGTAGTCCTAATAATTTATTTTTGTTCTTGTTTCCCTTGCCTAAGCAGACATACCCACAAATAATGTTGCTAAAACCAATCTCCAAGTGATTACTGCTTATTGTCTTTTAGGAGTTTTATGGTTTCAGGGCTCTCATTTATTCATTTAATTTTTTTTTTAAGTAAGCTTTACACTGAATGTGGGACCTAAACTCACAGCCTCAAGAATAAGAGTCACATGCTATAAAGGCTGAGCAAGACAGGCACACCTCACACTTCACATTTAGATCTTTGATCCATTTTGAGTTTCTTTACATGTATGGTAAAAGAATGTGGTCTAGTTTCATTCTTTTGCAAATGACTCTCCAGTTTTCCCAACAATGTTTTTGAGGTGACTTTCTTCTGTTACATATACTTGCCTCCTTTGTCAAAGATTAATTGACCATATAATTGTGGATTAATTTCTGGGCTCTCTATCCTGTTTCTGTTGATTTATGCGTATATTTTCTCCCAATACCCTACTGTTTTGATTACTATAACTTTGTAGTATATCTTGAAATCCAAGAAACTGATACCTCCAGCTTTGTTCTCCTTTCTCAAGATTGTTTTGCATGCTACACTTCTTATAAAAGTATTCTGAGGTCATGCATTCTGCTTGGTTTGATGCTGGTAGGGTTTCTCTTTTTCTTTTTTCTTTTTTTTTTTCCTTATCTGAGATTTTCATATAATAACCAGTTTATTTTCTTTCTTTAAATGGTCCTCAAAAGGCCTGTGGCTTGGCATGCCAAGGGATGTAGATGATCAGTTGTGCCCTAGGAGCAATAACCACATGGCCCAGGGTCAAGCTGTGGTAACTTTATAGGGACTTCCACCTGCTCAGCCCCAACTATAAGACAATTCCTGACATTGGAGATGTGAAAGAAAATGGGAGGGGAGGGGCATCTTAAAATCCATAAAATATGGCATATTGTCTCCTGTTTGTACTTTTACAATTTCTGATTTTGCAAATGGCCAAGCTGCCACAGGGAACAAAAATGAGGTCCTAAGGTGGCAGAGACTGACCTGGCCAGCCCTGTACTGCACAGGCTATGCGTTACTGGATCAGTATGAATGGAGAAAGCAGGGGTGAGTCAGGGAAGCTGCTGCTTCTCCCTACATTGCCTTCATCACCCACAGGGAGGGGGCCCAAAGCCAAGGAGGACCTCCTGGAACTGAGACAGGGGAGGGGAAAAGAAAGCTGAACGATGCCACAGCTGCTGAACCATGACCAAAATATGGGGGAGAAGGCTGGAGGCAAATGTGCATGGTACACCGTGACATTTGGAGTCCTAGGTGACATAGAAGCTTAAGGATCCAACCTTGCTCAAACTGATTTTACATGATGATTTTATCTACTAATCAACCCAGAGATGCAGAGAATGAAATAGGGCAATACTATAGAAAATGCTTGAGAGAAATCTCTCTTATGATTGAGATAACCTGATATTTCCATTGATTCATTCATTCATTCATTCGTTCGTTCAACAATTATGTACTGAGTATTATGTATCAAATCCTCTTCTGAACACAGAATAAATAAGGAAAAAAACCCACAAATACCATTTTTATAGCACATGCATTCAAATAGAAGAGAGAGAACAGACAGTAAATAAATAAATATATAATATGTCAGCTGTTGATAAGAAGTCAAAAGTAGAGAGGGACAGAAACTATGTTGATTGTGATGGTGCTGGTGCTGGCTGTGTGTGCAGTTAGGGGAGATTACTCTGATAAGACATTGGCAGATCCTTGAGTGGATTCAGAGAACAAGACGGGTACATTTAAGAAGAGGAAACAAGTGCAACGCCCCAAGAAAGGCACGCACTTGCTGTACTCTGTTAAACACTAAGGAGGCTGGTGAGCGGAGGCAGAGACAGCTGAGTGAAGAGGTAGGAGATGAATTGAGAAGGAAGTTGAGTGTTAAATTTTGTAAGACTGAATTTTGTATTGAGTGAAGTGGGGAGCCATTGGAGATCTTAGAGCAGAGAAATAACAAGGTCTGACTTTTGTCTTAAACGGATTGTTTTAACTGCTGAGTGGAAAATAAACTAGAACAGAGCAAAGATGGAATCCAGAAGATCAGATAGGAGACTATTACAATAACTCATAGAAGACGGTGTTTTGGACCACAGTGGGAGTAACTGAAATGTGGAGAACTGGTCAGATTTAGAATATATTTTGAAGATAGAATCCACAGCTTCTACCAAAGAATTAGACGTGGGCAGTGAAAGAAAGAGATGAATCAAGAATGACTCTACAGTTTCCTGTTTGAGCTATTGCAAGACCAGCAGAGCTCGAGAAGAATAAGAGCTTGGTTTTGAACATGTTGGGTTTAACTCATCTAGGTAGATCTGGAAAGCAGGCAGTGGAAGAAAGCTCAAAATCCAGGTCTGGACTGGAGGTGATGTGGAGTCATCAGGAGATAGATGTTAGAAGAGGGACAGTCACCAAGGACTCAGTGTAGACAGAGGAGAAGTCTGAGGTTGGGTCCTGGAGCACATTCATACTCAGAGATCAGGGAAATGAGAAGAAACCCCAAGTGGAGGGGCTTGTCCTCACTCAGAAGGGATTGGAGTAAGGGTTCCACCCAGCTAAACTTAGTGGGATTCTGTGGGTCTTCTTTCCTTACCGATTTATCTTTTCAAGATTTATTTGAGAGAGAGAGAGAGAGCAGGAGCACACACATGCAGGGGGAAGAGACAGAAGGAGAGGGAGAGAATCTCAATCAGATTCCCCGCTGAGCATGGAGTCTGACGTGGGGCTCGACTCCATAACCCTGAGCTCATGACCTGAGCCAAGATTCACACGCTTAACCACTTAGCCACCTAGACACCCACCCAGTTTGTTTTTCATTCTTTTTTTTAAAATATTTTATTCATTTATTTATTTGACACAGAGAGAAAGAGAGAGAGAGAGATCACAAGTAGGCAGAGAGGCAGGCAGAGGGAGAGGGAGAAGCAGGTTTCCTGCTGAGCAGAGAGCCTGATGCGAGAGCCCGAGACCCTGAGACCATGATCTGAGCTGAAGCCACCCAGGTGCCCTCAATTTACTTTTCTCAGTGAAGTCATCAGAATGGTCGGTCATCAGCTGTATCTGATGGAAGGTGTTCAATTCTCACTCTGAACAAAATGGCTGTACATTAGAATCACTGGGAGAATTTTAAAAGCACACTTATATCCAGACCCTAATTGGATATTAATCTAATTGGTTCTACACCAATTAGATCAGGTCCTTTGGAGGTGGGCACTCCTGTGTTTTAAAGTCTTCCAGGTGATTCAAAAGTGTGGCCAGTGTTGAGAAGCCCTGGCTTAAGGTTGGAGGAAAGAAGATGTGAAATAGTCAAAATATTTCACGAGAAGAATGGAGATTCTGTCGGTCAGAAAAACATACTTGGATTTGTGGCTGAGAATTTAATGTGAAAGGGGCGCCTGGTAGGCTCAGTGGGTTAAGCCGCTGCCTTCGGCTCAGGTCATGATCTCCTGGGATTGAGTCCCACATTGGGCTCTCTGCTCAGCAGGGGGCCTGCTTCCCTTCCTCTTTCTGTGATCTCTTCCCTTCCTCTCTCCTACTGTGATCTCTCTCTGTCAAATAAATAAATAAAATCTTAAAAAAAAAAGAATTTAATGTATAAGCTTCCAGCATTGTTGCTTTTCTCACCAACCACCTTCAGCTGCCAGGGGCAGACATAGGGTGGACAGAAGGTTGGGTTTTTACCAGGGTGGGGTTTTATCAGGTATGTATGATGTATGATGGAGGTGAGAGTATGGGACAGGGATTATAGTTATGGGAGTGGACTCTGTGCCAGCTGCGGAGGCCTGTGAGGATTTGGGGTAAGGATCAAGAACCACAGAAAATGAAATAGGGGGACGCCTGGATGGCTCAGTTGGTTAAGCAGCTGTCTTCGGCTCAGGCCATGATCCCAGCGTCCTGGGATCAAGTCCCACATCAGGCTCCTTGCTCGGCAGGGAGCCTGCTTCTCCCTCAGTCTCTGCCTGCCACTCTGTCTGCCTGTGCTCGCTCTTGCTCCCTCTCTCTCTCTGACAAATAAATAAAATCTTTAAAAAAAAAAAGATTCTCTTCAAAAAAAGAAAATGAAATAGGTAAATGGATTCTTCTGAGTGACTTAGATAATTAATACTTCTTGAAATAATTTAGTGCAGCCAGACCCCTGCAAAGCAGCACAAACAACTCTGATGAGTGCTTCAATCTACCACTTCTTCCCAGGGCTTCAATCAATTGCTTTCAACAAGTGAACATTGAGATATTTAGAGCAAAGGAAAAAAAATAAATATTGGAAGTTCGCATTTTTTTTTAAGATTTTATTTATTTATTTGACAGAGACACAATGAGATAGGGAATACAAGCAGTGGGAGAGGGAGAAACAGGTTTTTCCTCTGAGAAGGAAGCCCGATTTGGGGCTGGATTCTCAGGCCCCTGGGATCATGACCTGAGCCAAAGAGCAGATGCTTAACAATTGAGCTACCCAGGCTCCCCTGAAAGTTAGCTTTTTACATTCTTGGAAAATGGGATTTTGTACATTTATGTCCTTTTTCTGTCCCCTTGTGGATATTTTCCCTCTTGAAGCACACCCAACCCCTGCTCCACAGTTGTCCAGTAAAAGAAAGGGATCTGAGTGCCATCCCCAAAGTTCAATTGCCTTTAAAGGAGAAACAATCCTGGGAAGCTGTTTTACACAAAAGAGTAGATTGCTCAGTTGTAGAAACTCAGGTATTATAAGAAAACGGGAGAGATATTCGTTACTAGAAGGGGGACTTGCTCAGCGTTTCTAAATTCACATTGGTAGATTGTTGAACTGTTGTAGGCTGAGTGTTAAAATCACATCTTTCCCTCCGTTTTCTTACAGAGACAATGATGGTTCTTCCAAGATTGTCTGTGAAAGGCTAGGCACCTGCAAAACCACACATTTGACCTGAGCCATCACCCAAGTAGAATGTAATCTGCTCTCAGATCATAGGAGAAAAAAGAGAGAGAGAGAATCCCAAGAAGAAACACTCACATCAGGATTTTCATCAAATTTAGTGCACGTCTCACCATTTATCTTCATTTGTGGTAATTTTTAAAATAAACACTAATGTCGAATTGCCCTGCGTTACAACGAGCAACTCAATTATCAGAAAATCACGAGTCTCCAACGTTTGTTCTAATTACTAAAGCAGAAGAGTGGACAGAGTTTAGAAAATTTTCAACAAGGCTTAAACAAGAGAGATTTTCCACTTTTTTCTAATCAGGTCAACATAGATACCACTTTCCCTACAACCTTGTAGGCAGTTGGTATTTTTCAGAGATATCATTTGGTTCTTTATAGAAGGCTTAAAGTTGGAGGTCCATAAAAACGATAATCAACTTTTATGTGTGCCTTCTATAGGCCAGGAACTGTGCTAAATGAACAGTATCTAATTTAATCCTCCTAACAAGCCCTGTGAAGTCAATACTACTGACTATTCTCACTCCAAGGGGGGGCAAAGCAGATGCTTCGAGAGTTGAACTCAGTTTTCCAAGTTCATACAGCTCGTATATGATGGAATCAGGACTTGAGCTCAGTCTAATGCCAGGTTGGACTCTCAGTGGCAGCTACTGTAGTTTTTTTGACCGTCACCTGCTTCCCTCCCCCACCCCCGCCCCCATCTCATTCCCATTTAGGGATAATCAGCCATACTTAAATGACAGTGGCCAGGCAGGAAGGGTGGCTACTGGGTTTAATTATTTATATCCAGGGGGAAGAGCCGCCTCGCCCCATACGTTCTGCTTCAGCTCTTGCCCTGCCAGGGGAGTAGCCATCCTTCAAACCATCAGTGTTAATTGCTGGTGAGGGATGAATTAGGCGGCAGGGGTCACACACAGTTTACTAGTCATGCATATTTCTTTCAGAATACCTAAGTACCATTCCCTTGGAGATGAGAAGAAATGATGGGAGGGATGTTAAAAGGGACTCCCAGAAATATTTCTGGACCAGTCATGATCACTAGCCCTTATGATACTCTTGGAGTCATTTTACTGGTTCTTGAAATGAGTGCACTTGCCCTAGGATGGCTTGGCCCCTCCCAGTAATCAGAAGCTCCCAGGATGGGTCAAAGATTACTTTATTTGCTATAATTCTGCAAGTTGAATGTATCTCTCAGCCATTTCCTGTGAATGCTATTATGGGGCAGGCACAGGGGGATGACTATGGGACAGAAACATATCAGGTGAGAGGGATCCTATGCTTTTGTATGAAGGAGAAGCCCATTCTCCTTGGTGATGGGAGTTTTCCTTCTGCTCTGACTCCTGCCCAGCCGGGATCAGTGGGGAGCCTCCTCCTTTGGGCGACAGGTCTCTTTCTTTCTAAATCTTCTTTTTTTGGGACAAAAAGCAAGACTACCCTTCTTTTCATCTTTCAGCTTTTTCATCCTGGCCAACGACACTCAAACACCCTCGCCCCCAATTTGGGCTGCTAGACTATGCCAAGAGGCCACATACTGGATATATTACCTCAGGCCCAGTGTTTGGACTTCACTGAACCTTAATTGTAACATCTGAGAAGGGTTGGGGAGGCGGATGTTGTGAGGATTCATTAAGACAATGTTAAATTTTTATCACGGAGTCAAGATGAAGGACCCCAGGTCAGAACTATAGTATAGCCTATAAGTTTTAACATTATTTTTATAACCAGCTTATGCTAACTAAGAAACTGTGGCCAGCTGACCATAGATAAGGGAGTCAGCAAGCAGCATGACGGGATAACGAATGGTGAACATCTGTGTTTAACCCGGCTGTTTCTGGCTTCTGTATAATAATGCTTCTAATGCTTTGCTAAGAAATGAAAAATTTCTTAAACCCTCTTTCGCTGTGTAATCAAATAAAGTTATACCCTTCCCCTGTTAAGACTACTAAGTAAGATTGATAAGGGTTGTCTCTCGTACCAAGACCGGAGACGTACGGTTCTGCACGTACGCTAACTGGAGACGTGCAGTTCAGCACGTACGCTAGCTGGAGATGTGCGGTTCAGCACGTATACAGATAAAGGTTAGATACGTGCAATTCAACACGTACCCTCTACTGTACACTACCTGAACTGTGACTGGCCAGAATGTATGGTTGGTTTTAAAGGATTGGCTACCTGTGTGTAGGCCTTACTGTAATGCTTTGAAATTACTGGCTAGAAAAGTGAGGGCTCTGATGTAATGGACTGTAAAATTCTATATTAAGGGACTCCCGAAACAGATCGGGGCTCTCAGGCACTGACCCATCCTGGTCAAGTGTCCCTGAGAGTCTGAGCATACCCGAATAAAATCCTCTTGCTTATTGCATCCAGTGGTCTGTGAGTGCGTCCTTGGGTGCGGGTCCTCTAGGGTCTTTCAAAGAAAGATCTCTTGTTAGGAATGTGTTCAATCTTACCAGGATAGAGGGCAAAATAGCATTTTACATATATTTTTTTAATAAAGTATTTCTTTTTAAAAAATTATTTATTTGACAGAGAGAGCAGGAATACAAGCAGGGGAGTGGGAGAGGGAGAAGAAGTCTTCCTGCTGAGCAGGGAGCCCAATGTGGGCCTCCATCCCAAGACCCTAAGATTATGATCTGAGTGGAAAAACGATGCTTTAAGGACTGAGCCACCCAGGTTCCCTGCAACACAGCATTTTTTAAAAAGATTTTATTTATTAATTTGACCGACAGAGATCACAAGTAGGCAGAGAAGCAGGCAGAGAGAGAGGGAGAAGCAGGCTCCCCGCTGAGCAGAGAGCCCAATGAGAGGCTCCATCCCAGGACCCTGGGATCATGACCTGAGCTGAAGGCAGAGGCTTTAACCCATCGAGCCACCAGGCACCCCGGAAAACAGCCTTTAAAACAATATTTTTATTTTTATTTTATACATATATATGTAAACAGGGAATTGAATGTATACATATAAATATAACTTGTAAACACATTTGATATATATTTATGTTTATCCTAGGACGCAACACTGCCCTCCTGAGCAGTGCAAGAGGGTGGGTTTTTACAAAGAATCACCAAACAGCTTGACCCAACTGAACGGACTGCCTTGCGCTGTTGCTTAAGAGAAAGCCTTGAGTTGGGAAAGGTTTGACAAATACTGAGAAAAACCAGTCAATTAATATGTTAAAAACACTACCCAACCACAGTATGAACCATTTAGACATATGGCTTTAATTTTGACTTTAGTCTCCAAAGCCTAGGGGTCCCTGGGGAAAGGGGGCAGAGGGAGAGAAAGGACCAGCTTCTCTGTGGGCCAGGTTTCTCGGGTTGCTCCCAGCCCTGCCCCCAGAGGGAATGCCCCCACCCAGGGCTTTGCTCCCAGAAGTGCCCCTCCCCCAGAAAGCCCCTTCCCAAATGGCCCTGACCTTTGGCCACACCCTCAGAGGTCCCATTATCCACCCCCAACCCCCTCACACCCCCCTACCCTGCCAAGCACCGCCCTCAGAAGGGTTCTAAGGTAAAGTCAGTGTGCTTCTCTCTCAATGTCTAGGAATTACTCAGTTTTATTTTTGACTTTGTGTTTTTTGAGCGAAGTGGGTGGTGTAAGGACCTACTTTATATTTTTATATTTTAGCCAGAGGCTTCCATTGAGGTTACACAATAACCTTGTTGTTTAACCCTTAAGCTGTCCCTGCTCCCCTTCTCCCAGGGGACTTACTTAAAAACAAGTCCCGGAAATCAACCTCAGGTAACAAAGCCCAAATACAAGGGTGGGTCAGGCCAGGTAAGACATCTGATCAGTGGAGGGCTGCATACTGTCTCCCTAGCTACCAAGGAGTATGGGTCCCGCCCTTTGTGAGTCTTTTGGGCGAAAATCCTAACCAAGGTGATAGGCTAGGTCAAATATCTACTAAAAGGTAAGTTGTAATTCAATTGGTCACCTAGCATCACTGTGCAGCTTTCTCTGTGTGTTACAATTTCATTGGCCACCTGTGCATGACCAGGCCCACCGCATGGCCTATGTCCTTAAAAGCTAGTCTGTAAAGGAGAGAGGGGTTGACTTCTCTGTAAGAAAAGCGGCCCTGGCTGGTCAGTTTGATTCTTGATGCTTGGTGCAAAATAAAGCTTTGTTTGACCTTCGCTTTGTATCAGTCTCACTCTTAATCATGGACTCATTATTGGGGCGTAACAGGTGGGATAGTGGAGCACGTACATAGTGGAGGGGACAGCCCACTGTGGGTATCCACCATTCCTTGCCTGTACTGCTCATTTGCATGTACTGCTCGCCCTGCCTGGTGAGCACAGCATGGAAATGGACACCTCGTGAGTGGTGGTCAACGAGACTCGCTGACCACGTGGTGTCTATGACCGAGTCAACCGGAGCTCACCTTCCCTACAGACCAGAGCTTGCTCTGAGCACCGGCAGGAGGCGGTGGCCTCTTGTGAGCAGCCCAGAACCCTGTCTTGTCCTTTCTCACTCATGTCACCTCCCTGTGTTAGCCAAGCCTTGGAAGTGGTGACTTAGGAGGGAAGGGAAAGAAAGGCAGCCCCTGGCTCCTGATCCTGTCAAGTTCCGTACTCATCAGGAAGCCGAGGGCAGCAGGGTTGGTGGAACAGGTGTGAGTCCCCAGGTGAGGTAAAGATGGCAGAGCTGGTCTTGTGCAGGATTTCTACGGTTCTGATAAGAAGAGGGCACGTGGGTGTGCCCCAGCTGTGGAATCCCTGCGTGAATTATTTAACACTGACATTGCACCCTGCGAAGATGAATGGCATAAATCATGCCCATAATCACATTATAAAATTTTTATTTGCTTGGAATGACATTAAATGCAAATAGAAAACAGCAGCCATGCCCCTTCAGAAGACAGATGATGGAGGAAATGAGCTTTCTATTTTAGTACCTTTAACAAACACTTCCTCCCTGTTTTTGCCCAAAGGGCCCTATATCTTCATTTTGCATGGGGCTTGTAAATTATGTAGCCAGCCCTGGGGACAGCTGTGCAGTGTCTCAATGACCCAGTGCAGGGAATGGCAGGAGCCTCCCTCCTTGATACAGTAGTATTACACAAGCCCCTGAAGCTGAAACAGAACTTCAGGATAAAGTCTGGGGGGGAGGTCCTCAAATTTCTGAGTCATGGGCTGTCGTAAACAAAATAACAGCCGGGTGGCTTAGGCAACATACAATTTATTTTCTCATGGTTCTGGGCGCTGGAAGTCCAAGATCAAGGTGGCAGTAGGGTTCGATTCTTCAAACGTCTCTCCTTGGCTTGCAGATAGCTGTGTTCTCCACTCTGTCTTCAAACGATTGTCCTTCAGTCTGTACTGTCTGTGTCCTAATCTCTTCTTCCTGTAAGCACACCAGTCCTGTTGGCTTGGTGCCCACCCCCAGTGAGCTCGTTTTCCCTTTATCACCTCTTTAAAAATCCTGTCTCTGAATACTGCCACATTCTGAGATGCTGGGTGTTAGGACGTCAACATAGGAATCTGGGGGCATCCAACTAAGCCCATAACAATAGTCAAAACTGGATCCGAAACTGAAATTTAGACACATTTTAAAATGCTAAAAGTGTATATATATAATTTTTGTGGTAGGCCTGAGATGGTTGGTAGGCTGAGATGTATTTGTAACCTTTGAGGGAAACATCCTTTGGAATGATCAAAGAGAGCTTCTATGTAATTCCATACATCCACAATTAAACCCCAGAGCTTTTTAATTTGGAATTTGGCTGTTTTGTGCTTGGTGGTAACCAAAACCAGCCTAGGGCTTTTCTTTTGTTTTGGCAGAAATGTAGGAGGCCGAGGACTTGAGCATTTAAACATCTTGCTGCTCTTTGGTTTAATCATACTCTACTGAGTTGCCCGAAACTAATTAAGCTCTTGGCTCTGTAGAGGAGAGATGATGTTCATTACATGTCATTGGCCACAATGTTCCTTTTTTAAATTGTTGTTAACATTTGTGTTATTTTTCAGTATAAGAGACAAGCTTTATCTTAGTTTGGGCTGATGTAACAAGAGCACCATAAACTAGGTGCTTTAAAGACATACTTATTTCTCTCAGTTCTGGAAGCTGGGAAGTCTACGATCAAGACCCTGGAAGATTCCGTGTCTGTTCAAGTGCCCACTTCCTGGGTCACAGATGACCATCTTCTCCCTATAACCTCCAAGGTGGAGGAGGCGAGGGATCTCTGTGGGGTCTCTCTTATGGAGACACTAATCTCGCCCATGAGGACTCCACCCTCATGACCTAAACATCTCCCAAGGACCCCATCTCCTAGTTATGTCCCTTTGGACATTGAGTTTTCAACTTATGAATCCTGGAGGGATACACTGTCTACAGTGAGCTTCGTCAAACATCTTTTATGTTCAAGGCACTGTTTTTTGGCAAAATTAATCATTTCCTACACATCCTTTGAAGCAAGAGTATTTCTGCACTTTGCCTTCCTTTTGAACCTTTCTCTAGAGAGGATCCTAAATGTTCAGAAAAGATGCAGAAGAAACCTGCTGGTTAGCTCGTTTTTCACAGTAGAGCAGAATTCATTTTGAAGTAGGTTAATCTTAGAAATCCAGGCGAAGACACTTCGCTTGAAAATCATCTCAAATGATCAGTTAGTTTTGTTAGTATGAGTAATAGTAACTATAAGATCAATAGAACAACTTTTTGTTCTACTGTGGGCCTACTGTGTGCTGGGTACCTCGGAGCACCTGAGTCGAACCATCTCGTGATCCTTTCAACAGCCCACTGAGGGTCACACTGTCTTCTCCTCCACGTTATGGATGAGCCTTAAGTCTGGGCCAGAAATGACACAACTTTCCCAAAGCCATATTGCTACTGAGGGGCCAGCTGGGATCTACGCCCACTCTGGTGCCAGAGCCTGTGATTGCAAATGTGGGCTGCACTAGCTGTTCAGAACAAAGGACTGTTCATGGAGGTGACACAGCTAACCCGTGAGACCCACCACCCTTTTCCCTAAGGTCATCCCGGTACAGCCTGCAGTGATGGCCCGAGTTAAGCATTTGAACTTGGTGCTGCAGAGGGCGTGTTTTAGGGACAAGATTGGTGTTAAGGGGGTCTAATGAAGCCCAGAGGGAATGGAAGGAAACAGGACTTGGGGAAATATCTGGGTCCCTGGAGCAGTGATCTCCTTTTATTACTGTGCACCTCTCTTTCACAAAAATAAATAAATACATAAATACATACATACATACATACATACATACATACATACAAAAAATATTTGCGGACATAGCACAAATTTAAGCAAATTTTTGATAAATTATAAACTCTACTACTCTACTAAATTATTATAAAAGGCATGCAAAAGCTAAACAGTTAAATGGATGACATGAAATATGAGTAAAACTTATAATATTTTCTTCCAGCCCCTTACTGGACTATTTGTCAAACTCCCTTTGGAGAAGACTTTTTAAAGATTTGTTTATTTATTTATTGAGAGAGAGAGAGACAACACGTGTGTGCACATGTGAGTAGGGGGGGGTGGGGCAAAGGGAAAAGGAGAGAAGAGGACTCCCCATTGAGCACAGAGGCCTCACTAAGGGCTCAATCCCATGACCCTGAGATCATGACTTGAGCCAAAATTTTGAGTCAGGCATTTAATCAACTGAGACACCCAGGTGCCCTGGAGAAGACTTTTTAAGAAAGAGATAGGACACTGGATTTATAGCAATAATTCCTAGAATTAATCTTTAAAAGTGGGAAGATAGAAATGTTTTTTTTAATTTTTTTTTAAAGATTTTCTTTATTTATTCATAAGAGATGGGAGGCAGAGGCAGAAGCATGCTTCCCGCAGAGCAGGAAGTCCAGAGTGGGACTTGATCCCAGGACCTGGGATCATGACCCTAGCTGCAGATAGACGCTGGAGATACTGATAAACCAAACTTTAGGGAAAAATACTGAACTTTACTGGGAAGATGAAGCAGAACAACAGCATATGGCAGCAACATGAGTTTTAGATAGTTGTGGGTCACCCAGATGGCTTAAGGTGGAGAGAAAAACAAAAGGCTGTAGTGAACCAAAATTGTCCGAGTTGTGTAATTTAACCCAGGAACTTCCGGGTGACATAAAGATTTGTTTATTTATTACACGGACAGCGCCATGTGGGGATAGAGCGAGGGGGAATGAGAATTCCATACAAACGTGTGAGTGGCTCTTCTCCCATCTCCAGGGGGGAAGGAAGAGATTGGGTTTACTCCAGTAAGCATGGTGATGAGTTGGTGAGGTAGGTTGACTAGATGTCTGGACACCTGAAAAAGCCAGCTAAGGGGGCTTCCTGGCCATCTTGTCAGTGTCTTATTGAAAGCTTGTCATGTGCAAGACTTTCTTTTAACAGGTTGCCAGGTGAATTGATGTACAAATCAGACTACCGGCCGCCATGTGTCATTGCTCAGGTGGTCCATGACACAGTGCCCTGCAACTAAGGGGATGCACTTAGCATTACAGACGTCGTTCTGTCTTTGTTATTTTGAAATTTAGAAAATATCTTATTAATTTGTTCACCCCAAAGAGGCAATTTATTGCTTACTATGACAGTCTTTTGGTAGAGGACACAAAACTGCTTTCTTTGTTATGAAAATCAATGTGTTACACCAATTTTCTGAAAGATAGAAATGAATTGCCTCCTTCCAGCTGGGTCAGGACATAAGTGTACCCTATGTATTGGTTTTTCAATAGATTCCATTTACAGATTGTACATGTCTCTCAATACAGAAGACATTTGCTCACATTTATGTGTAGAACATTCCCGAACCTGGTCCAGGTTGCGGATGAAACCGTCACTCTGACTGGCAAGGCATAACGAAGAAGAGTTTTCCTGTAAACAATATGTGGTCATGGAAGGAATCAGCACTGCAATTCGTGGCTGATTCCAAAGGCTCTAAGAGGTGGTAGATGCACAGGCAAAGTGGTGACTTTTGCAGAGGAAGCAGGCTGGGGAGAGATAGCAAAACAGAAGTTTGAGAGGGCCCTAAAATCTCCTCCTGTGGGATTATTGGCCATTGAGCTTGAGAAAGGCTATGGTGAAAACTTGAAAGAGCATCAGATCAAACCCTTGGCCACTGGAGGTTGAAACTGACATGAGCAGCACTATCTCTATTCTTGACCCAAGGCCACAGGATGACAAGCTTTGCTTTTTCAATGTGGTCTCAAGTCTCTATACTGCCCTATAAAGAAAATAATAAAAATAAATGCTGAGAGTGTAAAGTGTAAGCAGAGCTCCCCTTGGCCATTTCCTAAGTTTTGTCCACTCCGAAGTGAGTATCACTTTGGTGACTGCATTGCAGGAAATGGCCTTAATGATCAATGGCAGACCTCCACTCCAGAGTGACATAAAAAGCAATCTGCACCTCCTTCCTGATTTGTCTGTAATGAAACTTGCTTTCCTCAGGTCCCAGCATTCGAGGCAGATAAATATGTTCCCTTTCGTTGGCTCTTACTCATACTTCAGCAAGATTTCCCATGTGCTTTCCTTGGCTGGCTGGGAAACTGGACCACAATTTATGGGATCTTAGGGGACAGGCGTGTAGAATTCCAGTGGGATCCCGGAACAGAACCTAATTGGAGATTAGAGACCATTGCGGTGCAAAGCTTTTCTTTGAGATCGAAAGAGGTGCATGTTATGCAAATATTAGCAAGTGTAAGTTCACACTGTCTATTGAAAATTTATAGACTCATTATGGTCAAGAAGGCTGGAAGATAAGTAGATTTTGGGAAAGATGCAGGTAAATTCAAGGAGGTGGCAAATTACCCCAGGGAAAGTAGAATGGCTAAAGAGTATGGCCCAAACTTTTTAAAAAAATTTTATTCACTTATTTGACACACAGAGAGCCAGAAAGCACAAGTGGGGGGAATGGCAGAGGGAGAAGGGGAAGCAGGCTCCCCGCTGAGCAGGGAGGCAAATGTGTGGGACTCGATCCCAGGACCCTGGGATCATGACCTGAGCTGAAGGCAGACACTTAACCGACTGAGCCACCCAGGCACCCCCTGGCTCCAACTTCCAAAGATGGTGTATGAGATACCTTTGGTGGGAAGGAATGAAGATCAGCAACTGTCCTTGATTCTGCTTCTCAGGAAGGCATTGTGATGTGGTGCCCAGGACTTTGAAGACAGACACATGCTTGGTGCCCTCCGGCTCTGCCGCAAAAGCAACACCTTCCAGAGGGCAGCTGCAGGCACCGGGTGGCGTCACACAGGGTCAGACCCGGGAGGCACTCACCCACGTACCCATTCCACCATCCTGCTGGGTTTGGAAGAGCGCTATCTAAGTGCCTGCTGCCGAAGGACCATCCAGAGTGACATGTCCCATGGGGCATGCCGGCATTCCTTTACCCCTTCAGGTTATAGGCAGCAAGGCTGGAAATTTTTTTAATTGCCTGGGAAAATGATAGCAAACAGCTCCAAAAAGGAGTTTCAGAACGTAGACTTCATACTATGTTTTGAGTACATTTCATTCATTTGGCAGGTACTGACAGGGTGCTTAAGTGCCAGGTGCTGCTGCATTAGAAACGGACTTGAGAAGTTAACAGGAGGGGGCTCCAGCCCTCAACCAGCAAAAAGTTGATCAATGGATGCATGTGACAGACAGAGCACTGTGACGGGGAGTACTATGTGCTGTCATAAGAAGGGTATGCCTGGAGTTAAAGGAATACTCGGGGGGAGCCAGCACCAACACTCGGGGAGAGCTGTGGGAAATATGATGGATGCAGATGGCTCCAGTGGAAACCAGAGAACTGCTCAGATCCCTGCTTCTTAACAGCTCCAAGTGCCCGCCGCTTCAGAGTGGGGGCTGGGCGAGCAGGGAGCTGGGGTGGGTGCAGCGATGCCTAAGTTCCGACCTCAAGCCCCTGTGCTGTTTCACCTGTCCCTTTAGGAGTACAATGACATAGGATGTCACCAACGGAGGATCTACCCCTGCATCCTGGTACTGGGAAAGCACGCGAGGGCTGCGGAGGTGAAAGCAAGATTGGTAGTTCCAGTAATGTGTGCAGGGTTTTAAAAAACTATATACCGGAAAATATCCGGTCTTATTTGCATGTGTTTGTATCATGCACAATTTTTAACTGCAATCCTCCTTTTACCTTCTTCCCTGTTGTTAAGACTCTCCTCTCCTCCCCGCTGCCTTTGTCCCTATAATACCTGTTGACAGCCTGGTGCTCATCCATGAGCTCATTCGCCTCTATCCACGCACGCATGGGGCTCTGTCACTGTTTAACAAATATGGGCTCATTTTATCTACCTCTTGATCTAGTGCTTCCCAGTTAATAATCCCTCCTGCATAACGTCCTTCTGTTTTTATCTTCATTTTTATAAAGAATGGCTGCTCACCTTTTATCAGGTGCCTTTATTTTTTTATCAAATGCATTTATTGCTATGGTCTTAAGTGTTTTTTCACAGTTAATTTAGTGATGAGGTAAATCTTATTGATTTTCTGGTCTTGAGCTCCCTTTATTTTCCTGGAATGAATCCAAGTTGGTCTCAGGATATAGTCCTTTGATAGATGCATGACTTCTGTTATTTGCTAACATTAGTTCAGTTTCTGTTAACTAATCTGTCCTAAGCCAGATTTGTTAATAGCTTCCCCGTTCCTCCCTCTCAGGTTTGGGTATTAAAATTGTGCTCAGCTTCATCAAGTGAATTGACTTATTATTGTTTAATTGCCTGTTGCCATTTAACAGTAGAATGACAGTTATCCAGCTGCAAACTTGTCTGATCTTGGAACTCATCTTCTTAATTTTCCATTCTTGAATCATTTGGATGATTTTGTTTTCCTAGGAAATCATCGTTTCTTCTAGGTTATCAAATTGATTAGTATAAAGTGCCTTGCAGTTTAGTGATTCTTTTATATTATGCATTTGCTTTTATATCTCTGTTCCCAATCCTTATCTGTTTTGCAACTCTCTCCCTCTCTCTGTCCCCTCCTCCCTGAAACCCCCCTTTCCCCATTCTCCTTCCCTCTCCCCACCTCCTCCCACACCCCATCTTCCCCCTCTCTTATCCTTAATAGGGCATGTAAAGTTTTTTTTATTATTATTATTTCATTAGTCTTTCATAGAAACAACTTTGAGTTTATTTGCCCCTGATATTTTTTATTAGTTTAAAAATTTATCTTTATTATAACTACTTCCTTTCTTTGGATTGAGCTGCCCTTTTCTGATGGGTTTAAATGAGTACTTTCTTTTATTTAAAAAAATGTTTGAAATTGAAGACATTTGACACTAAAGTCTCCTTAGAGTATAACTTCTGGTGTCTTCTGTAAGTTTTGGTATGAAATAGTCTCCTTTCCATTGCTTTCAAGATTTTCTTCAGTCGTCTTATGATTTCTTCTTTGACTGAAGACTGTATTTCTTAACTTGTATGTAGTTTCAATTTTTTGTTACCAGGTTATCTAATTCTGATTCTACCAGATTGTGATCAAAGAACTGTTCTTTAAATCTTTAATTTGGAAGGCTTGTAAAGGTTTCCTTTTTTGCCTAGTATGCAATTAATCTTTACAAATATGGCTTTCCTTAGGTGTAAGAAAGAAATGTTTTCCGAGGGAAATAAGGATGTCTATTTTCTTTTTTTTTTTAAGATTTTATTTATTTATTTGACAGACAGAGATCACAAGTAGGCAGAGAGGCAGGCAGAGAGTGAGAGAGAGGAGGAAGCAGGCTCCCCGCGGAGCAGAGAGACCGATGTGGGGCTCTATCCGAGGACCCTGGGATCATGACCTGAGCCGAAGGCAGAGGCTTTAACCCACTGAGCCACCCAGGCGCCCCAGGATGTCTATTTTCTGTGTGTCCTTGTTTTTCCCTCCTTCTAGTAGATACTCCCATTTGAAAAGCTAAAATTTTACCTTGTTATTGCATTTTTAGAGTCTTCAGGTATTATGTTGTTAGATGTATACCTGCTTATACCTTTTACATCTTCTTTCCAAACTCTGCCTTTAAAAATGTCCCTCTTCATCTTAGTACCTATAACTTTAGACCCAACTTGTCTGCGATGAATTTTGCCATTCCGGCTTTCTCTTTTGCATGGTATCTCCTCACCTGATACATTCTCAATCCCTTTTGCATTTTAAGTATGTTTCTTGAACAGCATGGATCTGTAACCTCCTGATAGGCGCTTTAATAGAAAAAGTCAGTCTGTACACATTTAAATTAATGATAAACAGTCATAATTTTATTCCTCCCATCTTATTTTGTTTTTATTTTCCCCATTGTTGATGTTTTTAATCAAGTTCATTCTTTTTGTACTTGATAAATAGAGAAGTTCTTTGCATTTTTCGATGACAGCTTAATTGAGATATAATTCACAGGCCATACCACTCACCATCTAATGTGGACAATTTAATGGCTTTCACTATATTTAACTATACTATACTGAACTACCTACACATTTTCATCATCCTCAAAAGAAAACTTTAGCCATCACCACCAGTCTTAGGCAACCACTAATCTACTTTCGGTCTCTGTAGATTTAGCTCTTCTGGAAATTCCATATAAATCAAATTATGCAATACGTGGTCTTCTGTGACTGACTTCTCTCAATCAGCAGAATGTTTTCAAGGCTCCTCTGTGTCGTGGCACATATCAAAATTCTATTCCTTTTCAAGGCCGAATAATATTCCACAGGCTGGATGGATCACATTTTATTTATCTCTTCATCAGTTGATGAACATCAGGGTTGTTCTCACCTTTTCGCTATTACGAATAAACCCTAAACCTTCATGCACAAGTTTTTGTGTGGGCATAGTTTTTTTCTTGGCTCTATACACAGGAGTGATATTGGTGTGTCATATGGCAACTCTGTGTTCTGCATTTTGAGGAGCTACTAAACCATTTCTAATGTGGCTGCGCCATTTTCCAAGCCCACCAGCAATTTACAGGTTCCAGCTCTTCACATCCTTCCAACACCTGCTTTTGGGGTTTTTGATAGTAGCCATCCACGTGGGTGGGAGGTGGTATCTCACCATGGTTTTGATTTGCATTTCCCGAATGATTAGTGATGTTGAGCATATTTTCACGTGCTTATTGTCCCATATATTTTATATATACCTTATATGTATCTTTAAATATATATTATATATTTCATATTTTATTTATATTTAAATACATATTTAAGAATGTAAATATATTTACATAAATATGTTTATATAAATATATGATCATGTAAAATATATTTATATATACATTTATATATTAATGTATACATTTGAATATTAGAGAAATGTATATTCAAGTTCTTTGCTCATTTTTTAAGAGATTTTATTTATTTATTTGAGAGAGATTTATTGAGAGAGATCACAAGCAGGCAGAGAGGCAGGCAGAGAGAGAGGAATAAGCAGGCTCCCTGCTGAGCAGAAAGCACGGGGCTCGATCCCAGGACTCTGAGTTCAAGACCTGAGCGGAAGGCAGCAGCTTAACCCGCTGAGCCACCCAGGCGCCCCTCTTTGCTCATTTCTTAACTTGGTTGTCTTTTTATTTGAGTTGTAAGAATTCTTCACACAGTCTGAATGCATGTTCCTTATATATGACCTGCAAATATTTTCTCCCATTTAGTGGCTTGTCTTTTGACTTTGTCAATGGGGTCCTTGGAAGCACAAAACTGGGATATCTTGGTTGAGTCCCATTTATTTGTTTATTATTTTTTTTAAGTTGCTTGTACTTTGGTGTTTGGCTGAGGAGCCGTTGTTAGATTCAAGACCACTAACATTTACCTTTGTGTTTTCTTCTGAAAACTTTATCATTTTACTTTATTTTTATTTTTTAAAAGATTTTATTTATTTGAGAAAGAGACAATGAGAGAGAGCATGAGCGAGGAGAAGGTCAGAGGGAGAAGCAAGCTCTGTGGAGCTTGGAGCCTGATGCAGGACTCAATCCGGGAATTCTGGGATCATGACCTGAGCAGAAGGCAGCCGTCCAACCAACTGAGCTACCCAGGCATCCCGAACTTTATCATTTTAATGCTTACACTTATGTCTTTGATGCATTTGGGGTTATTTTCTCTGTATGGTGTGAGGCAGGACTCCTGTTTCATTATTTGCATGTGGCTGCTTGGGAGTAAAATACTGTTCTTACCCCCATTGAATTGTTTGGCAGTCTTGTCAAACATTAGTTGACTGTAATTTATTTTCCTTTTTTTTTTTCCCCATTGAGGCATTTCACGTGCCATGTATATTATATTTCTAGGAAAAAGGAATCCCAGGATTTTCCCTCCTGCCTGGATTCTTCCTTCTTCATGGTGCATGATGCCAGAAGAATTTTTCCATGCAGTGAAACCAAACTGAGGGGATGGAAATCTTCTGCCACTTTTCTAGATCTTTCAGTTATACAAGTCTAGGGCTGGTCATGCCACACTTGTTTAACTTGCCCGTGAGGTTCACAGCAGTTTTCCCAGCTCTGTGGTCATCAATAATTTCAAATTTGCCAATGTACTCATGCTTCGTCATCACAGTGAGGAAACGGGACGATGACTTTGGTGCAGGGCCTCCTAAGAACCTGGCCTTCGCCACCCCTTTCAGCAGTGTTAATGTTCTTGAGGGCATCTGTGGGACATTTGTTCACACTGTTACTGCGGCACGGAAAGATGGCAGAAAAAGCTTTTTTCCCTTTTATTAATATTTGGTCTTGTTCTCCTTCCTTTTCTCATAACCGAATGCGTATTTCCCCTTCGTCATTTGAAAACTGCATACTGTTCTCCAGCTGTTTTCCCCAGACGAGACCTTGTGTATCAAGAATCCTTATTTCATGGTTATTATACACAATCTTAAAGATTTATGACTGTCCGTTTATTTTACACATGCATACACACAAAGCAGTAAATACGGACTTTATCTGAATGGCTAAATGTTGGCCAAGACAGAAGCCAGTTGTAGTGGGAACTGATAGGATAAAGATATAGTCTGAAGTTTTTGTTCTTTAAAAAAAGCCTTCATGGGGCGCCTGGGTGGCTCAGTGGGTTAAGCCGCTGCCTTCGGCTCAGGTCATGATCTCAGGGTCCTGGGATCAAGTCCCATGTCGGGCTCTCTGCTCAGCGGGGAGCCTGCTTCCTCCTCTCTCTCTCTCTGCCTGCCTCTCTGCCTACTTGTGATCTCTCTGTCAAATAAATAGGTAAAATCTTTAAAAAAAAAACAAAAAAAGCCTTCATGGGGCGCCTGGGTGGCTCAGTGGGCTAAAGCCTCTTGCCTTCAGCCCAGGTCATGATCCCAGGGTCCTGGGATCAAGTCCTGCATCGGGTTCTCTGTTCAGTAGGGAAGCCTGCTTCCCCCTCTCTGCCTGCCTCTCTGACTACTTGTGTTCTCTGTCTTTCAAATAAATAAAATCTTAAAAAAAAAGGCCTTCATATTTTATTAAAAATTTTAGGTGTCCGAATTCAAAAGGTTAACAATATAGTACAATAATAATAATAATAATAATATATCATCTAATAATAAAATAATAATAATTTCTCCTGCATAGTCACTGCTGCACACTAGTAAAATGAGATGTTTCTTTTCTTTTCTTTTTTAAAGATTTTATTTATTTTATTTATTTGACAGACAGAGATTACAAGTAGGCAGAGAGGCAGGCAGAGAGAGAAGGAGGGAAGTGGGCTCCCCGCTGAGCAAAGAGCCCGACGTGGGGCTCGATACCAGCCAAAGGCAGAAGCTTAAACCACCCAGGCGCCCCGAGATGTTTATTTTCATTTGGGATTATGGAGGGGCAAGGTGTTTTTGGCTCTCCTGCTGAAGTAGGGACTCAGTCAGTATGGTCTCCACCTTTTTCCCTAATAGTAGCTCTGGAAGATGAAGACGTCCCTCCATCTCCCAGACATGAGGGTTTGACCAGGACATGGGATGGTATAAGCTCATTGACATAGTCTCATGAACTAAGCCCTGGTTTATTGGTCACAGTCGTTCTCCAAATATTTTCAGGAATAAACTTCAGGTGTTGCCCTTACTCTAATTTTTCTTTCTGAGATTTCTGACTGCAATCGCTACTTCCTGCAGTCACTCAAGGAGAAACGAGGCATGTGGCTGCGCAACAGTGTGTTTTTCTTTCAAGATGACAGAATCACTCTTGATTTCTGTACTCATCTTGGATTTTCATATACGAACATGGATTTTGGTGTCTACCCTGAGGAGATAATACATATGGTGTGAGCTACACATGTATTCTCATGACACGTCACCTGGGTTACCCAGAACTTTCTGGGCCCGGCAGAAAGGCAGAAACCCAGGTGAATTCCTCATTGTTCCAGCAGGCTGTCAGCCCTCAAAGGCCTTCTGGATGTGTTTGTGCATCGCAGTGTCTGCTGTGTAAGATACAGAAAGAGCACAGTAGTTCAGGGGGGAAATATTTAGGAACACATTTTCCAGGAGGAACCAGGATTCAGTTTGGGTGACTCTTGACCATTTTTCATCTTCTGACGACTGAAAGTGGTAGTTAATCTACAGTCATGGTTTTAACATGCATTTCGAATGTAATGTGAGTTTCTATCAACATAAAACTATAAGAACTGTCTTCCTAAAGGGCATTCATGTAAGGCCCGTTATTTTCCAGCTTGATTAATGAAAACAAAATTTTTCTGTAATGCTTTCTTCCTAGTCTGTATTAGTTTTCAGGACTGGATTGAAAGTGATTTATTGTGGATAGGGTTATACCTGCTCGTGGAATTTTTTTCTGTTCCTGGGTTTTTAAAGGTGGCAGAGTTGACTTTCTGATTTTAATTCATCTTCACTAGATGAAGAATTCACAAATAGGACTTTTTCTTGAAATAACCATAGCCTGGGGGCGCTTGGGTGGCTCAGGTCATGATCTCAGGGTCCTTTGATTGAGTCCCACATCGGGCTCCCTGCTCAGTGGGGAGCCTGCTTCACTCTTTGCCTCCCCCTCTGCTTATGCTTTCTCTAATAAGTAAATAAATAAATAACCTTAACTGTTTCCTTTTCTGGGCAAAACCTTTTTGATCTGATGAAATCCCAAGAGTTCATTCTTGCCCTTGCTTCCCTTGCCTTTGGCGATGTTCCTAGGAAGAAGTTGCTGCTGCTGAGGTCAAAGAGGTTGCTACCTGTTCTCTCCTCAAGGATTTTGATGGATTTCTTTCTCACATTATGCTTCTTCATCCATTTCCAGTCTATTTTCATGTATGGTGTAAGGAAATGGTCGAATTTCATTTTTCTGCATGTGGCTGTTCAATTTTCCCGACCCTAAGGCCAGAGGCTCCTTCTCTACTCTGGGGGCGGCGTGCTGTGCCTTCCCCCATGTGCTCCTGAGGACCGCGGTGACAGACGTGTGCGACCATGCTTCTCTCTCAGACAGAGGGGATGCTAGGGAAAAAGTATTTCGCTCTATGCGGGTATCTTCCACCGTGCTGCGGAGACGAGCTCAGGCAAGCAGCAGCAGCATCCACAAACCCAACTCTGATTTCCCAACGAATGCTGTGCTTTCCCAGGGGAGATGCCCAGGCATAGAGACTTTCGCTGTATGCGGGTTTCTCCCACCGCAAGACTGGGCTCAGGCAAGCAGCAGCAGCCCGCAGATCATTTCTCAGCGAATGCTGTGCTTTCGCAGAAGCTTTGGCTTGGAGCGAACAGCACTTCGCCGCTGCTTCCTCAGGAAGGCTTCAGTGGCGTTAGGGAAGAAGAGCTGCAGGAGAGCTGGTGGGCTCTTGGGCCTTGCTTTCCCGGGCTCCATGTTCGCGTCCTGGGTTCACCCTGCCAGGACGAACTAAGCAGACACAGCCACAACCGTGAAGTAGCGTGCATAGCCTAGGGTGGCACTCTATGCACACTACCATCTCCCGGTTTAGGCATCGCTAGGCCTTTT
The DNA here is from genome assembly GCF_964662115.1 of Mustela nivalis. Lineage (NCBI taxonomy): Eukaryota > Metazoa > Chordata > Mammalia > Carnivora > Mustelidae > Mustela > Mustela nivalis. The sequence goes on from NW_028135860.1 coordinate 326,918, forward strand.
ACTCTAGCGCTCAGGCGGACTCGGGGACTAGGCTAGTGCTTTCCCCACCGGAAAGGAGAGGTGACAGGATCCCTGCACACCGCTGTGTGCACTGAATAGGGAGATTTGGGGGACTGTCCCCACTCCTTCCCCTTAAACCCCATGCCTCCTCCAAGCTTCCACATCCTGGAGGAAGAAGGCATCTGATGGCCAGTTCTTTCTGGGAGTTGTTTCTCGACTTCAGGGTAGGCACCTGGTAGCAAGCCCATGTCTCCACCACGGACAGGTGGCCAAGGAGCTGCTGTCTCCTTGAGCCCAAAGGTCAGGACCGGCATGCTTTCTGCCCAGACTCCTTCCTCAGAGTGGAGCCCTTTCCCCTGCCCTAATCTACCCCTCCTGTCTCTTAGCAGCCAGGCTTCCGTCGCTCTGCAGTGACAGACGTGTCCCTTTCCTTAAGGCTCTTTCCACAGGTGCCACCGCGCTTCTCTCTCAGGCAGAGGGGATGCCCAGGCAAAGAGGATTTCGCTCCATGCGGGTTTAGTCCACCGTGCTGTGGAGACTAGCGGAGGCAAGCAGCAGGCAGCATCCCAAGACCCGACTCTGATTTCCCAAAGAATGCTGTGCTTTCCCAGAAGGGATGCCCCGGCAAAGAGGCTTTCGCTCTATGCGGGTTTCTCCCATCGTGCAGCGAATACTAGGCTAAGGCAAGCAACAAAAGCAGCCCACAGAATCGACTTTGATTTCCCAGCGACTGCTCTGCTTTTGTAGAGGTTTTCAGCATGGCGCGAATCGCACTTCGCTGCTGCTTCCTCAGCAAGGCTTTGGTCGTTCGCTCTATCGCAGCAGGGAAGAAGAGCCGTGGGAGAGCTGGTGCCTCTTGGGCCTTGCTTTCCCGGGCTCCAAGTTTGTGCCCGGGGTTCACCTTGCTAAGCCGAACTAAGCAGACACAGTCACAGCCCTGCAGCAGCGAGCCTGGCCTAGCATGGCACTCTATGCCTATTACCACCTCCTGGTGATGGTAAAGCTTTGCCTTCTGCTCAGGCGCTCAGGCAAACTCGGGGACTAGGCCAGTGCCTTCACCACAGGAGAGAGGAGGCAACAGGATGCATGCACACGGCCCGTGCACCGGGATGGGGAACTGTGGGGGACTGTCACCACTCCTTCCACGGCACACCCCCTGCCAGCCACAACGCTGCCACATCTTGGTGGAACACGGCATCTGACTGGCCGTTTCTCCATGGGGTTGTTTCTGCGAGTTGCGGGTATGGCACCTGGGGGCAAGCCCATCTGCCCTTCCACAGGTGGCCAACGAGATGCTGTCCCCTTGGGACCAGAGGCACAAGACAGGCCTGCCTTCTGCCCAGACTCCTTCCTCAGAGGATAGCACGCGCCCCTGCGCTAGTCGTCCTCTCATGTCTCCTTAGCAGCCAGGCTTCCATCTCTCCCCGCACAGGGAGCGGGTGACACTTGTCTTGCTACCGGCCTGCTGTTCGTGCCATGGCAGCCTATCCTGCTTCCCGAGCGTTTCCCGACCTCAAGGCCAAGGGCTCCTTCTCTTCTCCAGAGGCGGCGTGCTGCGCCTTCGCCACACTTGCTCCTGGGGATCGCGGTGACAGACGTGTGCAACCCACCTCCCTCTCAGGCAGAAGGGGTGCTAGGGAAAAGAGTATTTTGCTCCATTCGGGTATCTTCCACCGTGCTGCGGAAACTAGCTCAGGCAAGCAGCAGCAGCATCCCCAAACCCAACTCACATTTCCCAACGAATGCTGTGATTCCCAGTGTAGATCAAAAGGCAAAGAGGTTTTCGCTGTATGCGGGTTTCTCCAGCCGCGAAACTGGGCTCAGGCAAGCAGCAGTAGCCCGCAGAACATTTTTCAGCGAATGCTGTGCTTTCTCAGAGGCTTTGGCTTGGAGCGAATACCACTTCACCGCTGCTTCCTCAGCAAGGCTTCAGTCGTGTCAGGGAAGCAGAGCTGCGGGAGAGCTGGTGCCTTTTGGGCCTTGCTTTCCCAGGCTTCATGTTCGCCTCCTGGGTTCACTCTGCCAGGCCGAATTAAGCAGAGACAGCCACAACCCTGCAGTGGCACCCTATGCACACTACTATCTCCCAATGTAGGCATCGCTTGGCCTTTTACTCTGGCGCTCAGGCGTTCTCGCGGACTAGCCCAGTGCGTTCCCCACGGGAAAGGTGATGTGACAGGATCCCAGCACACCGCCCGTGCACTGAATAGGGAGCTTTCTTGGAAGTCCTCACCCCATCACCCTAAACCCCATGCCACCTCCAAGCTTCCACATCCTGAAGGAAGACGGCATCTGACTCCCTGTTATTTCAGGGAGCTGTTTCTGCGAGTTTAGTGTAGGCTCCTGGTGGCTAGAGCATGTCTGCCCCAGGGACAGGTGGCCAAGGAGCTGCTGTCTCCTTGGGCCCAGAGGCTCAGGACAGGCATACTTTCTGCCCAGACTCCTTCCTACGAGTGGTGCACGCGCCCTGCCCTACTCATCCTCTCCTCTCTCTGTAGCAGACAGGCTTCCATCTCTCTGCACAGGGAGCGGGTGACACTTGTATTGCCCCGGCCGCTGTCCTGCCAGGGCCGGCTCTCCTGTTTCGCAACCGTTTCCAGATCAGAAAGCCAACGGCTCCTGCTCTTCTCCCTGGGCAGCGTGCTGCACCTTCCACAGACATGCTCTTGGGGAGCGCAATGATAGACGTGTCCCTTTCTTTAAGGCTCTTTCCACAGGCGCAACCACGCTTCTCTCTCAGGCAGAGGTGTGCTAGGGCAAAGAGGATTTCGCTCCATGCGGGTATCTTCCACCATGCTGCAGAGACTAGCTCAGGCATTAAGCTGCAGCATCACACACATCCGATTCTGATTTCCCAACGAATGCTGTGCTTTTCTAGAGGGGATGCCCGGGCAAAGGGGTTTCGCTGTATGCGGGTTTCTCCCACCGCGAGACTGGGCTTAGGCAAGCAGCAGAAGAGACCGCAGAACCGACTCTGATTTCCCAGCGACTGCTATGCTTTACCAGAGGTTTTCTACTTGGTGCGAACCGCACTACGCTGCTTTCCTCAGCAAGGCTTTCGTCGTTCGTTCTGTCGCGGCAGGGAAGAAGAACAGCGGGAGAGCTGGAGCTCGTGGGGCTTGTTTCCCGGGCTCCAAGTACACACCCGGGTTTCAACTTGCTAAGCCGAACTAAGCAGACACAGTCACAGCCCTGCAGCAGCTTGCGTGGCCTAGCATGGCACTCTATGCCTATTACCATCTCCTGGGGTAGGTAAGTCTTTGCCTTTTACTCCGGCGGTCAGGCAGACTCGGGGTCTAGGCCAGTGCCTTCAGCACAGGAGAGAGGAGGCGACAGGATCCCTGCACACGGCCCGTGCACTTGGATGGGGAACAGTGGGAGACAGTCTCCACTCCTTCCCCGGCACACCCCCTGCCACCCACATCACTGCCACATCTTGGTGGAAGACGGCATCTGACGGCCCGTTACTCCATGGGGTTGTTTCTGCGAGTTGCGTGTATGGCACCTGGTGGCAAGCCCAAGTCTGCCCTTGGGACAGGTGGCCAAGGAGATGCTGGCCCCTTGGGACTTTAGGCACAGGACAGGCCTGCCTTCTGCCCAGACTCCTTCCTCAGAGTGGAGCTCACGCCCCTGTCTTAGTCATCCCCTCATGTCTCCTTAGCATCCAGGAATTCCATCTCTCCGCACAGGGAGCGGGTGACACTTGTCTTGCCACCGGCCCGCTGTTCGTGCCCCGGCAGGCTATCCTGCTTCCCGAGCGTTTCCCGTCCCCAAGGCCAAGGGCTCCTTCTCTTCTCCGGGGGCGGCGTGCTGCGCCTTCCCCACACTTGGTCCTGGGGAGCGCGCTGACAGACGTGTGCAACCACGCTTCTCTCTCAGGCAGAGGGGTGCTAGGGCAAAGAGGATTTCGCTCCATGTGGGTATCTTCCACCGTGCTGCGGGGACTAGCTCAGGCAAGCAGCAGCAGTATCCACAAACCCAACTCAGATATCCCAACGAATGCTGTGCTTTCCCAGAGGAGATGCCCTGGCAAAGAGCCTTTCGCTGTATGCGGGTTTCTCCCACTGTGAGATTGGCTCAGGCAACCAGCAGCAGCCCGCAGTACCGACTCTGATTTTCAGCGAATGTTGTGCTTTCACAGAGGCTTTGGGCTTGGAGCGAACCGCACTTCACCTCTGCTTCCTCAGCAAGGCTTCGTTCGCTTCATGGAAGAGGAGGTGCGGGGGAGCTGGTGCCTCTTGGGCCGTGCTTTCCCGAGCTCCAAGATCGCACCTGGTGTTCACCTTGTTAAGCCGAACTAAGCAGACACAGTCACAGCCCTGCAGCAGCTTGCGTGGCCTAGCATGGCACTCTATGCCTATTACCATCTCCTGGGGTAGGTATGGCTTTGCCTTTTGCTCTGGCGCTCAGGGAGACTCGGAGTGTAGGCCAGTGCCTTCAGCACAGGAGAGAGGTGGCGACAGGATCCCTGCAAATGGCCCGTGCACTTGGATGGGGAACTGTGGGGGACAGTCTCCACTCCTTCCCAGTAACACCCCCTGCAACCCACATCGCTGCCACATCTTGGTGGAAGACGGCACCTGACTGCCCGTTTCTCCATGGGGTTGTTTCTGCGAGTTGCGGGTATGGCACCTGGTGGCAAGCCCAAGTCTGCCCTTGGGACAGGTGGCCAAGGAGATGCTGTCCCCTTGGGACCAGAGGCACAAGACAGGCCTGCCTTCTGCCCAGACTCCTTCCTCAGAGGATAGCACGTGCCCCTGCCCTAGTTGTCCCCTCATGTCTCCTTAGCAGCCAGGCTTCCATCTCTCCCCGCACAGGGAGCGGGTGACACTTGTCTTGCTACCGGCCTGCTGTTCGTGCCATGGCAGGCTATCCTGCTTCCTGAGCGTTTCCCGACCTCAAGGCCAAGGGCTCCTTCTCTTCTCCAGAGGCGGCGTGATGCGCCTTCCCCACACTTGCTCCTGGGGAGCGCGGTGACCGACGTGTGCAACCACGCGTCTCTCTCAGGCAGAAGGGATGCTAGGGCAAAGAGTATTTTGCTCCATGCGGGTATCTTTTACCGTGCTGCGAAGACTAGCTCAGGCAGGCAGCAGCAGCATCCCCAAACCCAAATCACATTTCCCAACGAATGCTGTGATTTCCCAGGGTAGATGACAAGTCAAAGAGGCTTTCGCTGTATGCGGGTTTCTCCAGCCGCGAGACTGGGCTCAGGCAAGCAGCAGTAGCCCGCAGAACATTTCTCAGCGAATGCTGTGCTTTCTCAGAGGCTTTGGCTTGGAGCGAACAGCACTTCGCCGCTGCTTCCTCAGCAAGGCTTAAGTCGCGTAAGGGTAGCAGAGCTGCGGGAGAGCTGGTGCCTTTTGGGCCTTGCTTTCCAGGGCTCCATGTTCGCCTCCTGGGTTCACCCTGCCAGGCCGAATTAAGCAGACACAGACACAACCCTGCAGAAGCGTACGAAGTCTAGGATGGCACCCTATGAACACTACCATCTCCCGGTGTAGGCATCGCTTGGCCTTTTACTCTGGCGCTCAGGCGTTCTCGCGGACTAGCCCAGTGCTTTCCCCACAGGAAAGGAGATGTGACAGGATCCCAGCACACCGCCCGTGCACCGAATAGGGAGCTTTATGGGAAGTCCTCACCCCATCGCCCTAAACTCCATGCCACCTCCAAGCTTCCACATCCTGAAGGAAGACGGCATCTGACACCCTGTTATTTCAGGGAGCTGTTTCTGCGAGTTCAGCGTAGGCTCCTGGTGGCTAGCGCATGTCTGCCCCAGGGACTGGTGGCCACGGAGCTGCTGTCTCCTTGGGCCCAGAGGCTCAGGACAGGCATGTTTTCTGCCCCGACTCCTTCCTAAGAGTGGAGCATGCGCCCTGCCATACACATCCCCTCCTTTTTCTGTAGCAGACAGGCTTCCGTCTCTCTGCACAGGGAGCAGGTGGCACTTGTATTATCACCGGCCGCTGTGCCTGCCAGGTCCGGCTCTCCTGTTTCGCAACCGTTTCCAGACCAGAAAGCCAACGACTCCTGCTCTTCTCCCTGGGCAGCGTGCTGCAACTTATACAGACAGGCTCCTGGGGAGCGCAGTGATAGACGTGTCCCTTTCCTTAATGCTCTTTCCAGAGGCGCAACGGCGCTTCTCTCTCAGGCCGAGGGTTGCTAGGGCAAAGAGGATTTTGCTCCATGCGGGTATCTTCCACCATGCTGCGGAGACTAGCTCAGGCAAGCAGCAGCAGCATCCCCAAACCCAAATCACATTTCCCAACGTATGCTGTGATTTCCCAGGGTAGATGACAAGGCAAAGAGGCTTTCGCTGTATGCGGGTTTCTCCAGCCGCGAGACTGGGCTCAGGCAAGCAGCAGTAGCCCGCAGAACATTTCTCAGAGAATGCTGTGCTTTCTTAGAGGCTTTGGCTTGGAGCGAACAGCTATTCACCGCTGCTTCCTCACCAAGGCTTCAGTCGCGTCAGGGAAGCAGAGCTGCCTTTTGGGCCTTGCTTTCCCGGGCTCCATGTTCGCCTCCTGGGTTCACACTGCCAGGCCGAATTAAGCAGACACAGCCACAACCCTGCAGTAGCGTGCAGAGACTAGGATGGCACCCAATGCACACTATCATCTTCCGGTGTAGGCATCGCTTGGCCTTTTACTCTGGCGCTCAGGCGTTCTTGCGGACTAGCCCAGTGCTTTCCCCACAGGAAAGGAGACGTGACAGGATCCCTGCACACCGCCCATGCACTAAATAGGGAGCTTTCGGGGACTGTCCTCACCCCATCCCCTTAAACCCCATGCCACCTCCAAGCTTCCACATCCTGAAGGAAGACGGCATCTGACTCCCTGTTATTTCAGGGAGCTGTTTCTGCGAGTTCAGCGTAGGCTCCTGGTGGCTAGCGCATGTCTTCCCCAGGGACAGGTGGCCAAGGAGCTGCTGTCTCCTTGGGCCCAGAGGCTCAGGACAGGCATGCTTTCTGCCCAGACTCCTTCCTAAGAGTGGAGCACGTGCCCTGCCCTACACATCCCCTCCTCTCTCTGTAGCAGACACGCTTCCGTCTCTCTGCACAGGGAGCGGGTGACACTTGTATTGCCACCGGCCGCTGTCCTGCCAGGGCCGGCTCTCCAGTTTCACAACCGTTTCCAGACCAGAAAGCCAACGGCTCCTGCTCTTCTATGCTTTCCCAGAGGTTTTCAACTTGGCACGAACCGCACTACGCTGCTGTCCTCAGCAAGGCTTGGTCTTTCGCTCTTTCGCTGCAGGGAAGAAGAACAGCGGGAGAGCTGGTGCCTCATGGGCCTTGCTTTCCCGAGCTCCAAGACCGCACCTGGGGTTCACCTTGCTAAGCCGAACTAAGCAG